>NC_135483.1:86652086-86964586 GCF_052094955.1 Ictidomys tridecemlineatus
ACTGTGGAACAGTTTCCTTTATGGAAATCGCCTGGTTCCCTCTTGTTTCAAGGTGTCTATTTAATAGTTTTCCTCACACTAAAGTCTAAGGACACGATGGACACGATGCCAGTGTTTGCAATGGTCCAGAAGGCTGGACTTCTTCAAGACCTTGACTTCATGAGTGAAGTGGACATCTCCTGCTATCGCTCGCCTGGCAGCCATTTCCCGTCTTCTCTTCATCTGTTCATCTGACTTCCATTTATTGAATGGCTTCTGCGTGCCAGCTGCAGTGTCAGATGCCACAGATAGAATCTTGAATGGAACGTTCAAAAACTGCTATCCTCGTGGACTTGCATTGTACAGTAAAAAAGAGTTTATGAGTCAAGTGAATGAATAAAATATGCTCCACAGTGATCAGTTCTAAGGAGAGAAGGAGAAAGCAGAGAAGGGAACTGGGAGAAGGAGAAAGTTGAATTTTGAAAGAAGGCATCTGCTGGCCTTCGAGTGGCCTCCAGTGGGCCTTTCTTCTTGTTATTCCTACCTTTCTAGTCTTTTCCACAAAGGATCGAAGCTGGTTTGTGGGATCAATACAATATCTGTGACTCCTGAGACAAGGCATTGTGGCTTCTAACTTGATCTCAGGGATTTTCCCTATGGATCAGGCCAAACATCCAATCACTTGGCCATCAACTGGCACTATTTGGCCCCTCATAGGAATTGATACCGCCAGGGCCAATTCAGCCTTAGGTGACTTTTTGCCCAGGTGACATCTTTGCTGCAACTGTCTTAGATACCTGGAGTCTCAGCCTGCAACTTGGCCATCACTAAGTTACTGACCAGTGGAGACTGAGATAGATACTAAATATGTACTGAGGTGTTAAGTTACTGAGTTCTGGAGTCTTCTGCTATAAGACACGTGATGACTCAGAGAGATGAAATCCTTTCTATAAAAAGTGTGTTTGGGGAAATGACTGTACTCCATGTTGATGTATTCCGGAATGAGCCATTTTCCCTCTGTGTGCTCTAGGAATGGACCCAGGCTTGGTCATTTAGGGTGTTAAGATTGCTTTGGTAATGAGAGATGCACTTGTTGTGTCCAAGGCCCATTGAGTGAAACTTAGTTCTGTGGTTTTCTTCAAATTACCATGTCCAAGTTCTTTGTATCCTGAGTTTTCTATCCCCTTAAGAACATTATCTAGGAGGCATGGGTGGACTATGCAGAGAGAGGTGCCTTTTTGACAGTGTTACCAACATGGGAATGCAGAACTGACGGAATGAGCAGATGAGAGAATCTGAGCTCTGTATTCAACACTATATACACCCAGAGGTGCTTCACCACTGAGCTATGACACCACTCCTTTTCATAGTTTATTTTGAAACAGGGTCTTGCTAAATAGCTGAGGCTCTTGTAAGTTACTGAGGCTGGCTTTGTACTTGCAATACATCTACCTCACCATCTCAGGTCATAGGGATTACAGGTGTGCACCACCATGCCCCACCAACCCCTGCATATTTTAGATTTGTTTCACATAGGCCACTTTCCAATAGGTTTGTCTCACTCTCAGCCCATGTCCTGAGTTCTTTGTTTTAATCTAAAAACACATCAATCCTCATTTTTCTCATCTATAAAACAAATGGGTCTGATTTCACCTACTTTTGGTGGGGTGAAAAGTTATTAGGAAAGGTATGTAGTTACAGAGTGAGGCAGAAAGTTAAGATTGGATGGGGTGTATAGTTCAGTGGTTTGCCTAATACACATAAGGATGTGCATATTAATACCTAGCTCCACCCCCCAAACAGTTAAGATTTCTGCTTCTTTTTCGCTTGGTCCTCTACTTTATTTTAAAGAACTGAGAATGTTATCTCTTGAAGTTTCTGCTGCTTAAATGGAATGGGCTGGCAATGTGGCTCAGTGGTAGAGTGGTTGCCTAGCATATGTGAGGTCCTAAGTTCAGTCCCTAGTTTGCAAATAAATTAATAAATGTGTACATGTGCATGTTTACATACATACTTTTAGACTTTCTCTAGTACACTGTAATGTGTGTGCTGTATTGGCAGTTACCAAAACTGTGCTAGTGGATCAGACATAGTTAAGATCCAACAGGGTCATTTCCTCATTTCCTGTAATTGGAGCAGCCTGCATGGGCAGTATGAAACGGAGGTTTCAAACAGTTGTCAGGGAGGAATATTGGTATTTGAGGATCCAGGTACCTTAACAACCTCTAGTGTGAAATGTGTAGAGAAAGTTACTGCTGATACTGTGATAGGGAGGGATAGTTTCTATTTCTGGTTCACCTGAAATAGGTATATCTCCCTGTTATGCTTCTGAATTTAAGATTCAAAATTCCATGTGTTGGAATTACTTTTTCTTTTTGCTGACTGTGTTCCTTTTTAGCATTAATTTTTGTAGTAAAGCTGGAGGGTTGCTGGCTTACTGCGGTATGAAGTCTTTTTAGAGATTTAATATTTCTTATTTTCATTGCTTTAGAAGGTGAGTGACTCCTTTGAGGTTCTTGTGTTTGACACCAGCTTTTCCTTGCTAGTTTTGTGCCCAGCCCAGTTTGGTAGGATGGAAGAAATCAAGACAGGTAGAAAGGAGACGAGGGGCCACACAATAGTGGCCACGATGTACAGTCCAGATTTAATATCCACTTTGACATGGATTAAAAGTCCATGTATAGCAGAGCATGATGGCCACACACGTATAATACCAGTGACTCAGGAGGCAGAGCTAAGAGAATCAGGAGTTCAGAGCCAGCCTTAGCAACTTAGCACGGCCCTAAGCAACTCAGTGAGACCCTGTCTCTAAATAAAATACAAAAAACTAGAGCTGGGGATGTGGCTCAGTGGTTGAGTACCCCGGAGTTCAATCCCCAGTACCTGCCCCCACTAAAAAAGTCCATACTTAGAGGTCACCTACAGCACTATTAAATCAATTATTATACCTTATCTACAAGGTACACCCATGTAATACTGTGTTCACAAAGCAGAATGCATCCAAACCAAAGAAGAGGATAGCATCTCATTCCAACAAAGGTGAATTCAAAAGTCAGTAAATGACCCCCATCCTGGTGATGGACGACATGCCCAGTCACCAGCACAAAGAAGAACTGTAAACAACCCTCTTCAGTACATGTCTATGAACCTGTGGTTAGTGCATTCTCTCCAACACCTGAGTTTTGCCCTGTCTCTGGGGGTGTGTTCTTTCTGTCTATAAATTTGTTCTGTGCCTTAAGTAGACTTGTCCTCAACTGACCTTTTTATTTGTACCAGGGATTGAACTCTGAAGCACTGACCACTGAACCACACCCCCAGCCCTATTTTGTATTATATTTTGAGACAGGGTCTCACTGAGTTGCTTAGGGCCTCACTTTCACTGAGGCTGGCTTTGAGCTCCTGATCCTCCTGCCTCAGTCTTCTAAATTGATGGGATTACGGGCATGCACCACCAGACCTGGCCTCGAATTGCTTTTTGTGGCAACATCAAGAACCCTCGCTGCCTGAATCGAGGTCCACCTCCCTTTTGGGGGACCTACTTGGAACCCTGTCCCAGAGAAGACACCCCTACACAGATTCCTGAAAGCATTACCAAGCTTTCTGGGACCCTGGCTGCTATCCTTAAGTCATAGACCTAGAGGGAGAAATTAATGAGTGTGGAGCTTTTACCACTGTAGTTTGGTTCTGGTTCATCTTTCTTTTCTCCTCCTGAAGGCACTCATTTTCCCCAAACATCTTGGAGTTTATTGATAATGAATCCCTCTTTGCTTTCATGGTGTAACGATGTTCTCACACCCCTTTCAACACAGTAAGACTCTTGCCCAGCCTGCCTGGTTCTCGGGGTGTTTGTGAGAATTCTGTGGTTCCTGGGTGTCTTGGGGAATTTTACTTTCTGCATTTGGGTCTTCCATGTAAAACTTCACAATGAAGTTGGAAGAAAGACTCAAAATAGGCTTTAAAAGTTAATGTGAAAGTAGAGTTGTGAGATGTTTTTCTAGGGTTGTAAAGTAATCTGATCCAGTTGAGCCTTTTAAAGTAGAGCCCTATATGTGATGGTGATAATTTTCTTCCTGAATTTTCTTCCTGAATTCTGTCCTGGCACCCCTAAGTTCTTGGTTGCCTTGTGTTCTGGGCCTAGAATTAGGAGATTTGCAGAGGAAGCAAGGCTCAAGCTGTATATATGACTGCTGTCTTGCTGGGGGTTCTGAGACTTTGGCAGTTGATGGGTTTTAAACCAGGGAAGCTTAGAAAGTGTCTGCCCCTGGGCTTCAATGAACAATGAAGTCAGATTTCCTTACATTATGGAAGAATAGGTGACTCTATGACCTCCTGGGTGCATTTCTTTTTTTTTTCTGCCATATTGTCTTGCTATCCAGGAGTAGAGGTGCCTAGGGATGGTAGTTGGTCTTGGTGATTTGAGTCTCTTCTACTTATGTAGAACATTAAGATCAGGACATTATAAAATTGTAGACTACGTATAAGATTTGCCATTTTAACAATTGAAGATGTACATTTCAGCAGCCATATATTCACAATGTAATGAATGCATCTAGTTCTTCACCCCCAGTGGAGTTCACATGCCCATTCGGCAGTCATGCCTCATTCTCTGCTCTGCCCAGCCCCTGGATCTATTGACACTAAGCATTTGTGTAAATGTTAAAAAAAAAGACAATATTTTCCTTTTAAGCTCCAGTGTAAGAATAAGCCAAGAGGAATGCTCATGTGCAGCCCACAGTCTTCTCTACCATGTTACCCTTCTTTTCAGTATTCCTGTTCTCCACCTCCAGCCCCAGTGCCAGGTGTGTGCTGGAATCTCCTTCCATGTTTCTTTTATGAGCTTGTCTGTAGGTTCTTACAAACAGTTCTAGCTCATTTCCTCTATAAAACACTGTATCCAGGTGCAGTTGCAGACTCTTGTAATCCCAGCCACTCGGCAGGCTGAGGCAGGAGGATTGGAAGTTTGAGGCCAGCCTGGGCAACTTACTGAGGCCCTGTCTCAAAATTAAAAGGGCTGGGGATGTGGCTCAGTGATGCCCCTAGGTTCAGTCTTCACCTCACCTCCCCCCATAAAAAAACCTTCTGTGGTGTTATATGATGGGAATAGTCCACAAATCTCTCAATCTTGCTGCTCTTGGAGGCCCTTTGAAGAAGTAATCATTAATAAAGGAAAGGTTCTGTGATGACAGCTGGCTCTTGACTATGTGAGGACATTGAACCTGAGAGGGCAAGTCATTTTCAAAACATCACGAAGATAGTAGTACTCTGTGACACCCACACTCTTGTCTTCCAAATCAGTTCCTTCCAATTCCAGTGAGTTTTCTCCACACGCTGTTCCTTTGTTTTTAAAGATAAAATGCTGTTTTTTGTTGGCTCTTTGTCTAATTAATTCTGAACCTGCTCTCATATTCCTGCGTGTGTCTAATCTTTCTTCTTTACTCCCTCCAAATAGCCACATACATTTAGTATTTAGCAGTTTTGTAGTTGAGGTACAAATACCTCATTACTTCTCAAATCTCATATTGCAACATCTTATTTAGAGTTAGAATTAAAAAGTCCCCTGGAGGTCTCTTAGAGTCTGATGTTAGAATGTAAAGAAATATACTGAGAGTTGAAGTGACTTGCTCAAGTTCATACAGCCCTCCAGTGGCCATGACGAGACTTGAACCCACCTCTCATGAATTCATTTCCCGTTGTGGATGCCAGATACTGTCTGTCCCATGGAAACTCCTTCCTGTAGAGGGTGCCTTGAGTACCATAGGAGAGTAAATCACAGCTTTGGATGGATTACTGATGTCTGCCTTGAATGGAGTCACCCCAAGAGACTGGTATATGTGTCGTGGGTTGCTTTCACCCCAGCACAGCACATTGACATCTATGATTCTGGAGTGTGGCTATAGAATTATCATATCTCAGTTAGCCCAGGGACCAAACAGGTTGAGGTCCTGCATGTCTTAAGGCTTTGGGACCAATAGCTGACATTTTCTTTAATTTTATTTTTAAGTGGTTGAATTATAAGTTGCTAATTTGATGCCATTATTAGTGTCTTTATATTACCTTCAGGAACACTAATTAGTTACTATTGTGTTTTCTTCTTCTTTTTTTTTTTTTTTTTTAACCAGTGTAGTGCTGTTGACTATGTTGAGTTTGTGAAACTTGTTCCTTTCTTTCTGAAGTCGAATATGGCTGTCTCTTTTTCTTTGGAAGAAATGGTATAGGTTGGCTTAAACATGGCCATCACTGTCTGCACCATGGATCTCAGGGCCAGATTAATCTTGATTGTGGGAGGGCTGACCTGGGACTTCTGGGATGTGACCTCTGCCCACTGGCACCAGTAACATCTTCCTCTTCCCACCACCTCCCCAGGCTGGGCTACTGGGAATTTCTCCAGACATTGCCCAATACCCCTGTAGGCAAAATCACCCCTGTCATAGAATTACTGGGTTAACTGGATATATGTTTTTAATGGGTTATACTAAATGTTTTAAATGATTGTGTTCTCTGTGGTTCTGTTTGTATTTTAAGTGTTGGAATTGGAACAGCAAGGCATAGAGGGAAAATGAATACTCTTTACCATTAGGAAGAGTAGCTGGCCTCTCTCCCTATTGGACGAGTAGGAAACCCAAGAATATAGATAGAAGTTCATGTTACAACAATAGGTGGCACACGTCCACCAGAATTCAAGTTCAGGAGTGGAGGAAGAAGCAGTATGCACAAGGAATGTGTTTCAATCCATTTTTACTAATAGTATTACTGACTCATTCTCTTATTTTTCTCAAAAGAATATTTTGCTTAACCGAATTTTGTTCCGAAAAAATGAACACCATTTATCATGTAGTTTACAAAATAAGCCTACAACCAATATTGTATTTATAATGGAAATGTCATTTAATCATGGGATTAAACCACGTGAACTTTGATGTGCCAATTATTTTCTTAGTGTAGAACAGAAAAAGATATTCCCCCCACCTTTCCTGGGGATGTTAGGTGTTCTGTAGGTAAATTCGTTTGAACAAGTAAATGAATATTTACTCTCTATTAGTACTTTAATTAAGAAGCACACTATTATAATATATGGATTCTCTAGAAAACAGGTCATGAGATGCCAGTTAGGGGGAACTGAAATTATGCCAGCTCAATACCTCTGTTCCTAGTAAAATTGCCTTAACTTTTAATTAAAATGCCTTTGTGTGTATTTGGAGAGGACTATAAATTGAAATTGAAATTTAAAAATTATATCCACAGTGCTAACAGCTAGCATGATAGACTGCTTCATTATAAACTCTCTTTAATAAACTGTCTACCAATAAATTTTAAAATAAATACTTTCTTTTTCTTTTTATGTATGCAGGGCATGATGAAAGAATTAGGAATTGAAGACCCTTCCCCTCAAAGTTGCTAAATTAACATTTAAAAAAATTTTTGGTATATGTCTTACTTTTTTAGGACTCAACTAGAATAAAGCTTAGTCTTGTGGAGAATCATGAATGGGAAGATCACGTTTCCTTTGAAAATCATTACAATTAAAATGCATGTTAATATTTTTAAACATTTAGAGATATGTGGGTTCTTTATTATATGAATACTATTGATCATTTATTGCTTTCCTACTATATGCCAAATATTCTTGAAGACTTGGGAGACATTTTCTTTATTTCCTACAATGATTTTGTAGGAATGAACAAGAAGGATCATTATGTCCCATTGTTATTAAATCACACTAAAACCAAGATCTAATTTTGAATTAACCCTTTATATAAAGTCAAAGAATGTCATAAGAAGGAAAAATTAGGCCTACTCTTTAACTCTTCCTATGTCCCTAACATTCCTATTTCTTAAAACCATATGGAAAGCCCAAGTAAAGATGACCAAGGGGCTATTTCTTATTTTAGGTCCTGTGTGATGATCCTTCATTATGGATGCTTGGCTTTGAAGACTTACATTTATCAACCTACTGAACTATTTTGGACTCCTATCTTTTATTTTAAAATAAGCAAAGAAATTGAATTATGGAAGGATTCATGATTGACCAATGAATGATTGAGCTGTTGTTAAAGAAATAACCTGAATCTAATAGTCTTGAAAAACGCTAGGAAAATGACATTTCTCCCAAAGTATTTTGAAATAACCAAACACTGCTGCCCATGACATTTAATTTGTGTGTCTAATTCCTGTCTCTTTACTTGTATATTTCTGAACTACAATGCAGACTTCCTTGTTCAGTGTATATTTTTAGCACTTTATATAGTCCGTGGCACATAGTATATTCTCAGAAAATTTTTGTGTAGATATATGAGTGTATCCTTAACCTTTTGTATGCAACTGCTCATCTTGGGGCATTCTCAGTTTTGGTCAACAAAACAGATCCTGTATTATGTAACCTTTCCTTTATAATTTAGCAAATTCTGGAAAACACTGAGAGATTCTCGCTTGTATGTCAGTTTCTAAAATCATGTATAATTGCTTAGTCAGGTCATGAAAGGAGGAATACAGGAGGAAACGTTGCCATACAGGAGGAAATGTTCTATGTACATTTCAGAGTTAAAAGTTCAAGGTAAGGATCTGAAACTAAAACAGTTGGTCAAGAGTCCTGGACTGTGGAAGAATTTCGTCCCCTAAATCTTCCCATCATCATTTCCTATCTTTCTGACAATTGGTCTTGTTCTTCCAGCCGTCAAAGAGTCCTTCTCTGCCTTAGAAGGTCATTGATTGATGAACAAAATGTGAAGTTTATCCCCAGGACATAGAAAGATAGCTCACTTTTTACATTAAAACTTTTCAGAAAACTATTGTTTTACAAATAGCTAGATGAAATAAGAAGAGAAGTCTCTTGTAAAATTCTTACATCTCTGTGTGTGAGTGAGTGTGTGTGTGTGTGTGTGTGTGTGTGTTGTGCACAAGTTCATTACCTCTTAGGTTCACACATCCACCACCACAATCAACATCCTAAACAAGTTCCAAGACCCTAAGAGGTGTTGCCTTTCTACCAACCAGGCCTACCTTGCTCCTGGTTCCTGATCTTTGTCTCTGATCCTGAGCAACCTCTCATCTGTCTTCTGTTTCTAAATTTTTGATGTTTTAAAACATTCCAACAAAAGGATAATAGAATAAGTAACTTTTTTTGCAATTGTTTTTTTTTTTTAAATTCAGTCCAATTTGCTGGAGAATTGCCCAAATTGTTGCAGATGTCAAAAATTTTTTTTCTTTTGATTGCTGAGTTTAACAAATAGGCCTGCATTAAGAAGGTGCATCAGGAAGTGAGCCTCCAGTATGCAAGGTGCAGGGACATAGGTAGAAAGGCAGAATGTTTGTCCTAATTGCTGTTGTTTTAGAGTTTCAGTAGAGTATAGCTTTTAAAATAAATAAACAAATAACATAGGCATCATCCCTGAAAGCTTTTGTCAAACTGGGGGCTGAAAAACCCCATGAAGGTATTGATCAAAGGTATCCCTGTAGAAGTCAGTCCTGGAGGGGAGAAAAAATGCTGTCTTCCTTTTCCTGTGTCACTATTGTTGGCTGTGAGTAGAAACCTGTCCTTTGTCTTCAAAGCTTTGGAGAAGTGCTCCACATAAAAGGAAATTTTGGTGGCTGGGGCCACCAAAGAGGCCTGTCTTTGTTGTTATTTATGTGGAAAGTATTGTTCTCTGCTATTGGCAAAGTAATTTTCAGCTCCAGGTGAGCCCAGATCAGTCACAGTGGTTTTCACAAGGCTGATAGGGAGGCCTAGAGTGGTGTTAATTAGTCAGAGGTGGGCAATGGATGGCCTGGGTTGGCACTCTCCACCAGCATGCTTCCTTTAAATGGTGTGAGAGCATTCCACAGTGGTCCTTGGGATGGTAGGGCATTTAATGCATGCTGATGCCTGTGGGTTTTATTGCACTATTTAAATCTTCTGCCATCCTTCCTGATGGTAGGAGCGCACTGCTATTTCCAAGATGCGATCTGAGTTGTGAAATGAAATTGAAAGAACCTGATGGGGGCAGAATTAAGATACGGTACAAGCGGAGGCAGAGGGGGTGAATGTTCTGACACTCTGGAGTTGTAATACTGGATGGATTACTCATCTAATAAAAAATGTATCCAAACTCTTGGATATTGGCACTGAGAATAATGGCCTCCCTTGGGCTTTAGCCAAGGACTCATAACTAGAATTAAAGGATTATTTTAAATGTGGATTTTTCACAGACCTAAAGAATGGAAGAGCAGCCAAGTGTGGTGGTACATGCCTATAATCCCAGAGGCTGAGACAGGAGGATCATGAGTTCAAAACCAGCCTCAGCAACTTAGAGTCTCGCTGAGTTGCCTAGGGACTCCCTGTCTCTAAATAAAATGTTTAAATGGCTGGGGATGTGGCTCAATGGTTAAACTCCTCTGGGTTCAATCCTCAGTACCACCCCTTCCTCCCAAAAAAATGCTGGGCATGGTGGCATAGGATTGTTATTCTAGTGACTTATAACAAGGAAAAAGACCCTTTAGGAACTGAAGTCTTACTTCTTAGCTAGTCCCATATCCCATTTTTGTTCCTTTCTTTAGCTGTGGAAAACGTTGGTCAAGTAAAATCATATGGAAGCCCCAAGTACAGTTAACATAAAGGGCAGTTTCTTATTGGCAGCCTCCATTAATGGTCCATGGTTTTATTTGTGAAACCACGGAACTGGTTCAGACTCCTGACATTTTTATTTATAAATAAGCAAAGACACTGAATCATGGGGAGCTTTGGGAGGCCTCAGGAAGAGGGTTGTGAATTTGAGACCATTCTCCGCAACTTGGCAAGACCCTCTCTCAAAATTAAAAAAAAAAAAAATTTAAAAGGGTCGAGAATGTCACTCATTAATAGGTTGTGTCTCTGTTCAATACTCAATTCCCCTGGGTGGAAGAGAGTTACCTATCTCTTAAGTGGACTTTATTTTCTAGACCTTCTTGTCAATCTCTTAGGGACTTCCCTCCTGTTTGCTTTGCTTCAACCCCATTAGGATTAAGTCCTCTTGTATTTGTGACCCTGAGGATGATAGTGAAACTCTCAGGGCCTTCCCTGCCTCTAGGGTAAAGCTAAAGCTTGGATTTCAGTTGATGCCCCCTAAATTCCCCTCATGTTGTAACAGTGTGTGAGATTGGAGAGTATATAATACAAGACCTGGCACCTTTTCTTGAAGAGACTGATTATGCATGAGGTGGCCTTGAATTCCTGGAGAAGACTCTGGCCCTGTGTTGTCCTCAGATAGAGGGAATCTTCCTGTGTGTCTCCTGGGGCTGGCAGTACTTGGAGACACTACAGGCAGATTCCCTTTATCTGAAGACAGTGGACTGTGTTATGGTTCAGATCTGGAATGTCCTCACCAAAGCTCATGAGTTGAAGACTTTGTCCCCAGGGCAGCAGTGTTCAGAGGTGAGGCTTTTGAGGAGTGATAGATCATGAGGGCTCTGACCTCACTAATGGATTAATCCCTTGGTGGCTGAATGGACTACTGGGAAGTGGTGGAAACTGCAGGCAGGTGGGGCACCTGGCTGAAGCAGGTCACTGGGGATATGCCTTGGAGAGGTTTATCTTTTCCAGCCCACATCCTTCTGCTTCCAGGCTTTCGTCACCTCTGGCCCAAAGCATTGGAGCCAGCCCAAACTTGGACTGAGACTTCTGCAGCCATGAACCAAAAAGAAATCTTTCCTCCTCTAAGTTGTTCTGTCAGGCATTTTGGTCATGGTGACGGAGGCGGACTACCACAGAACTGTGTGGGGACTCACTTTCTTTACCCGTCTCCGTCAGTCAGAAGGGGTCTCACCTGCCCTCCTCTCATGCCTTCCTTGGTAATGTTAAGGCCAACATCTGAGTGGTAGGTATGAAGATGTTCACTGTAAAATTCTTTAAACCTCTTAAATATATTTGAACGTTTCCATAATGACAAGTAGAAAAACAATAACAAAGAAAAAAGAAAATCTAGCAGAAAATAAATTGCTTCAACTGGGGGAGGAAGTTAGAGCATGTGTTTATTAGCTTCAGGTTAAGTGACATAGACCTGATTCCTGGCTTTCTTGGACCCACATTCCTTTGGAAGGTCAGTTGTCTGCAGGGCAGGAATTAGTAAATGGGGAAAGGAAAGTTTCATTTCCTCTTTGGCTTCTTTTGCTTAGTTGCTATGCAAGGCAATTATCCTGCCCCTCACCCCCCCTTTTGGTACTAGGGATTGAGCTCAGGGGCACTAGACCACTGAGCCCCATCCCCAACCCTTTTTTTGTATTTTTTTTTTATAGACAGGGTCTTGCTTAGTGGCTTAGGGCTTCACTAAGTTGCTGAGGCTGGCTTTAAACTCGATATATTCCTGTCTAAGCCACCTAAGCCACAGGTGTGCATCACTGAGCCCAGCCAGTTATCTGAGTTTTTGATGTGGGGCTCAGGAGTACTGTTCCCTCAGACTCTGGCTTTTTAAGAAGGGGTGCTTCCACTCTGCTGCTGTTTGAGGTTTGCATGAGTTAAGGCCCCCCTCCCCTTTCATTATATCATTTAAACTGGTAATAGGAGAGCTGAGCTTTACATGCATGGTGAAACCTTTCCCTTTCTCTAGAAGATTGTTCAGCAGTTTGAGGTGAAAGATTTAGAAGGAACCTCAGTATTGTCTTATGCATGTACAGAATTCACTTTCCTATACCAATTTTAAACAGGTTACCCAGGTTGATGCTGTTTAAGGGAAATAGCAATGGAGCCTGATAGTTCCAGGTCCAAATCCTGATTCTTGCTTAGCCCTGAATTATGGAACTTAGAAAAGTCACTCAGCTTCTGAATTTCCAGTGCTTCACATTTATAAGAGTGAAAATACTTAACTTGTGATGTTATTACAACAAAATCAAGCAATTTCTACAAGAGCGTGTCTTTGCACCTGTCTTGATAATTCTCAATCAACGTGTCCTCTTTCTGTATAAGTAAAGCCTATTCTATCATTTACCCCTATACTTTCCCCCCAGACTTATTTTGTTAGAACCCCAACAGACAAAGACATCCTTATAGCTCATAGCAGTGGGGAGACTTTGTCTCGGGCCATTGATCTCTAGAGGTGATCTTTATATAAAGAATGGATAACTGGGTAGTTGCTGTCATTTTGGGTGCACATTGAATATGCGCCTCCAGGAAGTTTGGTCCTCAGTGTTGGTATTGAAGTAAAGGAAACTTAAAGACATGGGGCTTAGAGGGAAGTAATAAGGTGCTACCCTCAGAAAGGATTAAAGCAATTCTAAGCACCTGTTATTCACCTTTAGAAATGTTGTTGTAAAAGAGCAAGAGGGACCTTATCCTTGCTCTCTGGCTTTTTGTTTCATCTTGTGATCTCTCCTCCTCCGACATACTCCTTCCATAACGCCATCTGCCCTAATGCCATCTGCCATAAGACCCTCACCAGAGAACCAACAAATACTGTTGCCTGACCTTGGACCTTGGATTTTCAGCCTCCCAAACTCAGCTAAGTAAATCATTTTCCCCCTACAAATAGTTCAGCCTTGAGTAACTTGTTATAGCAGCGGAAAATAGACTCATACAATGACATTCTCTAGTTCCTAATTGCAGGGTATGGAGTTTCCCAACCTTCTTATTCTGTCTAGTAACAAGAAAAATAAGTACAACCGAGTACCTTAAGAATTCTGGGACAATTAAAGTAAACTCAAGGGGGATAAGAAAATGAGAGTCGTTTGCTTGTCACATGATCTCTTAATAAATAATCAAGTTCAGCTTTGTAGGCTGAAAGGAATCTTATTTCAGGTCTTAATTTTTTACCTTATAGCTGTCATTCTCTAGTTACTATTGTTGTCTTTAAATTCGGTTCAGCAGCCATCCAATGCATTCAAATCTCCCAGGCATTGTCTCTATAACATCGGGAAATTGAGAGGAGACCAGAATTTAGGAATACATTGGGAAGTAAGGAAGAATACCACAGGTTCCCTCGCCTCGCAACATGTAGTATCTATTTTCTCATTCTTGCTAGATTGTTCCATACTGATTCTTGCCACACTTCTGTCTAAATGGTTTTCCTAAAGCTCTCTGATGGTATTTTGGTGTCTTGAAGGGCCTTCTGGTTCAGCGTGTGACTTACAGTTATTCTCTCCCCCTTCCCTACTCTGAGACCATTTTATATTTGCTCCCTCCAATGTGACATGCTGAAGCAATGGGCTGTCATTGGGTGCCTGGAAATAGGGGGTCATTTGTGCTGATGATTGGGGATGATGGTGCTTTTTTCCTGACATATGCTGAGGAATCGCTTTTTGTCTGTGTCCAGGAGAGAAATGCCTTCAGTTTCTGTGGGTTTAATACCAGGCAAATTAAGAGTGCTATTCTCCACTCCACTGATGCTTGTCCAACCACCTCAACAATGGCAGTCATGATGGTAATAATGGTAACAGTTTCCAGGCAGCCTGGAGTGAGGCCTTGTTTCAACATCTCATTTAATCCTTCCGAATTCCCATGGGGAATTTATTTTTCCCATTTTCTGGCTGGAGGTGGGAGTAGGACAATCGCAACCAAAACAAAACATGAGCATTAGAGATTCTATTCCAAGGCCGTGTCTTGTAAATGGTGCAGCTAAGACCTGAAGTCAGGTCATAACCACCTAGTAACCCAGTTAATACTGACTGTGCATCATTCACTACTATTATTATAAGCTACTGTGCAGTAGATAGGGTTAGGGGCCTGTCCCCCTTCTGATGGCCTCATACATGCTCATAATAAAATCATCCTGTCTTGGACCTGGTTGCCTCCCATGCTTACAGGACAGGTGGCCGCAAGCTGCTTCCTTCACATGAGTGTGGCAGAGCCCCTTGGCCTTCTCATCAGAAAAAAAACCTCTTTCCTTTGTGCACATGTGTCTCCTCCTATTGTAGCCGGATTTTGGCATGCACTGCCCCAGGAGAAAACATATTTTCCCTGATGGCCACATAGCTGGAGCAGGCACTGATGGCCTGGGGCGTGAACTGCTCTTCATTTTCTGCTGGCTGCATCTGTAGTCTTCTAGAAAATGCGGGGATTCAGCAGTTGTTCAAAAGGCACTGACATGTAATTATCCTGTAGGTTCCTGCCAGAACAAGTCTCCATAGTTGGGTCGGGGCTAAGATAGCCTTCTTTACAAGTCGGGTGGGCAGGGAGGGAAGTGGGCCCTGGTTCATTCATAGGTTTCATCTGCAGCCCCATTAAGGACCAGTGTGAGGAGGCTGGGGAAGTTCAAAGGTCAGACAGTTTCATAACTGAACTAGAGCGCTCCTGGGTGCCTTCTCCTGTGAGGCAGGGTAACAGTTCACACATTGCCTTGCTCATTGTGTCTACCAAGAAGTGGCTAACCTTCATCTGTCCAGTTTTTATTTTTAAATTGGGGATTCAACCCAGGGGTGCTTAACCACTGATCCACACCCCCAGCCCTTTTTATATTTTATGAGAGACAGGATCTTGCTAAGTTACTTAGTGCCTCACTAAGTTGCTGAAGCTGGCTGTGAACTTGCGGTCCTCCTGCCTCAGCCTCCTAAGCCACTGGGATCACAGGCATGCACCACTGTGCCTGGCCATCTGTCCACTCTTGAGGGCAGCTGCTTCCAGCCATCTTCACCAGGTATCACTGTGTTATTCTACACTGTCCATCTAATAATGTCTGATTTCCCTTGTTCCTATTTGGATGAAGATGGAATACTTTCACTTTGCCATGGTAACAGGTGCTTCTTTTGGCATACCACCCAGGTCATCTTCTTCAACGTTCTTCCTTCTTCTCACAGAGGTTGTGTTGATCAGGCTTCTGCAGGTTTTTTTACTCTACTGTGCAGGCCAGTGTGGGGCTGGGGCTGCGGTATCCATTCTAGAAGATCTGTCTAAGAGAAATGAACCCAGCTCCTTTCTGTAGAAACCACTTTTATTTAGAGGGGTCCCTGTTTGGAATTGGTGGTTGTTTTCTCCTAACAGAAACTTGTTTGAATGGAAGACAGATCATAGGAAGGCTCAAGCCCTGTTCAGGGCAGGGTTGGCTGGGCATGGCAGGTCTTCTCGTTGGCTGGTAGAACCTCGTCCTCTGAGTCAGAAGTTTGCCTGGGATTGGAAAGGGATCAGTACCAGATGGGCTCCGGGCCCCTAAAGTTCCTTCTGGAGCCAAGCAGGGCTTCCTTGTTGCTGTGATTTTGTGACAGCAGGCAGTAATGGTGGCCCCTCCGGGTGCCTGGCATGGCCTCCCACCCTCTGCTTCTCTGTAGCCCTCCTCTATGGCCAAGGAGCAGTTGCATATGTAGCCCTACCAACGGCCTCCTCATGGAGCTGACTTGGTTGCCTGAAGTGAGGATGGCTAAATCATAATTGATGGAAACAAAAAGCCAAGGGAAGTAGGTACCTGCTGGGTAACTGGTTAGCTTGAGAGGCTATGCACATGTAGTTGATAACCTTTTCAAAGTAGGCCTTTTCTCTCCTTAATAACATTCATAATGCATTACTTTTTTTTGGGGGGGGTACCAGGTATTAAACCTAGGTGCTTAACCACTGAGCCACACCCCTAGCCTTTTTTTATATTTTATTTAGCCACAGGGTCTCACAGAGTTGCTTAGGGCCTTGCTAACTTGCTGAGGCTGGCTTTGAACTCCTGATCCTCCTGAGCTGCTAGGTTATAGGCATGCGCCACTGCACCCATTTAACTCATTACTTTTTTATAAATCAGACCCTAAGCTCCTTAGTTACAATGACCTTTATATTAAAATTAAGGAATTAGGAAACCAGAGAGGTAAAAAAAAAGTGCCCAAGGTCACATACTTTGATTAGTGGCAGAAACTGGGTCTCAGGGCAGGTCCTTCTAATTTGACTATCCAAGCTTCACTCTAACTCTCTTCTCTGTGTCTTTCTTCAGCTCCTTTTTCCCCCCTT
Source organism: Ictidomys tridecemlineatus (assembly GCF_052094955.1). Taxonomy (NCBI): domain Eukaryota; kingdom Metazoa; phylum Chordata; class Mammalia; order Rodentia; family Sciuridae; genus Ictidomys; species Ictidomys tridecemlineatus. The sequence continues at coordinate 86,668,924 of NC_135483.1, forward strand.
CTTTAGAGGTTTTCTGAGCTCCTGTGTTGTGGGTGGGGTGGGGTGGGGTGAGGTGATCTAGTTCCAGAGAGACCTTTCTTTAAGGAGCTCCACATTTCCATTTCCGATGAGGGGGCAAACAAGTCCTCCTGGCTCCTTATAAGGTGGGGAAACCCAGGGTTGCACAAAGCCCTTTGCCAGGTTTCTGCCTGAGTTGGGGAAACTTGGGGTACAATATTAAAACTCGAGTCCTGTATTTCCCCCCTTGCAATCTGGGCTCAGAGCATTTCTTCAGTACACCAAGAATACCTTAAGAGCCAGAATGTCCCCTTTCCTGTAGCTATCCCGTCGATGCGGTTGAACACATAGGATTGGCGAGTATAACATACATGGGCTCCTGATCTCCTTAAGTCAAGCCCCAAAGTCTCCCCTAACCAAGAAGAATGGGGAGACCTGTCCTGAGCCCCCATTCCGGTGCTGGGGTTTGGACTGCATCTTTCCATTGCTAGATATATCATCTCTTCTTGACTCTGGATTCTGTTTTACCTTGTCACTACATGTAAAACCCCAAGATTAGAGAGTTTTTGGTAGGTGTTATGTCACTTCTGTGCTTCAGGCCCCTCTCCCAATGCCTTGCCTCACAGAATTGATTCCAAAATCCCTATGTGTTAGAGAAAGGCCTCATAAGATCTTGACCCTGTTATCTCATTGATCTCCTTCCCTGCCACTCAGCTCCAAGCGCCCTGGCCTCTCTGTTGTCCCTTAATACTCCTGTTCTGGCTTTCTCTGTTCATCTCTCCTTTCAGTCTTTCTTTTTTCTGTTGAATTCTTCTTGTGTGAATTCAACTTCAGAGGTTTTTTTTTTTTTTTTTTTTTTTTGCAAAGTAAACACATTTGACCTATAGAATTTCCCTGAGGCCAATTTATAGCAGATAATGTTTGAAAAAGGAGGATTTTTTTTTCATTGTTGTTGTTTTTTTTAAAGTCACAAATAAGGTGAACAATCCTAGGTTGAGGTCAAATACTACTTTCCCTGGTTTCTAAGGCCAGGCTCTCTAGTTCTTGTATTCTTGTGGACTCCTTTGGGCATGTGTCTTTCTACCTGAAATAACCTCATGTATTGAATTCATCATACACATTTTTAATGAGGTCTAGTTTGATGAGTTGCCCAGATGTTTTTTTTTAAAGAATTTTGGCATAATCATGGGGCCTTCTGGCCTTTTGAGCCTGTCCTCTCCAAGCCCTTTTTTGGTAAAGCAAGTCTGATCTTGCCTCTATTTCCTGATTTTCAGATCATTAGGAGAATGGAATTTCACAGCCTGTCCTTGGCCTTTACTCCTGCTCACTGAATTTTAGCTCTGAGGGATCTCTGAGAGGTCCACTTAGACAATCTGTCTCTTGCACCTTCCAAAACTGAGGCTGCCCATGAGGGACTGGACTTACCAGAGGAGGAACACCCAGATCTCAATCCAAGGAGATTTTCCTCTTCTCTTGGGTGTTTGCATATAATTCCGAGTTTATTTCTAAATTTTGACCTAAGGGCATCTTCCTGCCATTCTCTGGGTGTGGCTCTCTGTTTCAGGAAGCACAGAATGGAAGAACATGTTGCGGTCAGTCTGTGGGCAGATCTGGGGGGGAGAGATGAAATCACACTGTAGTATTTTGGCTACATGACTAAAAAAGAGGTCAAGACCCACAAGGAATCCTTACTTCCCAGGCAGGGGGCTGCACCCGCTCCGAACAACTTCAGTGGCTGCTTTCATGTGTTTCCTCGTTCCCAGTAACCTGTCTTATGCTCAGAAGTCATGGGTCTGTTCTGGATTGTGTCACCCAAGTATTCCTTGTCTCCTGTCTTTCTGCCCCTAGTGCTCGCTGTCCTCTTCCTCTCCTGTTCCCTCCACCTCATTACCATCATGGTTTATGGAGCTTTTACTTGGCACAGGCCTGACCTTCCAAGGACCCCACTTCCTAAGGCCATCATGTTGGAGGTTTGTTTTCAACACGAATTGGGAGTGGGGGTGCAGCACAGGCATTTAGATTCTAACAGTAAGAAATATCCAGTGCTCCTGTTTCTATGACCTTAGGACAAAAGTGTTCATAGATGCTCTTGTATAAATCTTCATTCTGTTTTCTTTTTGTTCAGGAGTCAGTTTTTATACAAAACCTACTTTAATGTTAAATTTTCCATTGCAAAATTGAAAAGATAATTTTTTTCTCTTTTTTTTTTGCAGGGGGGGGGTGGGTACCAGGGATTGAATCCAGGAGCACTTAACCACTGAGCAATATCCCCAGCCCTTTTTTGTATTTTATTTAGTGACAGAGTCTCACTCAGTTACTTAGGGCCTCACTAAGTTGCTGAGGCTGGCTTTGAATTCATGATCCTCCTGCCTCAGCCTTCTGAGCCACTGAGAACATAGGTATGAGCTACTGGGCCTGGCTGAAAAGATAATTCTTTACCTCCTGGCCTTGGGCATCATCACACGGTCATGTAAAATCTAAGAAAGGGCTGCCTGTTGAAACCTTCAAGTCCCCCTTAGAAGTGTTGGTTAAAACTGAGGCAACCAGAGGAGAAATAACTGAACTGTGCTAGGTTTCTGTTTATGCAGTAAGTTTGCCATTTACTGAAAGCTCCATTAATGAATGGTACTAGGAAATTTAAAAAGAAAAATGACTGTTCATAGCCAACAGTGGGCTAGAGTCACATACAGATAAATATTCTAATTGGGCAATCTTAAGAATAACTGAGAGTGGTTTTTTGGATGGTCAGGCGGTATTCATTTTCCTTGTGTCGGCCTCTCTCCCCACACTGCCTTTTACTGTTAAGAACCTTAGAAATGCTGACCATTCCACTGGTGTCTGATTCTAATGGACAAAATATCATCCTGTGAGCTATGCTGGATCATGGATGATACTGTTTGGCAGAATCGCTGGTGATTTCCATTAGAGGAGGACAGTTTGGGTGATGTGAAGTTTTGTTGCTCTCCAGCCTTGTATTTGAGAATTCTTCTTGTGCTCTGCTTTCCATTGATTCTGGGGAAGTCGCTTTGGTAGTCAAGGCAGCAGGGCCTAGAAATCTCCAAGGCCTTTCAGAATTGCAGCTCCCAAGCAACATTGCCTTCTTGCCTTGCTGTTTGAAGGAGATAAATTGCTCTCTCTCCCTCTTTCTCTTCCTGTTTCTCTGCAAGGCTGTTTAAATTTAAAGGCCCTGGGCATTAAGGATCCACAGATCTGTGTTTCAGTGCTGAGTGCTCTTGCCCAACCTTGCAGAAGCCCAGCTTAGAGCTAAAGCTCTCCACTGCTGAATTACCCCCTTGCTCTATTCATCCCGGGGAGCCAGACCAGCTTCTAGGATAACAGAGCTTTTCTCCTATCCTCCAGGGACGGTTGAAATCCTCAGTAAAGGAGGCACTTTCCAAAGTGCCTTGTTATGGAAAGGATTGGGCCAAATAAGTATATTTACTGTGGAAAGTAGTGTGTGCTTGCACAAAAGGGCGGTTTCTCTAGTGCAGCTGGAGTTTGAAATGCAGTCAGAATGTTAGATCTGGTGTTGGGATGAATTGGTGCTAGCGTTTGGCTTCGAGGCACACTTGTATTTATGATCTTGGACAATTTACCTTTGCCCATATTTCCCCATCTGTAAAATGGGAATCACAGTTGTTTCTGAGCTGGGGTCATGAGGCAGGGGCATGATCTGGCTGTTTTAGCCTTGCCTGGCTCTAAGTCAACGCTCATTTATAAGGACCTAACTGTTTTTTTTTTTTAATGACCATTAATATGGTATATGATCATAAGTTTGAAAAGGGCCATAGTATCAGGCACGGTGGCACACGCCTGTAACCCCAGTGGCTCTGGAGGCTGTGGCAGAAGGATCACGAGTTCAAATACAGCTTTGGCAAGAATGAGACCCTGTCCTTAAATAAAATACAAAAATAGGGCTGGGGATGTGGCTCAATGGTTGAATGCCTCTGATTTCAATCCTGGGTACTGCCCTGAAAGAAAGAAACAAACAAACAAAGGAACAAACAAACAAAAAGAAAGAAAGAATAAAAGGGCCATTGTTACTTCTTTTAGGGAGCTTTTAAAGCTATCTGCTGTGTGTTAGCTGCAGTAATGTGGTTTTCTTGGGAGCCAACCATCTCTGAGCTGGTTTGGATATGAGGCTGTTGCAGTCCTGTGTGCCCAGAATAATCCAGAAGTCGCAGCAGAATTAAAGCATGGAGCCTGATAACAGCACTCCATTGAGATGGAAAGATGTTGTTAGCATTTGGATATCAGGTGGGCCCCCAAAGCTGCTGTTGATACAGGAATAGTCAGAAGTAAATGATTAGATGTGTGAAGGTGATTGTGGATCAGGGCCATCCATCGGTGCAATAACAAAAACTCAGAGAATGAATTAAAAGGTTTTTTTTTTTTTTTTTTTTTTTTTTTTTTTTTTTTAAAGAAGAGCCATTGAGTAGGAATAAATTGATAAAACCACTTGGGGCAACTATATAGTAATTCTGTAAAGTTGAGACTCTGTCTACATGGAGGATCCATGACACCATTAGTCACTTAGAGAAACTTTTGATACATGCAGCTGGGGTGACAGGTACAGAAGGTTTACAATTTATAATAGCACTTTGGGCAGGGGAGGAAAGTGGCTACAATCTGAGCAACTATCAAAGGCAATAGGTAAACATGCTGTGGTTTATTTATACCTTGGGAGACCACACAACCACTGAAATGAGTAAACAGGACCAAGAGATCAATGTGAGTACATTTTTATTTTACCTGTAAGATTTCATATCTTAAAACAGATCTCAAGCAAACATAGCAAAACATTAAATTTTATTAAATAATGGTGACTTTGTGGCTGTCAGTTAAATTATTTCTGGGTGTTTGAAACCATTTTTAATTTTAGATAGCTGGTGGAAAAGAAGAAATATTCTGTAGATGGGTTATGAGTTTCTTTTGGCATTTTTTTTTTAACATATGTTTTTAGTTGTAGATGGATACTTCTATACACTATACCTTTATTTTGCTTATTTTTATGTGGTGCTGGGATCGAACCCAGGGCCTCACGCATGCGAGGCAGGCGCTCTACCACTGAGCTACAACCCAGGCCCGTTGGCATTGATTTTTATGTTACAATATACTGTTTCCTTGAGGGAAATAAAATGGACTATGTGTCCCAGGGAATGTTTTGAGGGAATGTGGGTATTTGGGGGATAGGAGATTGATATCACCTGACCCCCATTCTGAACAGTAGGAATGACGAGCCCTCTTTTCTGGGTTTATGTCTTAGTCACTGTTCTTCTTGCTTATGGGAATGGGTTGGGGAGACTCAATCCCCCTCCCACTGCTTGACCTATAAATCTGACCAACCAAGTAGTGTGGATTGAATGAGGTTATCTCTCTGGATTCAAGTACTGGACAGTATGACTGTGTTCCTCACAGAATAAAGTCAGCTGTTTTTTATTGTAATGACCTGATATGAGAAAAGGGATTCAAGGTGCTGGCAATAGTACTGAGCTGCCTAGAATATGGAAGGTTTAGATACAGGTGGAAGCCTCCTTCTGTATTCTGGATCACCAGCTGGCACTGGGAAGGGTGTAGAGCCCATTTTTACCCTTTTACAGATGGGCCTGGACTACCCGGGTCCACATCAGAGGTACTTGGTTCCATCTGCAAAGCAAAATGTTGAGGGGGTGAGGGACTCAACTAAAGGAATCATCATGTTTTTAATGTTAATTCTACAGGCTACTCTATTGATCAATAAAGTGCCATCTTTCTATATTAGGGAAACTGGGATGTGTCACAAAAGGAAGGTTGCCTAGTGGCTCCAGAGAGATGCTTGCTTTGTATCTGTGTTTTATAGCGTGGGTAGCTTGTCAGATGCAGAGCTGTCCTTTTGGAGGCATGTCTCAGCCATACATACATACACACACACACACACACACACACACACACACACACACACTCGGCCAAAGCCTTATTGCTTTTTAAGGGTGCCATTGTGCGTGGAGAATAAGGCTTACAGAGCTAGGTGAGTTCCTTTCCTACTCCCACCTTCTTCCTGGAATTAGGGTGAGACATAGGCCAATAGTCCATCTGTTATTGTCCTGATTTGGTAAGAACCCAAGGTAAGGGACCCAACTAGCAGCATTGAAATGTTATCCCTATTTTTTTTTTTTTGTACCAGGGATTGAACTCAGGGGCACTTAACCCCCAGCCCTATTGTGAATTTTATTTAGAGACAGGGTCTCACTGAGTTGCTTAGGGCTTCACTTTTGCTGACGCTGGCTTTCAACTGGAGATACTCCTGCCTCAGTCTCCCGAGCTGCTGGGATTACTGGTGTACACCATTGCACCTGACATGTCCGTACTTTTGATGGTCTAAATAATCATTGATTTAAAGTGTTTTTCCCCTTTTTAATAAAAGCCTTTATAAATAAGGACTTTAGGATTTGAGTATTCAATAGCCCATTGTCTGTCCAAAAATAGTGGTTAGGAAAGACATAGGATGATTTCTTAGTGATCTTGACAAATGTATAACCTCACTCCCATCTTGAGACACATTAGATTCACCCACATTGGGGCTTGTTCTATAATAATACTCATTAACCCCAATTCTTCTGCAAAGATTCTAATAGACCAGGAGACCGAGGGACTGTTACACAGTGGATGAAGGAGAGGAGAAATTGCAACTAAGACCAATTTGGAGTCGTAGATGGAATCCTGCATTGGACAGAGGACATTAGGGGGGAAATCTAGGACAGTTCAGATCACATTTGACATCCAGTTAATAGTGTCATATTGATGTGGATGTCCTAGTTTTGATCACTGTGCTGTGTTTATGTTAGGTGTCAGCCTTTGGGGATTCTGGGTCAGGAGTATATGGAAACTCTGCTATTGTCTTCACTTTTCTGTAGATCTTGACTTTTTTTCATGGGAATAAATATTCTTTTTAAATCAAGAATTAATGTGTATAATAACCATACTAAGTTAAGCCATTTCTATTATTTTCTCATCCAGATAGGATTTTAAATAGCATTTCATATAAATAGTTTTCACACCTATTTGTCTTATGAATTGCAAAACCAGGAAAGTATTGGTTCCAAATATCAAATGACAGATTAATTTTGAAAATCGGGAGGATACACTAGTAAACTTTTTGATGTTTAGTATCTGACATTTAAAAATGCAAATGTAATGGGCTTATTATCAAAATCTAAATAATGCAAAGTAGAAATGAGAATTCTATTGAATTCCTGTTTTTATTCCTCCTTACATTATCAGTATGCCTCTCCCAAAGGTAAGTTAGGTTCCATAGTTAACAGGATTTTTATTTCATACATGTTTATGTATATAATATATATTAAACAGAATGGGATCATCTCTCATCAGTGGTGATTCAAGGCTTTTTCTAGTACATACATTTCTGCCATAAAACATTACCATTTAAAAAATTTTGTTATAATGTGATTATTTAATTACAGCTCTCTCTTGAGTATTAATTTATAAAGTGTTAACCTCCTTGAGTTCCTCTTTGTCCACCCCCCTGGTTGAGCCACCTTGAGACTTGAAGAATCACCTTTGCAATGCACTGATATTCTTGTATCAGGAGAGAGCTAGGACTTTGTCTTGTGCAAGCTATACATTCCTTTTAAATTCTTTGTTGCTAAAATTTAACTTCCTAGATGTCAAATATCTCTGCCCATCTCTGAGAACATATTGCATTTGAATCTGCAAATAGAAGACCACCCCTATTTAAATTCCATGGTTTTCTAGGTTTTGGACCACTTAGGTCGCATAGGAAGGCAGAATGGCATGTTGGCATTTGGATATTGAGAATGCAGTTGCTCTGGAGTAATGGAGAGGTATATGAGCAGGCTGGCCTTGTCCTCAGAAGTTAATTTTGTGTTTCTAAACTCTGGTACAAATGCTTAGGCTCCCAGCAGGAGGTTAATAAGTCAACCATAGAGAAGACACAGATGTGTCTTCCCTAGGGTTGGCTTGTAGTTTATCATTTCACCAGAGAGGGTGTTGCAGAACAGCTGACCAGAGGGTTTACAGAAATGTATCATATTTGAGTGGTTAATAAATACATATTTTGTATTTGCTTACTTGAATCTCAGAAATGTGCTTATAGGATGACAGCATGTTTATCACAATAGAACCAATGTCAGACCAATCAGGACACTAAAGTGGAGGAAATATAAAATGATTACTAGTTGGTAAAGAAAAATATCTCATCATCTGCAAAATATTTACACTCCAAACAATATGTGTGTTGTGGAATTTGGGGGGTTAGTCAGGACGACACTTAACATAAGAAAGAATGAGTTGAAATTTTGAATCTAGCAGACTCGCAAGATTACTCTAAGTACAGTAAATGCCCCTACTGTTCTTTGGGTTTAATCTGAACATAATTAGCTCCCTGCACAATGGAGTGTTTAATTTGAAATGCTGCCAAGGGTCATTAAGTGAGAGAAGTACTTCCTGAGATCTCTGTTGTTAAATTTGGGCCTTTTTGTATGAGATAATTTTCACTTGACATGTCAGGGTATCAGAATTGTTGCTTGTATGCTGGCATTTGTCACCAAAACTCACTGAAATACTTAACGTTTTCAGTTTTATTGATGGAGCCTTTTATGAATATTGGGGAATTTGCTGGATCACATGGAAAGGCATTAATTTCAGGAAGCTTGACAGCCCTTCTGAGGTTTAGACCCATTTGCTTCAAAGAGACTTTTGGGTATAATAGTAGTAGCAACTGTGAGCCATAGGATTTAATTCTCTCTTCTTATTGTAGGTTCCATTTAGGTGTTGATTGCCCAGGAATTCACAATTTGAACATGAGTTTTCTACTTCTCTTTTGGTCAGTACTTGACTTTCCCCCAGCTTTTCAAACACAGTGGAATGGTCCTCCAACTTATAAATCTGATTAAATGGTATTTTCACATGCTTCCACAGTCTATAGGTACGCTAAGAGGCCTTCGTAGCACATTTAATTATATAAAGATCACTAACCTGCGTGTCTTGGAATCCCTGGGTCTATTCAACTATGCCCATATAGAAACAGATAGAAAATCTAGAGTCTAGATCACGAGGATGCAACACTAATTCACCAGGAATACATCCTGTGACGTCAACCTAATTTTCATTTGTGATGAGAAATGAACCAAAGTTCTAAAAAATTCCTTGCAAATGTCATTGACAGTGTGAGCTCTAGGACTGTAAGGCCTTTTCCTTTCCATGGTGATCAGACACCTGGAGTCTTGATTAATCACTCAGTGAATATCCTGAGGGACTCTCTTGTGAGATTCTTAGACTATGTTTGCTCTCTCTCCTTATTGTCAGCTCAGACTGGAATATTGCAGCAATATGAAATCTTCTGATAGATGAGCATGGGATAGCTTTCCAATTTATTTATATCTTCCATTCCTTTCCAAGATTTTCTATAGTTTTTTTGTATACAATATTTGCATTTCTCTTATTTCTAAGCGTTTTACCTTATTTTAGGTTTTTTCATATTTATGTCTTTGCAACACTGAGGATTGGACCCAGGACAATTTGCATGCCAGGAGAGGACTCCAGCACTGAGCTAGATTTCCAACTCCTGTTTTATCATTTTTGATGCTTTCTTCAATGGAAAAAAAAATTTTAGTTATTGATTGACCTTTATTTATTACTTACATGCAGTGCTGACAATTGAACGCAGTGCCTCACACATGCTACACAAGTGTTCTACCAAATGAGCCACAACACCAGCCCAAATGGAATTATTATTTTTTTAAATATTGTTTTTAGTTGTAGTTGGACAAATAGCTTTATTTTATTTATTTATTTTTACATGGTGCTGAGGATCAAACCTAGTGCCTCACGTGTGTTAGGCAAGTTCTCTCCCCCTGAGCCACAATCCCAGCCCCCAAATGTAATTATTTTTTAATTTCATTCTTGCATTGTTAATTAATCATATATACCCCAAAAAGCTTAATTTTCTTATGTTTCTTCTGTATGCTGCAAACTTTGATGAGTTTATTTATTAACTCTAATAGTTGTTGTGGGTGCCTTAGGATTGTCTATATCTAAGATCATGCCATCTGCAAGTCGGGATAGCTTTTCTTTTTCTTTCCCATCTGGATGCCTTATGTTTTTCTTGCCTAATTGCCGTGGCCAGAACCTCCAGCAAAGTGTTGAATAAATGAGGTGAGGCTAGACATCCTTTATTTCCTAATGTATTCGGGGAGTTGTTTTCTTCTGCAGTTTATGTACAGAGACATTTTTAATTATAATACAGCTCAGGCTATATACTTTCTTACCCAGTGCTTTTGTAAGCCTTTATGATAGAAAGATGCAAATAAAAACACACTTTATAGTTTAGGATCTGAAAATTGAAACGAGGGTTGTCTCTGCTTGTCCTTTTCATGGTCCTTCCCATGGAAAGTGACCCAATGGTAGCTCCATGCCTTTGCTATTCCTCTTTACTGGGACATAGAGCCCTTCCAGCCTCTGGCTCCATTAATAGAATATTCTCTTCTGGCAAACTAATAAGGACATTTTAATTCATGTATTCATCACACATTTATTGAGTGCCTACCAAATACCGAACATAATTGATGGTCTGAAGAAACAACAATTTGTAGGAAACTTCAAGCCGAGTAACTAAAGGCAAAGTAAAAAAGTTATAAATGTAAAATTTGTTTTGAATATTGTCTCCCCAGCACCATCTCTTCTACAGTTTGTGTTTTAAAATTTGTACAGAAATGGAACTATTGTTTGGTAAGAAGCCCTGAAGCCATAGAATGGGAAGGGGAGTGATTACATGATGTTTATCCATGTAAGTTGGAATATAGGAGAGGAGAGAAGGGAGGAGTATGTTACGGTGACTGAGTAGTGGGTGCTCCTGTAAGAGACTGGGATCTTTATACCAGAGGATCTCCCGATTCATTTCTCAATGACCTCTTTAGACAGGGTTTGCGTGTGTGTGTGTGTGTGTGTGTGTGTGTGTGTGTGTGTTCATGTGTGTTCATTTGTGACAGTCCCTTCCATTCCCTATTGATCTCCTTTTCACTTACCATTATCCTTTTACAGGGGTTTTGTAGCCATTAGGGTTGTCAAAGAGCAAGTTAGTCACCAAAAAGCAGCTGCAACTGCCCCATGGAATTGGCTAGATTCCTACAGAACACTTTCCTTACACCACACTCCATTATGAAGAAGTGAACATAGGACTGTCACTTCTGTCCATATCATATCCTCTTGGCTTCTCTTTCATGGTCTTCACTCCTGATGGGGCTTTTTTAGGGCCATGGAACTGATTTGGAGAATCCCTGGATCTGGTAATCTTTTAAGGTCTGCCTTTCTCTATAATCATGTTTCTCAATCTCAGAACTGTGGACATTTAGGGGGACTATAATTCCTTGTTGTGAGGTTCTTTACATTGTAGGGTCATCAGCAGCATTTCTGGCCTCTACCTACCTGACGCCAGGATCAGTCATGACCATCACAAATGGTTGATGACATTGACATTATCCCCTGTGTTTGTTTGTTTGTGTGTGTGTGTGTGTGTGTGTGTCTGTGTGTGTATGTGTCAAAATGGGCTCTGATTAAGAACTCCTGGGTCTATGTTAGGGGTTTGCTTCTGCCTTTTCAGTCTTAATCCCATTATATCCCGTCATCCTTAGTTTAGGAAACCTTTGAAATTTTATAGGACTTCCCTAAATTGCTCAATAGATATATAGATCCTATACCAAAAATCATCAAAGAACATTTAGTAATTTAGAATGTTGAAGCTTCAACTTTCAAGATTGATAACTTTGAAGCCTCTCTGATATATTCATAAGATGAATTTTAGTCACAACTTCCTCCTTGAAGTAAGTATGGGTGTAGCACGTCGCATTGCAGATCATAAAGATGGAATGTAAACAGGACAATGGATGATTTAGATTGTTTGAGAGGGTGTTTATGCCTGAAACTCCTTTTGCACAGCTATTTCCAAACATTCCAGTAACTTCTTTGAAAGAAATGTTTTAGAGTTTTAGCAAGCGTGCGTTGCACCCACCTCTGTAAAGCATGGTCTTGCTGTCCCTATTGCCCCACTGCAGCCTCTGCATATGTGACTAAGCTGCCACTTCCTCACGGGAGCAGCCTGCAGGGGTAAGAGCACCACTTTTAACTACCACCCGGTTCATGGTGTTAGTAGTCACCTTGTTTCCCCTTCTCGAGAACGTATATGCCAAGTCTTTCATTTCCTGAGAACATAAGCTGGGAATCGTTCTCCAAATGCAAAAATCATTTGACATTTTGAAACATAATTAAAGAGCATCTGGGTAACTCATAAATTGTGGGTCCGTCCACTGTATTTGTCATTCATACAATGCCAGCAGAAACTAGTTGGAAAGCTGTTTCCTCTGAACCGAACGGCATGCTCGGATGGATTTTCTTTCCAAAAGGCTGGGATTGTTAAATTGGTTTGTATTCTATTTTCAGAAGCCAGAATGTCCTAGAAAGTATGTGGTTCTGATGGGGCATGTTTGGAAGTTATGCTCCTGCACTTAGTAAGGTATCCTTACTGATGTGAGAGAGGGGAGTCTGAACCTTGGAGAGGATGGTTTGGCTTGGTCCCGTCTTGGTGGCACAGTTAGTATGAGACACTAAGGGCTTTTAAAGTGTTTGTCAGCTCTCTTATCTGTATTCTTTCTAGAAAAGTCCAGCACATTTTTAATAAAGGTCAACAGTGAAAAGAACCTAACCGTGAATCTCCACATCATATACATCCACAAGACTGGGCCCTAATTAGAGTAAGTCATACTTGATGTTTGAATACATACGTCAGTATAGCTCGGCTCAGTGACTTAGGTCTACAATTCCAGGGGCTCAGGAGGCTGAGGCAGGAGGATCACGAGTTGAAAGCCAGCCTCGGCAACTTAGCAAGGTCCTAAGCAACTCAGCAAGATCCTGTCTCTAAATAGAATATAAAATAGTCCTGGGGGTGAGGCTCAGTGGTTGATTGTCCCTGAGTTCAAGCCTTAGTTCACCCTCCCCGCAAATATTTCAATATATACTCTACTGTCATGTTTAACTAAAAAGAATAAATAATATTTAAAAGGAAAAGAAAATGAGAATTCTTATAATTTCGTATCTCAGTTCTTCCCCACCTCAGGCTAGTTGCTCTCCTACTTTCTATAATGTTCCTCTCTGGATTCAGGGCTGTTAGTGTTTTCACCTCAGAAGCCCTATTACAATGTGTGGAAGCTGCCTGTTCATCGGTGTGTCTTTCCCCACTCGATCATTGGACTCCTTGACCACTGACGCAGGAAGGGTTCTTAAAGGTGGGTCCCCAGGTTGTATGTCGTTCTTGGTGACTAATTTTATTTGACCCTTCCAATACCATTATAAAGAGAAGGAAAAAGAATTATTAAAAAATTATATTCTGAACCCTGTGCGCTATGTTCTGGCTAAACTACTCATGAGCTTTTTAGTCTCTTTTATATATTAATGCGCCTTGCTGCCTGTACCTAGCCGAAGCTCCTGGTGTTCCCTGTTACCCTGTGATTTTCTCTATGGTTCTTCATCTGGTAAGCTCCAACCCATCCCACAGGGCCTACCAGAAACAACGTCCCATCCTCCAAAAACTCTTCTCTGGTGACTCCATGCAGATTAATGTCTCCTGCTTGAGTGTCCATTTAAAATATTTGTGAAATAACAACCCTCCTTATTTAGTAATTAATAACTCACCTTGTTCCAAAAAAGGAATTTAAAGAGCTTACAAGGATATGGAGGATTCAATAAGAATTCCATGGGAACAAAGAACTGTATCTTTATATTTAGGATTTTTAAAAAAGTCCAGAAAGAAGATTTATATAAAAAATACATGTCATACATCCTGAAATACCTTTATGGATGATTGTACAATCTCATTGTATTCTGAGTTCTGTGCTTGTTTTCTTTGCTTATAAGATTTTGGTGATTAAAATGGCAGAAGGCAATGGCAAATCAATGACATCTTTAGGACGTTTACATTCCCCTCTTTCTTCTCTCCTGTATTAAATTATTTCAGAATTTTTTCATTGTTTTCTCCTGCCACCCCCTTTTTGGAAACCTTTCCTATGTGGTTGCTAAATTAATATCTATATTGCACTCAGAGGCTATGGCAGGTAGAGTACTGATTTAGGAATGGGTTTAAAGTTGATGTCTTTCACTTGGCATAAAAGCACATGGCATTACCACCTCTGTGAAGGGGATTTTAAGATGATGTGATCTGATGTAGTGTCTGCCTTCCAGTACGTCAATTTAATCAGAGATGGTACCCAAGTCACATTTCTAGCACTGGGGCAAAACACCTGAGATAATCAACTTAAAAGAAGGAAACATTTACTTTTGCCTTAGGATTTTCAGAAGTTTTGGCTCAGAGTTTGTTGACCCTGTTGCCTTGGACCTGTGGCCACCTGGTACATCCTGGTGGGAAACCTGTGGGAGAGGAGGCTGTCATCTCATGCCAGCTGGGACATGAAAGAGAGAGAGAGAGAGAGGAAGGGGTGGAGCATACCAGTGAACCTTCAAGGACCTTCCCCCAGTGGCTTAACTTAGTGCCTCCTCCCAATAGCACCACAGACTGGTGACCAAGCTCTTAAGTCTTGGGCTGTTGGGGAACATTAAAATCCACACCATCATAGGGGCACTGCTAAAGATAAGTAAAGAAGCAGATTAATTAAGTTACTAGAAAACATGTCAGGTATTTGGAAGGGAAGAAATTTGTGTGCCCCTGGATCCTCTAAGAAGGAAAGTTACAGATGGTCTTCAAGATAGCATTTAAACCATCATAAAAAATGGAAATTCTGTTGTGGGGAGTAGTCCTTGGTAGGTGGAAGAGTTTACCCAAGGGCTTCAGAGATGCTATTTGAAGAAGTGAGAAATTTCTATGGAATCAGAATAATAATTTAACTTATTTTCCTTTGCGAAATTAAAATTCTCTTTAATGTCATAGGAACTTTGTTTATCTTTGTCCTTCTCTCTCTCTCTCTCTCTCTCTCTCTCTCTCTCTCTCTCTCTCTCTCTCTCTCTCATTGGAAAAAGCAGTTGTTGATACAAGGCTGCATCTTGCTCCAAGTTTCTGACTTGCCACTTTTACTAAACTCTAAGAGAGTGATCTTCATATTTGATTTCTGGCAGACTTAAAATGCCCCTAGCTAAAGAAAACCCCAGAGGAAAGACGTGGTTAAAGCATGGGAAAGTGGGATGCTTAAGGTTTAATCAGAATCCCTGCTCTTGGGCCCAGAGTGGCTTCCGAGCTCTGTCCTGCGTATGTAGTCAGTAAATAATCTTGACATGTGGTGTTCGCTTTCATTGCCGGCTGGAGCGAAATGTCATTTATTTCACTCTGCCAAATTGAAAACCATGCTCTTTTATGAAAATACAAGTAGATGAGGTGTAGAGGTGGGGTTTCTGCTGTCTTTTCAACCAATTTGTAAATTTCATAGATCATATAATAGGGTTCACCGTGACAGTTTTGCTTAGAACCAGACGCTATGCAAAATGTGTTTTGAATTTTACCCACCAATCTCTGTACTGCTCTTTTCAAAAAGCAACCAACACAGAAAAACCAAAATACCTGTGTGGGTTTTTCTTTCTTTCTTTCTTTCTTTCTTTCTTTCTTTCTTTCTTTCTTTCTTTCTTTCTTTCTTCTTCTTCTTTTTTTAAAATACTGTGGGTTACTTGAAAAATACATTAAAGCCTAAATAAAGCAAACGTGGTTCCTCATGCTTGTAAGACCAAGAGCTAGCCTCTTTTGGTGTATGAGCAAATTATCCATTTTATCAGTGATCAGGCAGGGTTGCACAAGACAGCTTAGATCTATAATTGAGGGAGAGCCTTTTTATATCTTTTCACTGAGTGTAAATCTTGGACCTCCTCATGCAGAGATGGAGTGTGGAAAGAAGATCCCTGTTGAGACAGGTACACTAGTCGTTTTCTCAGTGTCTCATTGCCTTCAGAGTAGAAGGTAATAGAACACACACACACACACACACACACACACACACACACACACACACACACGTAGAGAGATTCTGACCCAGGATAATGAGAGCTCTGCTCTACAGTGACATGTCACATGTCACCTGTAGAAAGAGAACTGGTCACATACAAGTTATTCAAGCAGTTAGAAAATCTGAAGGATATGTCCTAATATCCATTGGATCCCTCCTTCCTGTTTCAAATCAGAAAACCTCCTTGCTGTCTACAGACAGAATAGGCCATGAGGATTGAGATGGAAAATTACTAATTTGTTTTTTCAGGGAGTGTCAGGTTAAAACATGTATTTCCAAGCCTCCTTGAGGAAAGGCATGAAAGCAAGCCTTTCTGAATTGGATTTTTCAGATGTTATTGAAGAACTACCCAATGGTTAATTTAATTTGCCTATAATTGTATATTCTTTTGGGTGGGAGAAGGGTTATTTTGTGTTTTTATTGAATAGTATTTTTTGAGGTCACAAGGAAATCATCTTGGATATCTGTGACCTAGAGGAAGTAGGAGAGTCATCAGGAGAAGGAATATCTCATATTGGGTGGTCTACGTATTGTCCTGCTTTCGGGTTGGAGCCCACCCTATACTATTAGGATTTGCAGAAGTCAAAGATATGGAGGTAAAGAGCCTGAATCGAGCATAGGGAAGTTGATCAGAAGAGTTACTTGAGGGCTGGGGTTGTGGCCCAGTGGTTGGAGCACTTGCCTAGCATGTGTGAGGCACTGAGTTTGATTCTTAGCACCATATGTGAATAAATAAAATAATGGTCCATTGACAACCAAAAAAAATCTATTAAAAAAAGTTACTTGATACAAGCTACATTGCTGGGTTTATATTTCCTAGTTAGTTATACCCAAGACCATTTTTAGCTCCATTAACTAGCCCTTCCTTTTGCTATTTCTTTTTAGATTTGTGTTTTATAGATAATCTTCTTCCAAATAGAAGGGTTTTATTTTCTGCTTAATTGAGTATAAACAATTGATTACATGTTTGCTTCAAGCAAACCACTGAAGCATCTTGTATGCTCTGCTAATAAGAGGAAAAATCTCAGGTTCCAATTTTCTGATTGTTTTCTGCTGAAACACTATCTGTAAATAGTAGTTTTGAAATATAACCATAGTATTTTATTTTTAAGTGCCACTATTAAATACTCATTTTCGTCTGGTAAAACAAATTCAGCTATGGGTGAGGAAAGGAAGATAGTTTTGAATAAACATCTATAGGATGAGACTCTCCTGTGAATTCTAAACCCCTGGAAGTCATTTTTTTGACTTAACGAAGGGTCACTGAATTAATTTTAACAGAACCTCTAGACTCAGTGAAAAAAAAATGTGTGCTAAGAATCCAGCAAGATGTTGAAGATTTTTCTCACTTAAAGATTTACTAATCCCCTTCAGTCTTGAAATGTATTCAGATAGGAAAACGAACAAATCACACAAAATTTACCCCTACACTAGATGGGAAGTTTCTTTACCATTTAATGAAACTCTTGCAACTTTTGATGTGAGCACCTGATTGACCTTCTTTGTTCAATTGGGTGGTGGTGTAGAGTAGTAAGGGCATTATGTAGTTTCACTACTATTGTTTTGTGAATCCTAAGCCATATATTACCAGATCTTAATTATGGAAATTGGCTTTCAGTAATTTAAAAAAAGGGCACATGTTTACATCATCCATATTTATTTAAAGCACAATAGGACCTCAGGATATTTTGCATATGGTCTTCTCTCTTAAACGAAAAATAATACACCATTTATCTGAATATTGCTGAGGTTCATTCCAGGAAATGCAAAGATATTAGAGGAACATTGCTCAAAATCTAATTTTTTTTCATAGGGACCATATTATAGATTCAATCAGAGAGTTCTGGAGAATACCAAAATGGATTAAGGTAAGATCAAATAAGGGAAATATATCTTTTTGAAAATGGAGCCAGGGCTGGGGTTGTGGTTCAGTGGTAGAGAGCTTGCCTAGCACTGAGTTTGATCCTCAGCACCACTTTTTAAAAAATAAATAAATGTATTGTGTCCATCTACAACAACAACAACAACAACTATATATATATATATATATATATATATATATGTGTGTGTGTGTGTGTGTGTGTGTGTGTGTGTGTGTGTGTGTGTATATATATATATATATATTTTTTTTTTTTAATGGAGCCAAACAGAGTCATGGCTACAGAAAGTTCCATGTAGGTCATTGCCTAATGGTTAATTATCTATGTCTTTCTCTGCACCCTAAGAGTTTTTTGAATGTCTTTATGTTTTTATATAATTTCAAATATTGAGGAAGCTTGAAAGAATAGTGCAAAAACCAACTTCTGATTCAGACTTGCCCGTTTTATATTTCTGTGTTTATTGGGTTATTTATAAAGTTGTATGTCTCCTTACAAATATTTTACCATGACCCTCCTAATACAGCATACCCAACAACCATATGACTATGTATATTAGGAAATTGCTGATACGGTACCATCATAGAAATCCATATTCCAGAGTCACCATTTGTCCCTTATAGCAAATCTCTCCTCAATCTAGGCTCTAATGCAGAACCAGGCATTGCATTTGTCTTCATGTCCTTTTAGTCCCATTCATGTGTCTTCCTTTGAGTTTTTGTGAGGCTGACATTTTAAAGAGTACTGGGTAGTAATTTTTCAGAATGCACCTCAAATGTGGTTTATGCTTCCATTTAGCTCTTGTGGGAATGCTCAGAGGTAATGTTGTGTTTTTCTCAGTGCATTGTATCAGGAGGAACTGAAAGTCAGTTTGTAAATCATTGTTGTTGACGTTCATAGAAGCTTAGACACATTCCCCCAGATTTCTCAACTAAGAAGGGATTTGTCAGGTGATGTTTTGCATATGTGTTAATATTCTGGGTTTTTTTTCCCTTCAAATGTTATTCGTCTCTTTAAGGTTTATTGAAAAAGTGTTGATGTTACTGTGATGGTTGCCAAATGATAATTTTCTATGATTTTTTTGCATCTATTGCTTTACCTTCAGTTGGCATTCTTCTGAATGGAGGTACTTTCTTTCTCCTCTAACCATATATTTATTCATTCATTGACTTTATCATTAGGACTCACATATTTTATTCAGTGGATTATAATCTGTTACTTTATTCAGTGATTATTATGGTTTTGGTGGTTACACTGATTGTCTCTGATTGGGCTAGTGGGATCCTTCAAGCTAATTCCTTTGCCAAATGTGATTTGGCAAGTTAAATTTTACCACAATGGGTGTGTGCGCGCATGCACGTCCACGCACATACACACACACACACTCACACACACTCATGTAGGCAGATATATTTATGTTCCATGATGAGAAAACTTGACCATTAAAATGTCTCTCCATTCTTTCCATCAGTATTTTTTTGTTGTTTATACAAAAGGCTCTTGCTTTTATTTCCCATTTGTATGCTTGAGCTGTGAGTTTGTTTAGACATTATAGTCTGCTTAAAGTTAATTAATACTATCTTAAGCAGAATCCTCCAATAAGTGGGTCGTTCTTAGGGGGATGGCATTGCACCCTGCCCCAGAAATCTGTCATGCCCTACTAAACTATTTGCATCATGAATTACAGATGTCATTGAGAAACTTCTTTTTTGTTTTAATAGTTAGCTTATTTCCCATGTCCCTTCTGAAGCAGGCCAATATTCATAATCTGAATTTAATTACAAAAAATTCAAAGATAGCCTGTATTGCAAAGACTTACCTATAAACAAGTGAAGAATGTCAGAAAAACTGACAAAGGTGGGGGGGCATTCTCCCTGAAACACATGGAATTCTTTTCACAAGTATTCTGTTAAGAGGCTGCCAAATGGAGACAATTCTGCACATAACTATTCTCATATTTTTTGTAGAAAGATATTTTGAGTTTTTCCCACTTAAGCTTTTCTGCAGGGTATATGGGGACAGCTGTTGCTTTTTTTTTTTTCCTTTTAGTAGCAGAGTATGATTCATTTTGCCATCTGAAGGTCAGACTTGAAACTCAATTGTTACCCCGAAGGTATTTAGTGGATGGAAAATAATCCATAGCTTGATATTTAAGGTTAACTGGATTGCCAAATTTAACTACCAGGACAATTTAGCCAAGAGTGTCACCATGTCTTGTCTTCCCTCTCCTGGTTTCTCTTTCCTGAGGATGGCCTAGACCTTTGGATTAACCAGGCCAAGCCTTCTACCATCAAAGATGGTGAGTGGTGGATGGATTTGTGGTTTTGCTTTTGTTCTTTGTTTTGCTTTTTTTTTTCTTTTCTTCTTCAGGTTTTTCAATTGTCTTTTCAGTTCCTAGCTGAATAACTCCATCATCTTTGGGCAAAGAAGCCTGGAATTTTGGCAAGAAAATTACAGGCATTCCTTGAAATAGCTGTCCCTGTGCCTTCTATCCCTTTTTGTTCTAAATGTGAAAGGAATTGAAGTCAAGTCTTCATCTTGAACTCCCCTAATTTTTTCCCCCCAGTGTCAAGGGTTGAACTCAGAGGTGCTTCACTACTGAGCCATATCCTCAGCCTTTTCTGAAATTTTCTATTTTGAGACAGATTTTCACTAAGTTGCTCAGGGCCTTGCTTAGTAGCTGAGGCTGGCTTTGAACTTGCAATCCTTCTGCCTCAGCCTCCCAACTTCTGGGATTACAGGCATGCACCACCACATTTGTGGAACTCCCCAATTTAAGAAAGGCTTTTTAAAATATAAAAAAAGATGTTGCACAGAGGTCTGAATCCCACTTGAACTCCACTTCCTGTTTGAAACCCACCTTGCTCCTTGCCTTCTGAAAGTTTGTGAACAGATTCTAACAGTTCTTGAATTTCTGAAGGAAGGCTGTGCTCACCTAACTCTTCACCCTCTGAAATCTCATGAGAAGATTTCATGTGCTCTTGAATTTCTGAAGGAAGGCTGTGCTTACCTAAATGTGCTAGAGAGTGAGGGCACCCTTGTGAATTGCATTCAAGTGTTCCTTTTCCTCGGTAGGAAAAGATAGCTCTTTTTTTTTTTAATGTGTAATACATATTTTACAAATGTTGAGTTAGGAAATTGATCTGATGGATAAGAGCTGATGATTTTAGATGTCTGTCTTAATATGTTTAATATTTTTAAAACTTTAATATCAGTGGCCTTTCTTACCATCTGTCCCACCCTGCCTTTCATGTCAGCTGGCTTGGGTTTTGGAGACGTATCTTCTGAAATGTATAGACTGACCTGGAAATTTTTAATGTATAAAACCTTTAATTTCTGTCTAATGGTGGAAACAGCTGTATAGTCTTAAAAGTTGAACTTTTTTAGGTTGTTGAGTCAACCTGGTTAATTGCTTAATAATGGTGAACACAAGTCAGTGAATGAAGTCCAAGGGAAAGAAATAGTTTTAGCTAAGCGTGGTCACGCACAACTGTAATTCCAGAGATTAAGGAGGCTGTGGCTGGAGGATCACAGGTTCAAGGCCAGTCTCAGCAAATTATTGAGACCCTAAGCAACTTAGGGAGTCCCTGTCTCTAAATAAAAATTAAAAAGCTCTGGTAGAGCTTCCCTGGGTTTAGTCCTCAATAACCTCCCCCAAATTTATATAGTCATAGGGTAACTTATTGAAACCTCATGGGGTAACTCCAGACAGGAGGGATGACCAGAAGTTGGTTTTAAAGTGGAAAAGCCCTCACCTTCGTCCAGATTCTCGAGAGAGGCTAAGGTACCCTCTAAGCCATTACATACCTAGCACTTAAAATTCTTTGGACCCTTTTATGTGTTATGGAAAGTTTCACTTTCTTACTTTAATGGCAGTAATACACATAAGATGTTCACCTACATGCATGTCAGTCCCTTGGGATGTTATCATTTCACTAATTTGCTAACACAAACTGCTAATTCTTTGAACTGTGAAAATATTCAGCTGAACTTTCACTTTGTTGTTGCCAGTATAAGAATATGGCATTTTGGGTCTGTGCTCAGTGGTAGAGTGCTTGCCTAGCACTTGGGAGGAACTGGGAACAATCCTCAGCACCACATAAAAGTAAATAATTAAAATTTTTAAAAGTATCGTGTCTATCTATATCTAAAAAAATACTAAAAAATACTGCATTTTCCTATCTGCTGAAAACATACACTGTTCTTAAGAAATATTTTTTTTCATTTGAGGTTCTTAATATTTCTGTGAAGTACTATTAGTGGCTTTCTTTTGGAGATGAGAAAGGCTATCTCAGCTTATGGAACATTCTCCTGTCCATTCAACTACTTACAGTAGCAGACACCAGGTTGGCATTACTATGTCATAGTAATGCCGACTGAGGTCCTTCTATGCCTCCAGTCGATTCTCAACTTCTGTGTGTATTAATGATAAAATTAAAAATTAGGGGCATTTAATTCAGTTTTTTAAATGAGACCATCTTAAAGATTGAGGTTGGTTAGATAAAGAAAAGGCATAATACAGAATGAGAATAAAAGTCAGATGCATTGGAGACCTCCAGTGCCTGCTTGGAACATAGGGCTGTAACAGATGTTCTCACATCTAAACTGTTACCTTGATCAGCGGCACATCATTACCGGCGACTGCTGATGAATCTTGGGTGACTGCTGCTGGGAGCCATGTGCAATCGAGGAGGAAGTTCTGATTGGAACCTCTGAATGTGGAAAATTTAAGAACTTATCAAGGTTTTAGGAGGTAGCATATTTTGGGAAAGTGAATGTACTTGCAAGCTGTTGAGAGATGTTCGGGTGCACTCAGTGAAAATTTGAGATCTGCAGGATGCAAGGGTAGGAAATTCCAGTTCCTTTGTTAATAAGCATAAAAGCCCCTATTGAGAACTTGGTAGCATTCACGTGCATTAAATGTACTATCTAATTTAATCCTTATAAAAACCCCATGCAGTGAGTTCTGTTAATATTCCTTTTTAATACTCTGAGCATGTAAGACCTAAATGGGTAGATAAGTTGTAGCGACTGTAGATGGAAAGAGCCATAGTCTAGATTTCATGTAGTTCTGCTGTCTCTGTGATTTTTAATGGCTCATGCTATTTGGAGGCAGGGTGATATTTTCTTTAAGAGAAAAGTCTTCCGTAATCCTTTAGTGTTCCTGGTGCATCTGGGAATCTGTAGGTACAAACATTTCCTTCTAATCCTTGTCTTTATTGTGAGGAGGAGCCACCTCTGTGGGATCAATCTGGAGAGCAGTATGGAGATTTCTTGAATAACTTGGAATGGAACCACCATTTGACTCAGCTATCCCACTCCTCGTTTATACCCAAAGGATTTAAAAACAGCATATTACAAGGACACAGCCACATCAATGTTTATACCAACGTGGAACCAAGCCAAATGTCCTTTAGTAGATAAATGGATAGGGAAACAGTGGTGTATAAATACACAATGAAACATTACTCAGCATTAAAATCATGGCATTTGCAGGTAAATGGATGGAGTTGGAGAATATAATACTAAGCGCACTGTGCCAATCCCCCCAAAACCAAGTGCAGAATGTTTTTTATTTCTTTTTTGATATGAGGATCTAGACTCATAAGGGTGATGCGGTGTGGGGGTTGGGGAACATAGGAGAAATGGAGGAACTTTTAGTTAGGGCAAAGGTGAGGGAAGGGAAAGAAGAGAGGGGACAAAGGGTAGAAATGATGGTGAAATGAGTTAGACCTCATTACCCTAAGTACATGTATGAAGATATGAATGGTGTGAAAATAAGTTGTGTACAACCAGTGATTTGAAAAAAATGTGCTCTGTATGTGTAATATGAAATGAATTTCATTCTGCCATCATGTATAACAAATCAGAATAAATAAATAATTTAATAAAGGAAAAAAAAAGAAATGAACAGGTTTTATCTGGCACTGGAGGAGCAGAAACTAGTTAAAAGAGTAATCAAGTTTATTCTGAAAAAGAGGGAGAATGAGAAATTTTTTACTCACTGGACAACTGAGGAATGAAAAGATCAGTGAGAAAGAAAGAGTCCATTGGTAATAAAAAGATTCATGTTTACTGTCTGGGATCTACACTACATTCTTAGGTAGATCTTATTTATTTTCATTTTTCTAACAGCTCTCAAAAGAACAGTCCACTTATTTTTAAGATAATGCATTCTTGCAAAAGACAATTGCCTTACTTAATGTCACCCAGATATTTCATATCAAAACTGGGATTCCAACTTGAGCCTTAATTGTATCAAAATTGGTGTTCTTCATGATCACAGAGAAAATCATTGGGATGAATCCCCCTTAGCTGTTACTCCCCTGACATGCTTAGCCAAGTGTCCTTGAAGGTCACCATCACTAAGTAGCTCTAATTTATTAAGCTTGTTGTATTGTTGACTTTGTGTTACTATGATAAAACATTTGAGATAAACAACTTGTAAAGAGGAAAGAAGTGTCATTCCATCTTGGCTCTCTTGCTTTGGGCCAGTGGCAGACTAGCACACCATCACAGGAGTGTGTGGCAGAACAGATTGGTGGCTTTATGATGGGCCAGGAGGCAGAAAGGGGCAGGAAGGAGCTGGGGTCCCAGTGTAACCTTCAAGGATGCACCCCTAATGACCTAACTTTCTCTCATTGGGTCCCATCTTCTAAACGTTCCACCATCTCCCAGTAGCTCTATGGACTTGTGACCTGCTGTTTAACACATAGTCCTCTGGGGGATAATCAAGATCCAGACTTTTACACTTGCTCTCATATCTTCTGAGTTTTCCTTTTACATCAATGCAAGAGGAAATCTCAATGAAAATATTCTTTTATATCAGGCAGTTTCAACCTCAGCACCACTAACATTTTAGACCCCATAAGTCTTTGCTGAACTGTCAAGTGCTGAGCCGTATCCCCATCCCCTCCATTCTCCTAGTTGTGACAACCATAATGTCTCTTGATAGGCATTCTAAAAGTCTCCTGGGGCAGAATTGGTCCCTGTTGAGAACCACTACTCTAAATTAAGAAGATAACAATAAATCATAAACAGATAAATATTCAAACAGGAGTTCTGAGACGTCTCTGTGGAAAAGTCACTTGATATATCTTGTCCAAGTGGTTCTTCCTGAGCATTACCCTGATTTAGCAAGTGTAGGTGGGAGGCAGGAAATTTGCAAAGGGGTTGGTAGTCCTGGACCCTACTTTGAGAGGAATTGGCCATGAAAAGCTGAACCTCACATCCTGCCAGAGAAGGCAGCTCTGCTTCAGAGCGCACAACCTTCCTGGGTACCAGAAAGCTGTTCTTCCCAATCCTTTCCATCTTTATTAGATTTGCTGGCCTGTCTTCTTGCAGTGATTAAGTTTACAGTTCAGCTAATGATTGGCTCCACGTTTCCCAGCTTGTTAAATCGCATGTTGTGCATATAAATGCGTAGGATTTTGACCTTACAAACCAAGGAGCAATTATCCACATGTCTTAAGACTTGGGAGCCACCTCTTGACTTTGAAAGTGTCACCAGGAGGGCGTTTTAATTTTAGGAAGTCAGGTTTTGTGTTGCTAAATATCTGTTTATTAGACTTGATGGTAGCAGTTTATAACAAGCTTTTGTAGGGAATAGGGGCTGGCATAATTGATAGAATTGAAGTTCGGGATTTTAGGATGGGATTTGGTTTTTATGTCACGCTGGTCTCCTGTTGCTGCCAATAAGCAAAAGTTGGCTCTCTGGGCGAGTTCTGCCAGTGTACAGAGGGTTCTTTCCAAATCTCAATTTAGAAGGCATTGTATTATCAGGTGATTCTTCTAATGAGTTCTTTGTTTTTCAAACATTGCTTTGGGGTTGGCTTTGATAAATTTGAAAGTGAATCCATTTTCTATTTCAGGATCTGTACCAATCAGCCACATCTCTAGCCTGCTCAGCAGCATATATTTTTTTAAACTTATTTTTTTTAACTGATAGTCATATTCAGTTGTACAAAATAATGCAGTGATAATACAGAGAGATCCTTTAGATACTTTGCCAAGTTTCCCCCAAGATAACATTCTACAAAACAACAATGCAGCCTATCACAGCATATTGACAATGATATAATCTTCTGACCTTATTAAAATTCCCTGAGTTTTACTTGTAGTCTTATTTGTGTGTTCATTAAATTTTGTCAAATAATATGAATATGTTGGGTTCTGGGGATGGTTCTTAGGGTCTTGTTGCACATGTATTCTTCTAACCACGTGCACCCCCAGCCCCAGAGTTTGTACAGTTTTATCAGTTTTAGAGAATCCACCACTGGGGTCAAGATATAATATTGAACACTCCCCATATCTAAGAGTCTGTCATGTTTCCTGTGTAGAAACAATCTCATCCATAGCCCTCTTCTGTCCCTAGTTCTGGATATCTATAATGCCCTGTTTCCATTTGTAAAACTTTCACAACTTCAAGAATGTAATTTACATGAAATCAAATAGTTTTTTGGTTTTTTTGGGGTTTTTTGGGGTGGCGGTGGTACTAGGGATTGAACCCAGGGCCTTGTTATGAAGCAAGCACCCTACCAACTGAGCTATATCCCCAGCCCCAAATAGGATTTATATCTTTCGAGATTTTTTTTTTTTTACCCCAACTCAGAATCATTCCTGGGAATTCAGCCAGCCTCTATGGATCAAAAGTTGGTTCCATTTTATTGTCAAGTAATATACCACTTTGGGGCTACTATCGATGAAGGAGCTGTGGACCTTTGTTTTTGAGTGAGTGTTCAATTTCAATACACTGGAGAAAATGTCCACAAGAACGATCTCTGGGTTATGTGGTAGTTGCATGTGTGGTGTTATAAAAAATGGAAAAATGGTTTTCCTGAGTGGCTGTACCAGTTTTTGTTCCTGCAGCAGCATTTGTGAGATTCAGCTTACCTGTTGCTGATGACATCATTTTACCCTTCCTCATGGGTGTAAGTGATATCTCATGGTCATTGTAACTTGCTTTTTCTTCATGCCTAGGTAAAGATCTAGTACTCCTTTCCATGTGCTGTTTGCTATCTGTGTATTCTCTTGAATGTTCTGTTAATGTTTTATGTTCACTTTCCAATTTCATTTAACTTTTTTCTTTTCACTTCTAAAACTTCACAATTCTTCATATATTCTAAATACTAGTCCTTCCTTGAATCTGTGGCTTGCAAGTATTTTTCCCACTCTGCAACTTGTCTGATTTTCTTTGACTTTGTCTTTATAAATGTTCTCAGAGCAGAATTTAAAAGTTTCATTCAGGCTCCATTTACCAAATTTTTCCTTTGTAGATCCTGCTCTTGAGGTTTAGTTTAAGAACTCTTTGCTGGACTGGGGATGTGGCTCAAGCGGTAGCGCGCTCGCCTGGCATGCGTGCGGCCCGGGTTCGATCCTCAGCACCACATACCAACAAAGATGTTGTGTCCGCCGAGAACTAAAAAGTAAATATTAAAAATTCTCTCTCTCTCTCTCTCTCTCTCCTCTCTCACTCTCTCTTAAAAAAACAACAAAAAAGAACTCTTTGCTAAGCCCTATATTCTAAAGATTCTCCATGATTTCCTCACAGGTTTCTATCTTTACATTATACATTTAAATTGACAATCCATTTTGGGTTAATTTTTGTCTAACGTGTGAGGTTTAGGTCAATCTCCTTTTCTCATTTTTGGTCCCTCTGTGTCTTAGATACTTGAGCACCATCTGTTGAAAAAGACTGATCTTCTTTCAATAATTTTAAAACTTCAGCAAAAGGATGCAAGTGCATTTGTGTGGGTCTGTTTCTGAATTCTGTCTTCTGTTCCATGGATTCCTGTGCTTATCCCTCCACAAATTATGCTGTCTTGATTGCTGTAGGTAAGTGCTACCTTACCTATGTGGTGAGTTTATTGGTCAAAATTATTTTTAGCAATCCTAGGGCCTGTACTTTTCCATGTAAATATCACAGTCTAGTTGATTCGTATCAAATAAATAAATAAACAAACAAATAAACAAAATTAAAACTCCTGGCATCCATCTATCTATATCTATTTATCTATCTATCTACATATTTATTTATTTATATTATTTGTGCTGGGGATTAAATTCAGGGGCACTTGACCACTGAGCCCTGTCCCAGCTCATTTTTGTATTTTTTTTTAGAGACAGGGTCTCACTGAGTTTGTTACAGCCTTCCAGCCTTACTTAGTTGCTGAGGTTGACTTTGAACTTGTGATCCTCCTGCGTCCAGCTCCAGAGCTGCTGGGATTACAGGCATGAGCCACTGTGCCTGTCTTTTTAAAATGTGCTGCTGGCATTTTAATGGGAATTGCATTACCAGTGTAGATTAGTTTGGGGGAGAGTTGATGTTACTGTGCTGAGTCAGTCCATGAACACTATTTCTCTATTTATTCATTTGAGTATTCTTTGGTTGCTTTCAGTATCATTATAATTTTCAGGCACCATATCCTTAACTTTTTCTTTTTTCCATACCAGGAATGTAAAACAGGAGCAATTAACCACAGAGCCACATCCCCAGCCCTTTTTATTTTTTATTTTCAGACAAGGTGTCTGTATGTTGCTGACGCTGGCTTTGTCCCACCACACCCTGCTTTTTGTTGTTGTTGTTGTTGTTAATTGATACCTAAGTACTTAATTTTCTTTGGGATAGTTGTATAAAGAAATGTGATTGGGCTAGGGCTGTGGCTCAGAGGTGGAGCGCTTGCCTGGCATGCATGAGACACTTGCTTTGATCCTCAGCACCACATATTTCAGCCCAGGGTAGAAAAGTTGGGGTGCATACTGTTAGGTGGTGCATCAGAACCACCCACATGCTCCTTCATGCCTAGCTCTTCTGATTGAGCAGTTGAAGCAGGTGACATGTAGCCTTGCCCTGTGTTTCCCTGACACACCTCTCTTTCTCCTCTGGTCTGCCAGTGGATTCTCTTTTGTCATTGGCCAAAGCACAGCGGGGAGAAGTCTCCTTTGGATGGTCCACCTTGCTGTTGAAGAGAATAAGAACAGAGGAACTCAGAAAGAAACAAAGACCAAGAGAAAATGATCTTGGTGCCTGCGGGGTCAGGTTAATCTGGGTTGAAACTTAGTCCTCAGAATTGGTCATAGTGTGTCTGTTCCTGGGCAATGTGCTCCACTCCTTGTTACCTCTCTCAGGGTGGTTTAAATGAAATCATGTGTGTCACCTACTCTGCCCACTGCCTGGGTGTCTGGTATCCTCATGATCGGTGGTCAGTTTTGATCTCAATCCCTGAGTTACATATGGAGTGCGTCAATAGGGATTTTAATAGGGATGGAGGATGGAAAGAAGAGAGAGGCTGTAGGATGGAGGCTGATATAAAACAGTTAATATTTTTAGGTCAATGAAACCTAAGGGAAATCTTTTCAGGGAAAAAGCTCAAAATGCCTGAAATAGTTGTGTTTCACCATGAACATATGGAAAACTTACATTGAATCATTATTTCTTTATCCCCTTCATGAGGAGAGCTGTCAGTTTCTGCTTTGTTAAGGTCTCAGTTTGGCTTATAACTTTGCTGTCTTCTCTTAATACTGCCCGTGGGAGAATGTGAACCTTCCAGAAGGCAGTAATTGGTCCCAAGCCAGACTTTCCTGCAGACTCATCTGGGGAACACCTGCTACTGTATTTTCAGAACCTGTTTCTTTATTCTAATTCAGTAGATTTGGAGTGGGGTGAGGAATCTGTATACATTCACTGATACAACCACCTCAGGAAATTCTGATGTGGGGCCAGAGAATGAATGGGAACCGTTGGAGTGACATCATCATTTGGGACCCAGCGGCTGCAGTAACATCTTAAGTTCTGCTACTGACTTGGTGTGTAACCCCAGGAAAATCACTTAACCTTTTTGTACCTTCCTTGACTCAGCCTTTTGAAAGAGAAGACATAAGGGATAATAACTCTGACCTACTTTACATGGTGGTTGTTAAGAATGATGTTTAAAAATGACTGCAAAGCATTTTACAAATAGAAATTGCTCTATAAATGCCTTTTTGGGGAAAAAACCCATATAATTTTGTAACAGCTTTAAACACAAATAGTCTTATGGAGTGCATCCGCTCAAATTACAAGTACCCAGTGACATGGTATGATGGTTAGAACTGGTGTTTTCTTATATTTTTAATACCCAAAGTTGAAGGCAATAAGGAAACAACATAAAGTTGTAATTTCTTCTTTTATCTGTGTCTTTGTTAAAAAATAATGCTGATGCTAACCTCTAACATCCACATTTTGTTTTGTTTTGTGATTTTTAATAGGTTACTCCTACAAGTTTGAGAATTTAATTAGAAAAATAAATGACTTCTACCATTGCCACTGTGTTGTTAATCTCTCCCCCCCAACCCCTATCCCAGTCTCTCAATTAAAGTCTCGCTCTTCTAGTCACAGGCACATCTGTGGATCTGTTAGAATTCTGCAAATTGGTGTACACCTGCAGAGCTGGCAAAGACACCTTTCATCCCTGTCCTCTGATGTGAAGTGTATTCTCCTGTCACTCATCTATCCCTATTGGAGTGCCTCAAAAGTCAACTCCTAAAATCTGCCAACACAGATTCCCCCCCAAAGCCCATTCTCTACTACTAAGATGCTTAGAGGCCTATTGATGGTGATGGATGCCATTTGGATTGGGGATAGACAGATCAAAATTTTGTGGCAGGATTGTTAAGGTGATAACAAGTATCTGACAAGTTACAGGGGAAAGACCGTCAGAGTTCAGAACTGTTTTACTGTAGGCACTCACCATTATATGTACATATTGTCATTTTTTAAAAATGTAGGTGGAAAGACTGAATAGTTTTTTCAGGGTTGGATGGGCCAGGAACAAGTACTGGCCCCATTGTGGCATAAGGCAAGCAATCTAATCTCATTCAGCCTCCTTTAACTCATCTTTGATGTTGGGATGCTACAAGTAAAGATTTCACAAAGTTCCTTGAAGCTTCATGGGAAAAAGCAATGAAAATCCTTAGTTTGGGGCCAGGGATGTATTAAGTGCTCAAGTAGCTCAGCAGTCTTGTTGGCTGACAGAGGCATTGGTGCCCTTGTGGGAAGAGAAGGCAAAAGGGGTAGACTCATAAGTTTCAAAGGTTGTAGCTGTCTTCATGTAAATATCTTTAAGCACTAATACCAATACATTTATTTACACGTACAGCTCACATTTTGCTACATTTTCTTTGAAATTATATTTTGCTATTATTGTGTACATATTTAGTTTTCTCTACAGATAGCAGCCTCACTCTGGGTGGTTTTATGGACATTACATTTCAACTATTTTAACAGACAAGATGACCAAAGAACACATCAGCAAGCAAAGGGCTGCTAACTCTGGTTTAGTTTTTCCATGCAAAAAGTTATTAAATGGCATCCTACTTTTAATTAATTTCTCTATTGACTATGCTATGAAAATGTTATTATTGGTTCACACTGGGGTGATATATATTGAGAACTGGTAGACTTGGAAATAATATAAAAAAAAACACATGGGTGTGGTGTTTCAGCTCCCTTGGAAACTATTAATTGGAACGTGAACTTGTGTGAGGCATGCAGAATGGATATGCTCCCAATGTGAGCTGGAGATCCTGCAATCTATGCCGAAGCATGTGCCTTTTGTGCCCTCCTTGAGATGGGGCTGAGTGCTAACAGCATCCCATACTATCCAGTGCAGCATGCTTAGAGCCTTTTCACACTGTTCCTGAGATAAGCCAATTTGCCACCTGCTCGCCCTGAGTGACCACCTGCTCCTAGGGGCAGAAACATTCTGTTTTAGACAAATTCAAGATCCCCAGTTTAGAAACACTGATATCACTGCCAAGGATCTACCCATTTAAAAAAGCAAAAGGAAGCTAATAAATTAAAATGACACTTACAAAGGGCATTAGCTGGTAGATATGATTGCCAATTTATATGCCTACTCCCTCTTTCTTAATGAATTTTTTTTCTTATAATGAAGCTTGATAATGAAGGGCAGATTGCATGAGAAGGTCCTCCACTGTCCTACAAGCTTGGGATGGAGACAATGAGAACACTGACTATATACCAAATTATTGTCTTCCAGTGTGGATTTACCTTGTCCCTATATTTTGAGATTAATAATACTTTCATTTAGAGACAGGGTCTCACCGAGTTGATTAGGGTCTTGCTAAGTTGCTGAGGCTGGCTTTGAACCTATACTCTTGCTGCCTCACCCTCCTGAGCCTCTAGGATCACATGTGTGTGCCATTGTGACCAGAAAGACTTACCATCTTTTTTTTATGTACCACAAAGGAGGAAGAGTCATTACCAATCAAATTTTTCTGCATTGCTCAGATACCACCTATTATAAAATAGTTTTGATATCGGAGAGAGAAAGATGTCATTTGACAAACATGGAAGCACTTTCATCATAAATTTATAAGAGCCACAGTAGTTCACACCTGTAAAATGTCTGCTCTATCTAAGCACATTGTGAGCACTCAGTAATTATTCATGTTATTCCCTAAGCCATTTTTCCTCCTGTTATTTTCTTCTTCATTTGTTAGTTTTTTGTACTAGGGATTGAACCCAGGGGCACTCAACCACTGAGCCATATTCCTAGCCTTTTCTAAGTTTTCACATATATAGTAGAGCATGCATCACTGTGCCCAGCTGGCTCAGTCTTTTTGAGTGCATGATACAGAGCTGGCATTGCTCTGTGAATTGGACTGTATCAGCAAACAGAGTAGTCATAGATCCTGGCTCTGCTGGGTCTTATAGTCTATTCTGTCGGCTCACTCCAGACACATCACATTAGTAGCCCATATGATGATCCCTGAACTCAGCTCTCCTTTCCCATTAGAACCTGTCCTTGGCCCCATTTTTTGGAGTTGAATGCCTGGGTCATTAGCACCTGCACGTGGGAGATCTACCTGAGTGCCCACAGTCTGAAGACCCTGTGGTCTTTTCTACCTACCCATATTCTGACGAGGCTGACCATGCATCTTGACTTCCAAGCCTTTCTCTGTGTTGTGCCCCCCACTCCTCATCTGATATTTCATTCTTTAGCCATGAATGCAGCTCTTCCTAGTACTTTCCAGAAGCTGCCTGTTTGCTGATGCCTTTCCTAGCACTTCCACCAGAATTGAATTTATCTCCTGGGCCTTCTCTACCACACTGCTTTGCATTGGTTTCTTGGGTGGTGCTTACTGAAAATTGCAGCCATGTGGATGTAGACTTTTCAAGGAAGCCCAGCAAACAATTGTTGCAGGCCAAGGATACATGTTGTTATTTATGCACATGCATAGTTTTAAATAGCTTTCTACCTTGTCTCTCTGCCCTGTTCTTGCTTCTGCATGGTCTGTTCTGAATATATCATTCTGGCTGGTTTTATGAAAGCCAACTGTAGTCCCCTCTATCCTCAGGGAATACATTTCAAGACCCCTCCCTAGTAGGTGCTTGAAATTATACATAATACTGAACCCTAAATATAAAATGTTTTTTCTTCTGTGCATACCTGCGATAAAGCTTAATTGTGTGTGTGTGTGTGTGTGTGTGTGTGTGTGTGTGTGTGTGTGTATGTGTGTAGCAGATTAAACCCATGGACACTTAACCACCATCCACATTCCCTGCCCTTTCAAATATTTTATTTAGGACAGGGTCTCACTGAGTTGCTTAGGGCCTTGCAAAGCTAAGGCTAACCTTGAACTCACAATCCTCTGCCACCATCTCCTAAGTTGCTGGATTATAGGAGTGTGCCACCACACCCTGCTATGACATTTAATTTATAAGTTAAGCACAATAAGAAATTAACAACGATAATAAAATACAACAGTTATAAACAATATTCCACCATAAAAATGAACGTAGTTTCTCTCAGAATATTTTTTTGTATGTACGCTTCTTCTTTTAGGGATAATGCAAGATGATACTTAAAAGGAAGCACTTTTTAGCTTCTCTTGGGCATATCTGAATTGTCAGTGTCACTGTTCTTCTGCTTCGGGGCCATTAACACTGAAGGAAGTGTTACTTGAACACAAGAGCCAATGGGCCACTATAGCAGATCTGACACCTACTACATGGCCAGTGGGTGAGTGGCATTTGCAGCCTGAGTTTGCTGGATAAAAGACCGATTCACCTCCCAGGAGGGACAGAGTGAGATGGCATGAGATCTTATCATGCTCCTCAGAATGACCTGCAACTTTAAACGTATGAATTGCTTATTTCTGGAATTTTCCATCTAACATTTTCAGACCACAGTTGATGGTGGGTAAGCAACTTCCCCCCTACCCCAAAGAACAGATAAAGGGAGACTATTTTATTCCATATTTTAAACAAAAGAAGTCCAGGGCCTTACTTCCATGGAGGCCATACCACAGTCTGTGCCTGCTGAATTATTTTTATGTTTTATTAACTGGAAGCCGGCCATTCAATACCCACAGCTCTTCTCACCTCATGCCTTTTTATATGTATATCTGCTCTGTCTCCTCGAATTGCTGGACTGAGGGGAACTTGTCAGCTGGTGGATGGATGTCACTCAGGCTTTGGCAGGAAGAGGTGCTTCTGTTAATAGGCTCTTTCACATCTGGGTGTTCTTTTCTCCAATTGGGGTTCAGGGAATCTGATGAGCCTTGGGCAGGAGTTTCCACACCCAGGACAGCTCCAGAGTGTGCCGTTTAGTGCTCTGCTAGGCCCTAACCTCATCCTGTCCTTCTGCGTTTTTAGTGCAGCTGCAGGGCACTCAGCGGCCTCTGGCTTGCCAGTACTCACCACTTGAAACTGGGCCCTGCTGCCATTGTGATTCTCTATCCAGAAGGAGCCAAGCTTTTCTCCAGACTCAAGAGACTGTGAAAGTCTCATGAAGTGGAAAAAATGTGTGCCAAGAGGAAGGCGTGCAAACACCCTCTGCTTTCCGCCTCTGCAGCAGGGCCAGTGGTTTTGCTGCTGTGTTTTCTTGTGTCATTTGACTAATCATATCTTTATAGGCCCAGGCAAATGTGATCAGTGCTGACCAAGCCTCCCAGGACTCTGGGAAGTATCTTGGATGAAGGATTTTCCTGGGTGAGATGTGATTCTAGACTCCCTTTTGTAGGTGTGAATAATCAATCTCCCTATTTTTTTTTAGGTGGAGGGAAGGCAGGGGGTGCTGGGGATTTAATCAAGGGTTGTTTAACCACAGAGCCACATCCCTACCCCTTTTTATTTTTAATTTAGAGACAGGGTCTCACTAAGTTGCTTAGGGCCTCACTAAGTTGCTGAGGCTGGCTTTGAACTCTCAATCATCCTGCCTCAGCTTCCCAAGCTGCTTGGATTATAGGCATGCCTCCCCCATGTCCAGCCTGTCTCCCTAGTTTTGTGGTCAGCTTTCTAGCTCTTACGTAATCCCTAAGCATACAATCATGGTCTTTTTCCTGCCTTTCAATTGTTACTCAGAATTTTATGGAGTCTTTATTAAAAAGCTTTTCCCCAGGTGGTTAAAAAAGGTGTAAATTCAGTTTGTAAAAGCTGTGAATGGCATATATATATATATATATATATATATATATATATATATATATATATATATATATATACAGTCAGCATTTAAAATTTGTCAGACTTTTTTTTTTCTGATTTTCTACAAAAACCAGCCTAATAATTTTGTCCTGGGTTTCTTCTATTTTACTTCTTTGTTTTACTTTCTTGCATTCCCCTTCTGGCCCTCTTGCCCCCCCCCTTTATTCTTAAGAGCAGAGTTGTAAATGAATAAGTCATCATTCATTTGGAAATTGTTCTTGGCACCCACCTTTTCCCCCACATGGATGGTGAAGTCTTACCCAAGCCCATAGAAGACCTCCCAGGTGAACCTTATTTTAAAGAAATAGGATCCTCTCTTTTTGAAAGATTGACACATTGTCAATAATCCAAGATTATATTTAATGATCAGAAAATTATTTTGATGACCTGATTACTCTGACTCATGTAGCTAATGTCACTCTGTTATGTCTGTTAACACATGACAGGTATGCAGAGTGTTTATACTTCAGTGGGATAAAATGAAGTTACAGACAGGAGGCTATATGCTTGGGGTCACATGGCCAAGCTCTCAAGTATACTATGGCTCGATCTATCCTTTAAATAACCTTCTTGTGCCCATTTCAGCAATCACATGATAATCTTCTAAGACCACATCTATAACTGAGAAGTTCTTTTATGCTCCCTTCCCCTCTGTCTTTTGACATTGTTGATGCAACCCTTAGGGTGATTTATGTCCCTTCCAAACTTTATTTTCCAGGTTGAAGTTTCATCTTCTCTGGCTAAAGGTGGTATTTTTTCTTTCTTTTTTCTTTTTCTTTCTTTTTTTGGGGGTGGGGTGGGG
Organism: Ictidomys tridecemlineatus; assembly: GCF_052094955.1. Lineage (NCBI taxonomy): Eukaryota > Metazoa > Chordata > Mammalia > Rodentia > Sciuridae > Ictidomys > Ictidomys tridecemlineatus. The sequence continues at coordinate 86,705,101 of NC_135483.1, forward strand.
GGAGCTACCAGGGATTGAACCCAGGGCACTCAACCACTGAATCCCATCCCCAGCCCTGTTTTGTTCTTTATTTAGATACAGGGTCTCACTGAGTTGCTCAGCATCTCACTTTTGCAGAGGCTTCTTTGAACTCCCGATGTTCCTGCCTCAGCCTCTGGAGCTGCTTGGGATTACAGGAGTGCACCACCATGCCTGGCCAAAGGTGGTCTTTGACAGGGGCTGGCTGTATCTATTAGTTTGTTCTTTTCGCTGTTGTATATTTAGCATAAGTCCCTAGAGATTGAGAGTGTCTTATTTGCCTCTTCAGAACATTCAGATTGAAGAGCAAACTTCTGAAGTCAAACTTGGCAGCTTTCAATACTTGCCAACTTGGTCATTTTTCACTTTTGATATGGGCAATCAACAGGGATAGCTGAAGGTTCTACTAGAAAGCTCCTAAGTGGTCAGTGAAATGGGCAGCAAATGTGGGAGAGTCTGTGTCCATTTGACTTCCAAACACTCCTCTTCTTTAGGAAATAGGTTCATGTAAAGGCAGTGGTAACATTAAATATGTCCTATCAGGAGATCTCTTGTAGCTTCTTCTCTTTTGAAGGAATCCTGTAAATCTGACTGTTTTCATTAATACATTCCATTTTGGAGAGACAAATATATTAGGTTTTCCTTTAACTTTATAGTTGCATGTGACATCATTAAAGGTAGAAGACTTCTTTTGTTTTTCCATGAAGAAAATGAGGTCATATTTGAAGAGACTGACACCTTAATATCTGAGATGCGAAAATGATGGGGTTATATTCATGTAGAATATGTGATAGATATGTTACTGTACTGGAATTGAACATATTTGGGTTAGGTTTCCAAAGCTCTGTCTCAATACTATTGCTCCTGGCTCTGAAATTAAGGAAAATTTCCCAGATTTCTTTTTGGGAAAGAGCAACATATAGTTTTTTTTTTCCTTTTTCATAGAAAACTGAGTTAGTTGAACCAATAAATGAATTTATTGAATATTTTCGATGAGCAAAGTAAAACACACATGGTTGGAGATTTTTAAAGTCCTTTCTCAAAATGCGTTGTCTGGGATATTTTATATTTGTTACTTTTTCTTTTTCCTCCCCAGTTTCTCCCCATTCTTTTTCATATTAATAGTATTTCATAGGAAATATGTATTATAGAATATAACACAGACTGGTCTGGGTTTTCTGCATGCCTTATTTGTATTCTTGTAAGAGAAACTAAAGGGTAACTCCCAAATCTCAGACTATAAGAAGCATTTTGAGCACTTGGAAAGCCTTCATTCTGGACCTGCAGATGCTTGGTGAGTCTCTCTGGTTCCATGATCCTGGAAGACATCGATCAGGCAGTCTTCCCAGCAGAGCCCAGAAGTGCCTGCCTGTTCTTCCCAGCACTCCTGTGCAAACTGCCTCTGTCAGTCACATTGAATTGGTACTCAAGATGAAGTCTGTTAGTCCCCCCTGAATGAAATGTTTTTATTGAAAGTCCTCTGATAGGCAGAGCTTGGCACTGAAAGGAAGTACAGAAAATCTTTTCTTTTACGAATTTCTATTTCTAGTACGGAAGATTACTACCATACTCCGTAGAAACATAAGCAAACAGTAGATAGATGCTCCTATAATGAAGAGGCCACAGACACGGATCCTAGGAAAATCCTCTATTGCTCTGATATAACTGAAATCAGCCTGTCAGTGATCTTCTTTCCTAATCATGGTGAAGGTGAAGTATTTGTTTCCTGCATAGCTCTCGAGCAGAGAGACCAAAGCACAAAGCAATCAAGGTTTTAAATCAGTGTTTTGGGAGCAGAAATCTTGTAAAATATATGCAGGGAGGCCATTGGCCATTTGGCCCCAATTCTGAACCCACATAAGCTTTGGAGGACATGATTAGAGTTTGAGCAATTTAGGATTCATGGTTCTATCTTGCATAATTTAGTGACTCGACACATTAATAAACCTTGAAACCTTCTGCTTCAGTGTTTCTTCTGGACAGAAATCAAGGAACGAGAGTAAGAAAGCAAATGTAAATTAATTTGATATTATACACTTAAGCAGACATAATGAGAACCTGTTGGTGAGGTAGAAATCCCCACCAATCTACATAAAAATGAATAATATGGACATTAAAAGAAGAACATCAATTATGTTGCTGTGATTGCAGATCTAAATCACTTCCAGACTTCTGCTTACACTTAAGAGTCTTAGGTACCTGAGTTTGTTGGACATGACATGGAAGCCAAGATATGGTGAAGGGATCTGGAATGTGTCCTGCCTATACCAGGCAAGATGTGTTGTTCCTTTAAGTGACTTTCTTATTCATTAAATAGACCTGCCCTAATTGGGAAAGCTAAACACACTTTTATGGCTTTTCATAAACTAGGAATGAATTGGGTTTTTCTATCCCCTTTGATAACCAGGTAATTTTAATAGCAAGTTTATACTTTGCTTCATTTCTTGGCCAGTATGGAGATGATTTTGGGGGGAAGAATAGAACCCACATACATTGTCACAGCTCCTCAGTAGAAACTTCTAAGATTACAGACAAAGAATCCAAGATTTCCTATTTTAAGAGTTCAAGCAAGTAATACAAGTTACACAATTATTTCTAAGGCTAAGTGGATCTCTTCTGGCTAACTAATGCAAATCCCTGTTGTTTTAGTCAGCTTTTTTGTTGCTGTGATAAAAATATCTGACCAGAACAAGTTTAGGGAAGAAAAGTTTATTTGGAATTTCACAGTTTCAGAGGACTCAGTCCATAGACAGCTGGTTCCATTCCTCAGGGTCAAGATTAGGCAGGACATCATGAAGGAAAAGTGTGGTGGAGGGAAGCAGCTTACATGGTAATCAGGAAGCAGAAAGACTCCACTCTCCAGAGACAAATAGACCCCAAAGCCACAGCCCCAATGTCACTTCCTCCAGCCACACCCACCTGCCTCCAGCCACACCCACCTGCCTCCAGCCACCACTTAATTAATCCCATCAGGAATTCATTCATTGATTGGGTTAAGGCTCTCCTGACCCAATCCTTTCTCCTCTGAACCTTCTTGTACTCTCTCATACATGAACTTTTGGGGAACACCTCACATTCCTAGTCATAACACCTGTCAATGTGGGTTTTTTTTTTAAATGTGTGAAAAAATGTGATTAAATGTGAAGGGAAAGAAAATAACAATAAGCATGTATACCCTTTGTTTGAAAAATATAGATGCTGATGTTACTTTCATGATGTTCCGATCTGATAAAATATCAAGTGAGATTTATATTGATGAGAAAGAATAGTTTTCAAATTAGTTGGATATTTTATTTAAAAAATGTAAATGCCAGGTTCTGAAAGTTAAGTCAGTATTTTTTATTTGTGAAGGGACCCTTGTACTTTGTGTTATACTTCTTTATGTTTCTCTTTCTCTCAAATTCCTTTCATTTCCCCCCAAAGATATTTACTACTAGTGTTTTTTATTCACCTAGTGGTTTTATGTTATAGAGCCTCATCTCTTCCTTCACATTTTAATGCAATAGATACCATCTTTCAACAGCTGAGTTGTCTTCTACACATCTCTTTCATTGCATTTGTTTGTTTACTTACTCATTTAGAACTGGGGATTGAACCCAGGGGCACTCAACCACTGAGACACATCCCCAGCCCTTTTAATTTTTTATTTTGAGACAGCATCTCACTAAGTTGCTGAGGCTGATCTCAAAATTTAAGTCCTCCTGGTTCAGTCCTCAGGGATTACAGGCCAATGCCCTGCCCACTCCCCTGCCCCAGAGCCTGGCAAGTTTATTGCTTCTGATTGCCCTGTGGAATTCCATGCATCTGTTCTACTTACTTATTGCTACAGATAAGGCCATCTTTTTTTGTTTTTTTTTTTAAACAAATCAGATAATCAGATATCATATATTATTGATAATTCATCTTTTAGTTTTCGGCAGACACAACATCTTTGTTTGTATGCGGTGCTGAGGATTAAACCCGGGCCGCATGCATGCCAGGCAAGCACGATACCACTTGAGCCACATCCCCAGCCCCCACCTTGGTTTTTTAACTCAGTACTGCCATGCGCATCTTCACACCTACAGATCTTTACATATGTGCGCACACACATGCCCACACATTTGTGTATGTAACCATCTATTCTTGCATCCATCCAAAAATGGGTTTCTCGAAATCTATCCAAAAATGGCTTTTGGTGAATTGATGAAATTCAGTCATTTGGGTGGCTAGTCACAAACATCTGCTTTCTCACTTTCTGAAATGACTGTTTAATTTTTTTTCTTGGTCCAATATTCCTTGTATGTGAAGATTCATATGAGCATGCCAGTGATTGACATATATTGATTTCAGACAACCCAGTGGATATATGATGGTAACTCAATGATGTCCTTTTTCTTCTATGGTTGTTGTACCTTTTGATATCCCTAACTACTGAATTTTCCCTTGGGAAATTGCCTATTCCATTCTGTCCTGTTTTAAAATTGCATTTTCTTGCCAACAATGACTGTTTTCTTAAATTTGTGTATGAAGTCTTGTTTGAGAACATCCTTCAGACTTTGAGGCTGTGAAATACCACCTGACATTTTCTCCTCTTGTTACTTTTTATATTTTCATTTGTAGATGGACATAATAATTATTTTATTTAGGGTTTTTTTGGGGGGTGGGTAACGGGGATTGAGCGCAGAAGCACTGAACACTGAGCCCCATCTCCAGCCCTATTTTGAATTTTATTTAGAGCCAGGGTCTCACTGAGTTGCTTAGCACCTTGCTTTTGCTGAAGCTGGCTTTGAACTCACGATCCTCCTGTCTCAGCCCCCGTGCAGCTGGGAGTGCAGGCGTTTGCTCCTGTGCCAGAAAGTTATTATTTTTTAATGTGATGCTGAGGATCAAACCCAGTGTCTCACATGTGCTAGACAAGAGCTCTACCACTGAACCACAGCCCCCTCTTATTTCTTTTTAAAAACCATAAGTCCTGCTTGCACCTGTTCTCTTATTAGCCTCCTGCTTTCTCCAAATAGCTTCCTGCCTCAGGTGCACAAACCCTACAGGCTTCACTCTCTGAACCACCTCCCTTGGTGCTTGGTGCCTGGTCTGAATCTTTGCTAGGTCTGGAGACCCCTCTATTCATGATTTCAGAGTTGTCTCTGATTCTGTTTCCCATTCCCAGTGTCTTCTCTAGAACCAGCATTCCCTGTTCCCTCTGTGTGCACTCTTTCATCTGGATAATGTCTACTTTTTGGCTTCTGGAAGCATCTTCAGGAAAGTCCTTCTTGGCCTTTATATTGGGTTAGGTCTCTCTGTGCTCCCTACCCCAATGGTAAACTTTACTGACTTTTTTGAAACATTTTCTATGCTTCATGTTCATCAACTAACATTTAATATGTTAGAAAGGGGACAGGGGAGTTGAGGTTTCCTTTGGGGGGGGTAAAAAAAACATAAGATCAGTTCCTTACATGTGCTTCATTTCTCCCTACTGTATCCTAAGCATCCGGTCCACAATTAGGGTAAGATGGGCACGTAATATGTGTTGACAGGGGATAAAAATGTGGGCTCATGAGCTGGGTGCTGTGGTGCTTGTCAGAAATCCCAGATGCTCCAGAGTCTGAGGCACAAGAATCACAAGTTCAAGGCCAGCCTGGCCAATAGAGAGAGACCCTGTCTCCAAATAAAACAGGAAGGGATTGGGATATAGCTCAGTCGTAGAGCCTGGCAAATGCAAAACCCTGGTTTTCAATCCCCAGTTCTGCAGAACAGCACACAACACCCATCCCCCAAAATGTGAGCACACTAAATGCTAATTTTATCATTTTGTCTTTGTGTCTAAAATTTAGATTATTTTGTCCGATTGGACCTACTTTTCATTGTCTTTTACAGTTATATATATGTATATCTAATTTTATTTTTCATGCTGTGAACATTGTTTACATCTTTATTTTTAATAGGGACAGACTAAGCATGCCATTAGAATAAACATTATTATAGACTGAGATGCTATATCATGGTTTTTATAATCATTTTCCTATTTGGAAGCACGAAGGTGTTTTAAGTTTCATTATTATTATAAGAAAATATGATATTTCTTGGTGTAAGTTAATTTCTTTCCCTCCCCCACTTATTTCTTTGGGATAACTGCTGTTCTTATAAAAGGCTGCTCCATGGTTTAGGAAGATTGAAGTTGGTTTCATTGCTGCAGTGTATACCTGTTTATCTAGAGCTCCATCAAAATTGAGGTTTATAATTTCATTGTATTTTAATAGCTCTTAAGTATAACTTTCAAATTGTTTCCATTTGTGTTTCTTTCCCTGCTGATAAATCTGTGCGTTTTTTCCTCCAGAATTATTTACACCCTCAATTTCCTCCATTTAAATAGTCAAGGTGTGTTTTCTGATGTCCTCCTCATGCAATTAGATCTTTTCTTCTTGTAAGTGGGTCTAAAGAGCGAGAAGTCAGGATCTTATTGCACTGCACACTATTTTTTGAAGTGTGTTTGGAACCTCACAGGATTGGCTTTGCAGAGTGTTCTGTGGTACTCTTAGAAAATATATATGAGATTCGAGTCAGCCTTCAAGTCTCCCTTCATTTATAAATAATTCCTGTTTAAATGTAGTTGTGGCCCCTACTACTTCTAAGACCCAAACAGTACAAACAAAATGATTTCTGTCTTCATCTGATTGAGAAATGTCCCATGGAAAAGATAGGCATTTGTAAGTAACAGAGACTGTGTTCTTGGTTTACTTTTAAATTCAAAAGTTATTTATGGGTTTGCATTCCACCAGGGCCTCGGCATCATTTAGTATTAGGCTTTGGTTACTGAACTCAAACTGCAGACTTCACTTTAGCATGACTCAATTACTCTTTCATGTAAAGGGAAAATAAGAAAAAGAAATCCATTGGAATTTTTCATTATGATTGATTCTTGGGCACAGAAGACTGGCAGTCTTTTCCAGAACTTTCATGGCTGATTTTGATCTCTTTCCTTTTTTGTTTGATATACTTGAATAATCTGCATAGTTTTGATATTTAATTCCCCTTATTCTTGTCATTTGGGATCTAGGTTTGGGAGGTTGGCATTTTTTTATTCTCCATGCAGTTAGAGGTTTCCTCTACAGCATTTAAATTATGTAAAACCTAGAAGCATTTCACAAGTGGTTTGATGTGGTAGTTTGGTTTACTGGGAGGTACTGGGCTGCATGGATTTCCATCAAGTGAAAACAATGTTTAGGTATTAAATCATTTTTCTGTCATTGTTTAATTTTGTTTCCTTCCCATTTCTTTTCTCTTTATGGGCCATTCTCTTTTACAAGTGAAAGACTACAGTGAATAGCTGGGCCAGATGTTCACTGTGCAAGAGCACCAGCCATGAGGTGCAATCCAGAACAAGGAACACTTTTTTTTTTCTCACTCACAGAAATGAACTCTGAGCTGGTAGCTTCCTCCTGTGGATGTGACTATAGCTGTCACTCAGTTTTCTGGGTCCTGCATTTCTATGTGGGATTCCTTTCCTTGATCTCATTCCTGTTCTTGCCTTTGTGGCCTTTTGATATGGAAATGCAGTGATCCCTTTCCCCAAAATGGTGAGTTCCTTAGGAATCCAGTACTCTTGGCTGCATCCTTGTTAACCCACTCATTTAACCTGAAGTGAGGGCCGTCAGTTATGTGACTCATCTCTAAGGGAGAGCTCCTCAGCTGTTGGAGCTTCATATAGCTTTCTTCTCCCCAGGGAATGTCTGGTTTTACAAACCTGTGTAAACAGAGACACAGGGTCTTATGGAAGACCCCAGCTTGCAGGGATTAGTACAAGTTGGCTAAAGAGACCTCTTTTGTGACTGTGCTCTAACAGAAGGACCCCCCTCCCCCTTTCAGCATAATTGAGTGTGAAGCACAGTGGGAGCCCAGGAGCTCTGGTGTTATTTCCCACCTGAATGGAAACCTTGGGTCATGGAGTTGCCTTTATTCTTATACCCAGTTCCTCTGTAGTTCATATTTTGAGTGGAACAAGACTCCAGGTGAATGATCCCACGGTTAACATCCCCATCCCTAGTCAGATGAAGGTCAAGATCAAGATTCCATTGGTCTCCAGTTTCCTCCCTTTCATGACTCACTTTTTCTGTGTTGGAAAGGGTTCCTTTTACTTAATTTCTGTTTGCAATCCCATGTTGGCAGCTGGAGTAAGACAGGAAGTTTATTGATGTTCTTCCATCTGCATCTTCTATTTTAAGCCTCAGGTTAAATCTTCCACACTCACCCCCTCATGGGGAGGGGGTTCTGCACCGTGCTCATTTTGAAAGAAATGTGCTGGGGACTCTCAGCCATATATGGTGGCCACTGGCCTCCTAATAGTTATTATCAATTATTTGTTTATTTTTATTTTTATTTTTTTAAAGAGAGAGGGGAGAGAGAGAGAGAGAGAGAGAGAGAGAGAGAGAGAGAGAGAGAGAGAGAGAGAGAATTTTTTTTTTTAATATTTATTTTTTAGTTCTCGGCGGACACAACATTTTTGTTGGTATGTGGTGCTGAGGATTGAACCCGGGCCGTAGGCATGCCAGGCGAGCGCACTACCACTTGAGCCACATCCCCGGCCCCTCAATTATTTCTTTTTTGTGCTAAGAATACAGTAAAGTGGGCAGTGGAGGCTTGCCCATCTGCTTGAATAAAGATGTCTTCTGAAATAACATTAGTTTTTCTTCTTTTTCTTCCAGTTTTTATTAGCTCAAATTTCTTCCTAGCACCTGACCAAGGATGTTGATGGTAAAGGGAAGGTATGATCAACCCAGCATTTAAGTTAGTTGAACTTAGGACCAGAAAGATATGTGAAAAACCAAGAGTCATTGTTACCTCTCCTCTGGTGAGGAGAAGCCCTACCTGGAGGACCCCGTGAGCTCTTTGTAGGATGCATTTTCTACTTCTCCAAACTTAATCTTAATGTGTGCCGTATACAGTGCCAATCTACTAGTTATGTAAGAACAAAGAGAACAAGATTGTGAAAATCACTTGAAGACTTTATTTCCTTAGCCTTTGCACCTTCTGAAATGGGGCAGTGTTTCTCACCCACTTTTCCTGTTCTGTGTTTTCTGAATATTTCAGGACTTTGCTCTCACTTCTCTCCCATGTAATGTGGCAGTGGCGCGGGAATAGAGCCGAAATCCTGATGAATGTGGAAGTGTTCGTGTATCTTTACTGTTTTTAGCAAGAGATGGCTCCGAGTTGGAGGAAGGCGTTGTTGTTCTGTAATTAGAGCTACAAATGCATCTTATTTGTCATTATTTTATTTCTCCACCTGTTTCTAGTGCAAAAAGTTTGTGAGCCCGCTTTCAGAAGCTGTGGCTCCAGGCTTTTACAGAGGGAAGCCTTAGAAATTTTCTTCCTTATTGGGGGGACAGAAGTTCAACAAGCATATGCGTCTGGTTATTTTTAAGATACTCTATGTAAATGGAAATTAATTTTTCAACAAGAGCACTAAATCTTAGGAGGTATTATTGAAGTTTACAAAGCATCTCATTATCACTTGATTTAAAATCAAATACCTGAACTTGAATAATATGGGAAATTGCAAATAGTGACAACCGGATGTGAGGCAGGTGGGGTTGCATTTATAACTCCTAGCCAAACAGCTCCAATAATTGCAGCCTGTTCCTGAATTAATGTGTCTGAGCCCGTGACTTAGCACCTAGGAGGGAAAAGTCATTTGGGAGGCCCCTGGACTGTGTTAATTCTCATGGATGGAAGGTATACATGGGTTTCTACAGTCAGGCAGGACTCTTGTGGCACCTGAATGTCTGAACCCCACCAAGGCAGTTGCATTTGCCACAGGAGAAAATTTAATTTGCCCTTGAGTCGGGACACTGAAGAGATACTCTCCTCTTGAGCCATTAAAAGTTGGCTGTGTATTTTTCTTTGTTGGCTTTTGCAAATTGAGTTTTTCGCAGGATTCTAGACTTATTTTTGGCTGTGTGTATAGAGTCATAATATTTAATGAAAATATGGTTTGATTCAGACGTTGGGCAGTGGTGCTGGAAATTATTTAAGTAACCAGGTTAACATAGTTTAAACCTATTTTGCAAATCCTAATTCAGTGCTAGAGAGTACCAAGAGACCATCTATTTCGTGCCTTCCCTTGAACTATTTTAAATAATTTTTCTTTCTTTCTTCCTTTTTTTGGGGGAAAAGGGGTATTGGGTACTGAAATTGGGACGTTCAACAACTGAGCCACATCCTGAGCCCTATTTTGTATTTCATTTAAAGACAGGGTCTCACTGAGTTGTTTAGTACCTTACTTTTTGCTGAGGCTGACTTTGAACCTGCCATCCTCCTGCCTCAGCCTACTGAGCTGCTGGGATAACAGGCTTGCATCCCCATGCCTGGCTCCCTGCACTGTTTTAAATAAATAATCTCTAAGGCTAGGGTATAGCTCAGTGGTAGAACATGTGTTGAGCTGGGTTCAATCCCAGTGCCAAAAACGAAAATAAAATGATAAAGATATCTAGAAGCTATGGCTAAACTATGCTGAGAATAAAATCTCTCTTTGAAATCAGGTATATTATGTATTCTGAGAGGAGATGGTGGTCATCTAGTTTAAAGGGGAATTTCATAGATGCCTGTTTAGTTATAATTGTTAAAACCTGTTGTAGAAGAAAACTTAAAAGCTTACTTTATTGTTGTTATTAGATATCTTTATTTTATTATCATATATGTTTATTGCTATCTTGTTGTGAGTTTGAAACATGTACAAAATCCCTATAGAGTATGAGTTTTTAATCTCCAGTAGATATGGTCTAAGGCCTCTATCAGATGCCTGTAAACCAAGGATAGTACCTATTTTGTATACTATTGTTCCTATACATACTGTCCTATGATGCAGTTTTATTTACTGTTAGACAAAGAAATTATCAACAATAGCCAATGGCAAAATAAAGCAATCAATAGACTGTCTTAAAATTGCCATTATCACTCTTCTTGGAATTTTGGAGCTTGTATTAGAGAAAATAAGGATTACTTGAACACCGTGTCAAGCTGGTAAATGCTACAACTATTAACTGACTTTAACAGGAGGGTGGTATATCCAGGATGGATATCATGGACAATGGGAGCGATTCATGTTTCGGGAAGTATGGCGTGGGATTTCATCATGCTACTCAGAATGAAAATAATTTTTAAACGGTATGGATTGTTTCGTTCCAAAATTTTCCATGTACTATTTTCAAATATGGTTGGTGATGGGTAACTGACACCTTGTGGCTAAGAGTGGCTACTGTGAATACTGACATCTCATAACAGAGCCATATGACTTACAGGTACTGCTGTCTTTTAAAGTAACTAAGGTGTAGGAATATTTACAAAACCCTAGCCAGTTCTTTCTTTCTTTTTATCCTGGTTTTAGGGATTGAACTGAGGGGTACTCTACCTCTGAACTCCATCCCCAGCCCTTTATATATATTTTTTTTTTATTTTGAGTCAGGGTCTTACTAAGTTGCTGAGGCTGGGCCTCATACTTGTGATCCTCCTGTCTCAGCCTTTAGAGTCATTGGGATAATCCACAAACCCCAGCTAGCCAGCTTTATGTTTGAATATAATAACATTCTGAGAAGGTCTAAATAATGGGCCTTATGGGGACAGTGAATGAGACTTTTCTGGTTAGTTCTTTCCATGTACTCTGAGCCATTGACTGAGGAAACCTCTGACCTGTCTTGGTCCTGGTGATGTAGGGACTGGAATGCTGTGGAATCAGCTGTGCTGGCTGGTGGCAGATGCATTTTTGGTCAAGGTGGCAGCCAGTGCTTTTTGGGTCTCCCGAATCTGTTTCGACAGGATGAATCTGTGCCATGGAGGTCTGCCAAGTGAGACTCACAGCTTCTCATTATGCTCTGAAACTCACACTTTCCACAAACCTCCTGCCCTGCAGTGGCTCACATCAGTGCATTTCTATGTCAGGCTGAATAATTCGCAGCATTTAGCACTTAAATTGGCTCATTGCAGACAATCCAATTAGAATAAAGTCTATTATCGTTTTGGTACCTTGGAAAGAAATGGGTTGTTTAAGTGATGAACATGTCACCTTGCCTGGCGGTTGCCGAACGTCTAACTCATCTTCGTCTTGCAGGTTCTTTGCATCTAACTAAAATGACACCCTGCCGCCATGTGAGCCTTGCATGAAGTTCAGTGACACACCTTTTCTCCGACAAGCTTTCTTGGGATGTGTCACTATCTGGAGGCTTCTGAGAGCAGGATGATAGTTACACATCCTGCTAACAAGGTTCATTTAATTAAGGTGGCTTTTCGGATCAGAGTCAAGAATCCAGGTGCACTGATAGAGGAGGTAATAGCATCCTGTGAGGAACAGATCATACAACTTAGTAAATTAGAAGTTGGAAGGGAGAAGCAACTTATGGTGGTCTTGTATATGTTTCTCTATAACTTAACCAGTGATGAGGGGGAAAGGGGAAGAAACTGGGACAAAGTCATGATGGGAGAGAGATAATTTAAGGATGATAGTGAATAAAGACTTCCTTGGACTGAGCCCCAGGTAGAAACGTGGCAATTCTGAGGTCTGTGTGAAAGCTAGGCATTCTTGGGAGACTAATTCAGAAAGAAATGAGAACTAAGTACATCATTCCTAATTGATATCATAAAGACTCAGATATACTTAGACTGCTTAGGTTAACCAGTAAGAAAAAAAATTCTTTATTGAATGAAATACACATGTTGAATATATGTGTATGAGCATTTTTAACTACCCAGGGATGGTCATGGTGCTCTGAAAATATCATCAGGTGTTGTGATCAGTAGGTAGAGCTGGATATGATATTAACCTCTGTCATTTTCTAGTTGTGTGACCTTAAGGTAGAGCAGTTAATCTTTCCAATTTTCATTGTAACCTGAGCATCATATCTTTCCCCCTGTACAAATGGTACTAAAGCAGGAAGAAATATGGAAAAGCAACTTGTATTTAGCAAAATTTATCAGTTTTGTCTGCTCGTTTCATCTATAAGCTCTGGAGTCACATGGAAAAGAACGGTGCTTTGAATAGCTTCCTTGCCACTTTGACTCTGAGTTGAACCCTGTGTAGGGATCATCAGGAGCAGGGCTGGGGAATGCCCTTGTCATCCCTTCAGTGTGGTGGCTATGTAGACCACTTCTCTTGATCGCACCTTCCTTTTGGTCTGATATAACTTTCTATTGCCTCTTAGATTTATTTTGCGCTATGATTCAAAAAGCCTGCCTCATTTCCTGGGGACAGTGTTGTTCTGCAAATGCTTTTTTTCCTTCTGTAAATGCTGTTAATGACCTCTTAAGAAGTCTGCAGTTGTGAGAAGGGTACCGGGAGAGCTCTGTAAGTCTGCTGGCACGCTATAGTGAGAGTTAGTCTTTAACTCTGTTCCCTGTTTCTGCAGTGCTTCCAGAGGTTGGACGTGCCCTTGTATCCCTGTATGTAAAGCCAGGGATTGGCATGATGCTCATGTTCTCCTTGGGAAGCACTGGGGTTTGAGCTGGAAAGGGAGTGCTGTTTTACATGAGGAAATTGCCATCTGATTTTTGCTCATCTCTGTTTCATCCAGGTTTTGTGAAGAGGGTTAGAGTGCAGATATGATTGGTCACACACAGTTGAGTAGGCGAGTGTATGAGGTCTTTCCAAAAAGAAACAACAGTAAGTTTGGAGAATGGGCAAATGTTTGCTCTCTAATACTCAGAAATCAGATTTAACACGTGCATAGTATCCAGGTGGTCATCTGCAATGTGTGTTGCTATAGGTGGAATTCCTGGGTCTAAGTAACTCCACATACCTGTCCCCTTATGACGTCTCCTGCTTGATAATGGGCATGAACTTGGAACCCATAGCTCTTGTCAGACAGGGGAAATTGCTCAGTTGAGGGTTGTGAACTTAGGTGAATGGGAATGGTTCTGAATCGTCCTGTTCTGTTCCCTGGGGGATCCCAGTGGCATGCAATCATGGAAAGAATTTTCTCTATTTCATCTACCCCTTCTAAGCAGCAAGCTCCTGTCCACAGTATGTTTAAATGCAGTCTTCAGGGATTGGATAAAGAGTGCTTGCCTGTGTTCTCTTCCACCCTTCCCTTGAAAGTGCAGTCACCAGGGGCTCCTGTCTACTAATCCTGTTCACTACCCAGGAGAAGAAGAAAAAAATGGATCTCAGGCATGGGGTAGGAAATTTTCTTGATTCTCACCATAACCAGAAGTGTGAAACGAGAGCCTGTTCCAGCTTCAGAAGTGATCTTAGGAGGGTGTGACAGTTCTGACTTGGGAAAGGAAGATGGTCCTGGGGTGAGATATTTTCCTCTGGAGGGAGGTGACTCCTGGCTTTGCATCTCAGTTCTAGATCAACTCTTGTCTCACTTCTCAGGGGTGCATTCCAGAGTTCATGCTGGTGGGAGGCCATGTCCAGAAACTACCCTGTTTATCATTCCCAGGCCCCTCCCCAGTGTTTTAGTGCTACAGTTTGTGGTTGGATGAGCTTCTGCAGAGTGTTTTGATAGTTGCTAATTCTCCATTTTCAGGTAGACATTTTTTAGACTTCCTTTTTTTTAAACCATAAATTCAGGTCCAGTGAACAGCTGAGAGAAAGGCACAGAAATATCTTGTATGCCCCCTGAGATAGACATTTCCATCTTTCAACATTTTTAAAATTTGGCTTGCTGTTTATTGTAGGACTAGCAATATTTAAGACATTGTAATGTACATTTGATGAAGGTGAATTTCAAATTGGTAGGATCTTAGGTGAATGGTGACTTCTCTTGTTCAGTTGTAAACCTCCCCAAATAAAGAGCTTTGTTATTTATTTTCTATTCAATATCCCAAATTTTGGCTTACAATAGGTACTTTATATTGTATCAAAATGAGGGTATTGTTATAATAAAAATATTAATATTTCTATTATTATTTTTGCAATGCTGGGGAGGAGAGAGACCCAGGGTCTCTCGCATGCTGAGCAAGTCCTGGAACCCTGGAGCTACAGCCTATTCTTGCTAAAATAAAATCGTTGAGCTTGTTCATTTCACTTCTCTCTTCTCCTCTTTTCCGAATTCCATCTCTCTCTTCTTCTTTCTCCTTGCCTGATTGAGAACAGCTTAGAGAAAAAGATTGGACAGATGTCTCATTTGGCTTTAGGAAGTTTGTATTTCCTTGGAATTAATTTCATCATGTGCATAGTGAGAAGAGAAATCTTGAGTTGGAGCTAAGTGCTGAAAACACAAGGTTGAAGGAAAGAATGTCAGAGGTGGTGGCGGAAAACCGAAATGGAAAACACTGTGCTGGAGTGCAAAGATTTGTGAGATGGATCATTCGCCTTTGCTGAGAGGTTTTCCTGGCTTCTGTGCTAACAGGACAGGAAATTGGTTTCCTTCCAGAATGTCTTCATAGGAAGCAAAAAGCCGAGTATCCATGTATGTGGAATTTAATTAAACTGAATCTCAACATTTGCACACATCGCACATCACTTGCATTCCTATATATAGCCTCTGTGTGTTTAATATAATAAATTAAGCATCCAGATCTGTTTTTAATTGTATCAAGCATGACCCTTGCCTTTAGTGTAAAGGAAGCTCTAAAATGTAAGTGTTGCCCAATTAATTGAGCAGGATGTGCTGCAATCAAGCTGCTTACTTTCCAGGTGATCTTTTTTCCCCCAGCAACATGATGATTCTCCTTAGCCATAGGCAACTGAAATCTCCTTAATGGCTTTGAATCTTGGGTAAAATGTAATTTACAAATAATTGTGGAAAACATTTTCCTGGGATCCTCTTTCTGCATAGGGATCTGGAAAGTTTGCTCAGTCTTTCAACAGACATTTGGGTCTGTGTTGAAGTTGCATGATAGCATACAGGCTTTGTGCCTACAGAGGCTGTGGTCTAGGGAGGAAAATGGCTAAACAAGGTGGAAATAGCAGACAGATACCGTGAGAACCAAGGGAGCTGGGAGGTGCATACACTTAGGCTGGTTGTGTGTGTGTGACCCAAGAAGAAGCCTTCTTTGGCACAGGCTCTGGAACTTGCCTTGTTCTTGTCTGTGGCCTCTCTAAAAAAAAAAAAAAAAAAAGAAAAAAAAATTCTACCTTGCTTTATATCTTCCTCCCATCTTTTTAAAAATATTCTTCATAACAGTTTTCCCACAGGCCTTGGTGTATCTGTTGTCCCACTCCTATAAAAAATTAACTCTGAATACCCTGTTGTTTTCCCACTGCCTAGAGCTTGGTAGGTACTGATTGAAGTTTATTAAGTTAATTAATCCTGACAGAGCAGCTCACTCTTTACCATAATTTGAGCCCTTTAACTATTTGTGTCTGTTTTCCCCAAACATGGCAAAGCTAATCTGGGTTTTTGCAGGTGTGTAGGTGGAAGCCCTGAGCTGTATGATATGCAATGACTTTAGAACAGTGATGAGAGTGGTCTTACAGATACATGATATTTTATGCTCCTTGGTAGTTTTTTACTTGCTGAGTGATGTCTCTAGGGTTTTCCCAGAAGCAGAGGTCTCCCCTTGAAACTGTTTCTCAGGCATGTCTTTCTGGGGGGAATGCCCACAGATAGTCTATAATAGATTATTAACTGATCCTATTATAAGTTGCTTGTAATATTGTTTCTGGTACAGGAAAGCGGGCAGGGAGAAACAGGAGGACGAAAATGCGAGTAGAAACACCATTTTAGAAATAGCAGAAATAACTGGGCGCAGTGGTGCACATGTAATCCCAGCAGCTTGGGAGGCTAAGGCAGGAGGGTCACAAGTTCAAAGCCAGCCTCAGCAATGACAATGCCCTAAGCAATTCAGTGAGACCCTTTCTCTAAATAAAATACAAAATGGGGCTGGGGATATGGCTCAGTCTTCCAGTGTCCCTGAGTTCAATCCCCAACTGGGTACTCCCCCCACCCCACCCCCGCAACCAGAAAAAAAGAAAAAGAAATAGCAGCAATAATGCTTTGCTGCCATATGATATTCATGCCATAATTTTGTAAGGGAGTGATCTGTTGTGAATGGTCCCCCTCCCCCAACTAATATGCATGTCTGGGCCTAATTCTTCAATGCTGCAGTATTGAGAGGGCGGGCTTAGTGAGAGGTGTGGTCATAGTGGTGGAGCTTCAGAAATGAATGGATGAGTGCCTTTCTCCAATTTCTGCTTCTCTAGGCCTGAACTGGTTACCACCAGAGCAGGTTGATATAAGGCAAGACCACACTCCTGTGTTCTTACCTATCCCACTACCTGTTTGCCTTTCTCCTCTGCACCATGATTTGAAATAGCAAAAGGCCCTCACCAGATGCAGCCAACATATGTTTGGACTTCACAGCCTCTAGAGCCATGAGCCAAAACAAAGCTCTTCCTCTTACAAATTACCCAGACTCAGGTATTCTCTTATAGCAATAACACATGGGCATGGTCAGAAAGGTGGGTGTTTTTTTTTATGGCTATGTTATGGAATAGAAAATAGAGGCTCTTCAGAGCCCACATGATTTACCTAGGTCCCTTTGAAGATAGTCTAGCCAAGTTCTTACTCCACTGCCTGTTTTGTTTTGCTTGTTTGTTTGTTTTTGTGTTTAATCTCTGTGATATTATTCTACAAAATTTAACAGGTACATTAACTTCTTCTTTAATCCCAGTGGCTCAGGAGGCTGATGCAGGAGAATCACAAGTTTGAGATCAGACTCAGCAATATAACAAGGCCTTGAGCAGTTTAGGAAGACCCTATCTGGATAAAATTCTAAAAAGACCTGGGGATGTGGCTCATTAGTTAAATGGTCCTGTGTTTAATCCCTGGTGCAATTGAAAAAAAAAATATATATATATACAAACACACACACACACACACACACACACACACACACACACATTGAGTCTTAATTTTATCAAGAAAAAATTTGTCTTTGAAAACAACTGGTAGATATTGATTTACAGCATTCTGTTTTTTCTACAAGACAATCTTATAAACGTCTATAGAACTCTCTTTAAGATATCCTGCAGTGACTCTCATGTTGCAGGAAGCTGGGACTTTGACCATCCTTGGATCTCCTGTTTGGTTTTCCCTTCCTTCTTTTCTCACAATTTATGTTTTCTCTTGGGCTCACAAGAGGCTGCCTGCTATTTTGTGCTCTTGCTGTGCTGTGGACTTGAGTTGGCTACATCTCAGGCTGCTGGTCCTACAGTTGCTGACCTACACTTCCAGGTCATAGGGAAAACTGCTTCTGGATATGACCAAGTCCAAATTGGAAAACTGCACAGGAAGGAAGTGGGGTTTGTGGAGGATGAAATGAAGGCTATTATTATTAACAGGAGGTTATATTAAGACCAGTCATTTTTAGCACTTTCTAAATGCCTTATATCAAAGAGCTAAAGAAGGGAACGAAAACTGCGAAACAGTCTTTGATAAAACATAGGAGCCTAATTGCAATTTGTACACCTTTTCTGTCATCTTCTATGTGCCTGGCATTGTGCTGGGGTCTGGCATATAGGACTGAGCTAGAGAGCTTTGGAGTTCACTCTCCAACATGGAAGATGACCGGATAAAATAATCATTCATTCTGGGAATCCTACAAAGGTTAAATGGAAGAGGCCATGAGGAATCTGGGTAGGTAATTTCATACTCTATGCCCAGGGCCAACAGAACATTTATTTATTTATTTATTTAGGTACTGGGGATTCAACTCTGGGAGACTTGACAGCTGGGCCACACCCCAGCCCTCATCTGTATTTTGTTTAGAGTCAGGAGCACAATGAGTTACTTAATGCCTCCATTTTTCTGAGGCTGGATTTGAACTCCTCATCCTCCTGCCTCAGCCTCCCATGCCACTGGGCTTATAGGTGTGTGCCACTGTGCCTGGCAGCAGAGCTTTAAAAGTTCCAGATGTAAAGGTGTTAGACTGCCATGGCGATGTGTTCTGTTACAGTTGCTCACCTTTAGAATGTAGCTGCCATGACTGAATATTGTGTAAGTCCTTAAAGTCATGTTGATGCCTTAATCCCCAATGTGATGATATTATGTGGAAGGACTTTTGGGGAAGGTCATTAGGTCATGAAGGTGGACTCTCAGGAATGAGATTTATGCCCTTTTAAAACAATTACAAAGGAGATGATCTCCTTCCCAGCCATGTCAGGGTCCAGCCAGAAAGTTCTCTCTCTTCTCCAGCACCTCTCCAAACATGCTGGCATCTTAATCTCTGACGTCCCAGCCTCTAGAACTTTCTGTGGTTTGAGCCCCTGGCATGGTTTGGTTTGGTTTGGTTTGTTTGGTTGGTTTTTGTTGGAGTACCCTGAGCTAAGATAGCAACCATAAACTGGTTCATCAAAAAATGGCGCATGGTACTGGGGTTGTAGCTCAGTGGTAGGTCACATGCCTTGCAAGCATGAGGCACTGGGTTTGAATCTCAGTTTCACATAAAAATAAATATATTATGTCTATCTACAACTAAAACAATATTTTTAAAAATAGAACGTGGCTTTCCTCTAATAAAACTTTATTGACAGAAACAGTTGGAGGCTTGGATTTGACCCCTGGGCTGTAGTTTGCTGATCTTTGATCTTGACCGCTATTCTTCTTCTCCCTCAGTGTGTGCCCTTTCACCTCCATCCTTGCCATCTTGTGGTTCTACGATGGCACCTCAGCTCCTTGGAGCCTCACCTCACATCACCAATTACAGAGGAGGGACTAAGGGAAGAGGAGAAATGATATTTGCATCAAAGCAAGTCTAGCCAGGTTCTCCTGAAAATACACCGTCCTACGTGGAATCGATCACCTGCACACCCTACCCCAGTGTTTATCACACTGGGGAATGATCAGAGAGAATCAGGATGATCAGGATGGTGGGGCCAGGGTTGAGCACAGTTTGCTGTTCCCTCCAAAAAAAAAAAATCAAAATTCTTTCCTCAATAAGAAAATGAATGGCTGCCAATGAGGCTATTGATGAGGTTTCCATAGGAACTGAACTCCTGGCTACTCCTAGCATGGTTCCTGACCAGCAGCCTCAGCATCACCTGCAATCTCATTAGAACTGCAGAACCTCAGAACCCCTGGGAGAACTCATCAGTTCCCCAGGGTGTGTGCACACGCAATCAAGTTTTGAGAACTGCTTGTCTAGAGGAGTCAAAGCAGGCCATTTTCAGAAAATCCCTGGCGAAATCCAGGCTCCAGGAGATTCCACTGACCAGCTTTGACTCCCATTCATGTAGTGTCATGACAATTTTGTCAGTTTCCAATAGCATTTCAAATTTAATCCAAATCTTAGTGCACTTGATGGTGTTTGATGTTCAAAGTGGACCACAGATATTTACAGGATCCTACTCATTCCATTTTGCCTCCAGCAAGTCCTAATGGTATTAGAGGTTGAAAATTCAAAAAGGAACTCTCCCTTTACAAGGTCCAGGGGGAGGAAAACAAAAGTACATAAACTTCTTTTTTTTTCTTTTTACTTTCCATAGTATTACAAGGTTTAAGGGTGACATGGAATTTCTTTTATTTTGAAAATAATTTGCTGTTCTTCCTGATGTGCCACTTCATGAATGCATGAGAGTATCAAGTGTCTGGATTCTATTTTCGTTTACAGGAGAACTCCACAGTTAAGCAACAGAATTCTATTTCAGAATTCCACTTCTGTTTGTTTCTTCTTTTCCTTTGATCCTTTCCATCAGCACACCTCCTACACCCCACACCCCCTGCCTTCCAGCTATATGTTCTGCTCAAAACACTGAGGGCTTCTCCTAGAAATAACTGCCTAGCTAATTGGAAATGGGGTTGATCTTAGGGTATATCTTCAGGTCCCAGAGCAAAGCTCTGTACCTCTGGGTGTTTTTGTGACATGGTCCAAGGCAGCGCTCTTAACTGTTCCTTGGAATTGCATTATCTGGCATGCAATTGTGAGCTAAATACAGGGAGAGGCCTATTGGAGATTTTCCCAGCCAGCTGGGCAGGTCTCCAACTTGGCTGGTTTGAGAATGGCTGCATCCTGTACTGTGGAAACAGGATAAACTTGGCCGTGAGCGTGAGCCAGAAGCCCTCTCTCCTCTTTCTGTGCCCTTGCTGGCTGGTTCTGAGAAGTGCATGACTTCATTTGGAAGCTCACTGTGGTTTGCATCTAACCATCTTGACTCTGCAGAATGATGTCTTTTACGCATGACAGGACAAGGTATCCCTGGGGCTGTATGTGGTGTGGTTCGTCTGGAAGGTTTTAAAAGCTCATGATAGGATTTTCTTGCTTGATAAATTTGAAGAACCTTGAAATGTGGTGTCATTTCTCTGGTTTGGAAATAGGATTAGCATCTGCTGATAAGGGTAGTCTTTTCTCCAGAAAGTGGAGATCAAATTCCTCCAGAAAGATTTCATAATTATTTGTTTGGTAAAGTTGAACCTTTCTCCTGTCTCTTGGTGAAGTGGACTTGTACTCAAGGAGGTGTGGAATGTGGGTGTGGATGGCAAAGGTGTTGACGGTGTTGAGCAATCCTGTGTGGCTCAGAGGTTTTCCTTTTTTAGCCTACTGTGTGCATCAAAGGACAATTTTCTGTGGAGGTGTGGGTGATCATAAAGTAGATGGACGATGGGAGTTTGGACGTGTGGTATCCCATAACTCCTGTGTGAATGCAGAGATGACCAGAGGTGAAACAATTCGATAACAAGAGCTATAACCTAACCAGTGTGTGTTCCTTGTCGCCTTGTAAGATCTGGATGGAAGGTTTAAACTCCCAAGTGAATGTAGAATGAAATCCAATTACATTTTCCAAATCATAGTTATTATTTTACCTCTGTTTCTATTTTTTAAAAATCCCTTCCTTTCTACCTGGAAAAGAAATTACATGAATTTACTGAAAGAAAAAACATCATAGCAGTTGACAGATTGTATGAACTGGGGATTTATTCCTTTTTCATGGATAAGGTCAACATTTGCTAGAACAAGTTGATGGAGTTTGTTTGCTTTTGAATTTTGGGATGCTGTTTGAAAGTCTCTATCCAATGAATATGTTAACACTGCTGTGATAATAGGAACCCGAGAAGACAAGGATATTGGTGATTTATTTTATTTACGTTTTTATCATTTTGCTTTTAACTGCTATATTCAAAGTTTTTAATTAAATTTCCAAAGATGTTGGAGACACAAGGTTCGAAAATACCATTTCTCTTTTTTTCAGCTTGATATGTTTATATAATAATATTCAGTATAATCCAACAGTTTCTAAATGTAAGAAATTGTCATTTCACTAACAGTTGATTGGAGAGGTCCATTGGTTCTCAACTACAGGAAAGTTTTCTTTCACCTCTCACAGAGAATCTGCAGGGTCCAGAGAGATGTTTCATTCATAACTAGAAGATTGTTACTATTGGCACCAAGTAGGTAGAAGCCAGAGATGGCACTAAGCATCCTGTGGTACACAAGGCACAGTAAAACACACAATGCAGATTTTGTTGTTTTTACTTACTTAGTTATTTAGTTACGTTAACTTAGTAAATGGTACTGGAGATTAAGCCCAATGGTGTTCTTCAGTGAGTTACATCCCAGTTCTTTTCATTTTTTAAAAATTTGAGACTGAGACTTATGAAGTTGCCCTGGCTGGCCTTGAACTTGTGATACTCCTACCTCAGCCTCCCAGTAGCTGGAATTGCAGACACACATCACCACGCCCAGGTGAGCACCATTTTTTAAAATAATAAATGTGAAGTTGATGTGCAATACTGTTTCCTAGAGGTAGCTTTCCCTTTGGGATTGAAGACTAAGGTGCTTTTTCACCTTCTAAAATTCTAATGTGTGTTAGAATTCGGTATGATTCTAAAAATAATACTGCTTTGACTTTTTTATACTGATGATTTCCTTAACACAATTTCTCTTTTAATCCAGTAATTTTTTAAATCACCCAATGTGTAGTACTTTGATTCCTTTCCTAGATTGGAACTCAATATTTAATTTATAGGTTCCATATGCTTTTCATTCTGTATTTCCTTTGAGAAAAGACCATTAATTGAGCTAGTTTGTCCTTTTGGATGTTAGCTCTTTATTGTGAATTTCTGCCTAAAAGGTGATGAATTAAATCCTTAACTCATTTTATTTGTGACCTGAGATTAATGGAAGTATATTAGAAAATACAGCCTAGATTTTTCTAGAAACAGGGCATCGGCATTTCCATCATAGTTAGTGTAGATGTGTGGTTGTGTAGATGCCACTGCTTTGGGCTCCAGGGTACAGTGTTGAGTAGCAGGAGCTGGTGGTAGATTCTGTGCAACATGACATCCTCTTGACCTTGAATGGCATTAAAGTTTACATGTGTAAAGTTTTATCTTTAAGATTTTTATTTTCCTTCAGCTTTGTGATTTTTATTTGTCTCCATTGTATTTTATGAACAGAACCATGGGTACCACTTCAACTAGATAAAGGGCATCAAATTTTCAGTAATGAAATATCAGGTAGGCTTTAATTAAAATTATTAGTAATGTCCTTTCTCGCCCTGGGTAGTTGGATATTGACATGATTAATAATAGAATAACAGAGAATGTGATTTTTTTTGATTCCTACAAATTGCTTTTCAGTTCTCCATGATCTGGTTGACAATTGCAAGCATAGT
This sequence comes from Ictidomys tridecemlineatus, assembly GCF_052094955.1. NCBI lineage: Eukaryota > Metazoa > Chordata > Mammalia > Rodentia > Sciuridae > Ictidomys > Ictidomys tridecemlineatus. Next base: position 86,728,640 of record NC_135483.1, read on the forward strand.
ATTTATAGAGAAAGATAAAGCTGGAGCTACCTACACGATGTCTACAAATACAGTTGTACATGCCAGTGAGAAGATGACAGCCATCTTGTTTATATCAGATGTGCAAGATTTTAGGAAGATTTTAATATAGATCAGTATTTATTCAAGTTGGGTTTTTTTTAAAAAAAAATTCATGTAGCTTTCTACTTTCCAGGGTGGATTTTTTTTTTTTTTACGTTTTTTGTTCCTTTTACTTATATTTGGCAGTAGAACATATTTCAACATGTTATCCATGCATGGAGTCTAACTTCCCATTCTTGCGGCTGTACATGATGTGGACTTTCCCTGGTCATGTATTCATATATGAACATAGGAAAGTTATGTCCACTTCATTTGAGGGTCCATGGTGATTTTGATGCAAGGACACCAGTAAATTTGTGCCAATAACTTCTATTTCGGAGAATGGCAGTGATTTTCTGCAGGTTAGAGTTGTAGCTCCTTGGGTCCCCATAGGCGTGAACTCAGTAGCTCTCTACACAGGAAGAGTCACATCCATTCATTCCGGTGCAGGACTGGATCTTACCCATCACCTCTTACTTGTGGTTTCTGTGAGCAACTGTTTTTCTTTAGCAGCCACTTATGCACCAATTGCACGCAGGAAGGGAGAGAAGACTGAAAAGCTGTGTGAAATCCACATGACCTCAAAGCTCCGGATGTTTGGTGGCCTGTGGTTCTGCTTTGTGTAGGCAGGCATCACCCTGGGTGTCATCCATGGGTGTTCTTAAAGGAAAATTATAACTGGAGAAAGAATCCTGGTGATGGTGCTATTGAAACAATACAAAAGGCAGCATGCAAAAATGGGTTGACTGTGATCCATCACTTAGAGGGTCCACAGCCTCTGCCTACCCTGTGTGCTGTGCGCTCTAGCTGCCCATGACCTCCCCAACTTGTTGCCTTCTGCTCTCTTGCTCTGTATGCCCCTGCAGCACCTGCTGCTGTGCCAATTTTCTCTCTCCTCTCCACGTTACCCTTGCTGACTTTTCAGTTGCTCTAGAATTGCTTTTCTCACTTCCTCCTCACAAATGTGAATTCTTAGAGGAAGAGACCCTGTCATCATTCCTTTGCCCTCATGTTCTTCTGCTGCCCTCCACAGAGTTCACCATAAGAACTTGTTGCATGAATGCATACTTTTTTTTTACCCCACAGTATTTAATTAAAGGTAATTTTCATATTTAAAGGGTAGCATTCATGTTTCTGAAATGAATTCTTGGAGATAATGATGAGTGGAATTTTGCAGACCAAAGGCTTTTCCAGTTTATTTTAGACTGAGATGGTGAAGCTTTGGGATTCTTGCTAAATTTTGACTCGGTTCCCTCCATGCTTCTTCCAGAATTCCATGACTCTCATGGAATCTTCTGGAATGCCCCTGCAGGCACAAGCACAAGCCAACCCCTCCCAGTCTGCTGGTCCTCAGCTTTCTCCACCCAGAGAGTACAGCATTGAAGCTCATGATCTACTGAGGTTATATTTTTTTGGGTAGACTCAAATTAACCATGGAATCAATGCTGTTTATTTTCTGGTGGCTTATTAAATTAAGTAACCACTACTAAAAAGAAAACAAACAAAATGCTAGTAGGTTTTTCAAGAATTATGATTATGTCATCATTTGGCAATAATAATTCACGTGAGGTCCCAGGTAGATATTAGCATGAACTTTCATCTTGGATAACAACTCAGTATTCCTATATTTGGCTCCAACTTGAGACCTATGGGTGTAATGTTTTGTAAGCTTATGCATGAAACATGGCCATTTATGTTGTCTTCCTTTCTTATCAACCAGCAGGGTTTCCTGTACCCCCACAGACGACATTTATTCACTATTTCTAATTTCATTTTATGAGCTTTATTTTTTTTGTTGTTATTGAATAGGCGAGTTAGTTATGGTTTAAAAATATTTTCCCCTATCAATATCTGATACCTGTTTAAAAATGATGATCTGATTTACTCCACAGTTCAGCAGAATATCTCCTACTGAGAGCATGTAAGATGTAGTCTCCAGATGTGGGACTCACTTGCTTAAGCCAATGGTCTGGTAAATCCTTGCTGGCCTGAGTGCTGCATCTTTGGCTGGGGTATTGCCTGGATTCTTGTTATACAGCATGGCATGGAATTATGCTACTGTGGACATCAGTGTTGAACACAGTGGACCATAAAATTCCATTTCATTTCTGTTGCATAAACATAGGATCACAAATAGTGTCATTATTTCTGGCCGCCTCGGGCACCTTAGCCAAGAGAGAGATGTAGGAGAATATGAATATTTAAATATATTATAAGCTTTCCTGTGTGAGCTGACCCAGTGCCTTTGACATTAGCCTTTAAAAGGGTCAAATATAAAAATCTCTAATACCATCATTTTCTGAGTTCTTACCACGTGTGCAAGGCACCATTTTCTTGATTCTATTTCTGTTGTCACAAGTAGTCTTCAAACCAACAGCATAGTCTGTTCTGTTCCCATTTTACAGCTAAGGGAATGGAAACTCAGAGAGTTCATGAGACTTGGCTAAAGTGCACCCCAAAGAAGAGAGATGGGCTGGGAACCCATGTGTTTGGACTCCAAAGCTTGTATCCACCACACCCATGCATATTCTGGTCTCATAGAAAGAAAGGACTTCTTTTGTCACTTTTTGATTTTGATCTGTTTTCCCTGGTGAATTTTTCAAGTGTCACCTGCTCATGTTCCCCCTATTACCATATCCCAGGGATTAGGCATGACTTGGGACTCATAAGGGTCTCATATGGATCAAGAGAAGAGCAAGAAGCAACCAAGACCCCCCACTCACCCACCCACACACTTCTTTTACTTTTAGCTAAAGAAGCTGAAGTCCAGAATGGCTAAGCTGGCGGTCTGTAGAAGGACTGCCAATTAAGAAACCCATATGGCTAAGAATTTGTGGTCAGACAAGCAAAACTGAACACAGCCGCTGCTGCAATCCTATAATTGGGGTCCCTGAAGCATTATAAATATGTAAAACAGGGAAGGTGTAAGACAGGAGGAAATGAGGGTGCCCCAGTCCACATGGAACCATGCGTTCCCTCTTCAACTTCAGGTTTAAAAAGGAACAGTATCAAGTGACAACTTGGTGGTCGGTCATAATGTTGCCAAGATATATGTTTGTGCCTTCTGCATTTTAGATGCAGGACTTCAAAGGAAGAGGCCTTATGTTTTGTCATTGTGCTTGGTGCTTGGCTGGCACTTCTTAAATATGTTGAGTGAATGCACCTTGGTTTCCTCATCTATAAACTAGCCACCATAACAGTTCAACACCTTAGTAGAAAAAATGAGACTCTCCTTGCTGTGTAGCAATGATGGTGGAATGTGATGGACATCATTTTCCAGAGTACATATAAGAAGACATGAATTGGTATTAATATACTTTATATACAATCAGAGATATGAAAATTGTGCTCTTTACATGTAATATGAATTGTAATGTACTCCACTGTCATATGTTAAAAATCAATTAAAAAAATGAGATTCTTCCCAAAGTGCATTGGCTTATAGTCTGGTAAGTGTAGGTTCCAGCAGAAGTGTTGACCATTGATAATAGTTCACACAAGTTGAATAATTGATTGCTATTGTAACACTCCTTTTGCTTTATTTGGAAGCAAATATCTTTTGGAAGAGATCATTAAAGTGTGATTCACATTGACATTGGAAACAGTCATTTATCTTTGGCTGTTTTTTAATTATTTTTGAAAGGTTGAAGATTGAACCCAGGAACTTACTTATGCAAGGTAAATGCTCTACCACTAAGTCACATCCCTGGCCCATGGACACTCTTAATCCCATTGTTTCTCTACATTTTCTAGAGTGATTTTTTTAAGGCACTGTATCTCACCAGTAGCCACAGAAAATGACAAGATAATCTAATTGATTTCCCCCTTGTCTCCTCAATGACACCAGTCTTTTCTTTCTCTGGCATTTATATCAAACATATAATCAGTAGATCAGCTAGTTTGAAAATAGTCTCCACTCTAGAAATTCACCCTGTTAGATATTTGTGCCATCGAGCCCAGGGAAAGCAAATTTCCTCTCTGCAAGGGAGCCACATGTGGGTCGTGCCAGGCCCAGTCTTTCAATCCTGCACCTGGGCTTCTATGTCTAAATATTTTATTGACTCAAAGATGCAGTTATAATTACCTTGCTTTGTGAGAACATTTAGCTTGTTCAACTGGGTGTTTAGATTCTCAGTGGAAGGGGGGATGCTCATCTAACTTATGTTTCCTAGCAGGAACCTCCTTTAAACAGGTTGTCACATTCAGTTCTATATATGCATGTATAGCAGTATGTGTGTGCAACACAAAGAAAGTGAATACACACACACACACACACACATACTGTGAATTTGAATCATGGAAGGTGGAAGCTTAAGTAATCTGAAGATTAGATTATATTCTCGAATTTGCTGTAAAACTTGGATTTTTAAATATCAGTTTTGTCACAAATACGAGTATTATTTTTAGGTAAGGATAATTGCAATGCTATACATCTGCTGTGATAATCCAAGGAACACTGACTTAACCAATATGGTGAATTTTGTTTTCATAGAATAGTCTGCAGCAAGCCATTCAGGGCTGATCTGGGAATTTTTTTTTTTTTTTTTTTGTAATCCTGACTCTCCCTATCTTATTATTTGCCCATTTATCAAGTAGGAGTCTCAGTTAGAAAATGCACAGTGTATGGTGTTTCCCATCCCTTTATGAACATGTGTTACCCCCACTATCTTCCTATTGGTCAGAATTTAGTCACATGTATATACCTGGTTGCTAGGAAAGCAACTATAGAGCCTGGGTGGCCATTAGTCCAGGTAACATTTCAAAGTTCTGTTAGTTATTTCATCCAAATGAGTTGTTGTGGTTTACAATCTCACCCTGGTAAGCCTGTTGGTCTTCTTGAGTGTTGGCTCCTGGATATTCCTATCATTGGGAAGCATATCATCTCATCGATACATGAAATAATAATATTCCTTAAATAAATGAATGAAATGGAGGCCATTTCATCTTTGGAACTTCCTGAGTGTGGAGTTCCCAACAAATCCTGATTTCACCTCTTTTTCATTACTCTTCTTTCTATGCCATGGGTTTACACAATACACCCCTCTTCCCACGTCCATGTTTAACTTAGTTTGAAGACAGCTGCCATGTGCAGCCTCTTCCTCTCTCTGCCCCCCCACCAGGCCCTGCACCCACATTCCCTGTAACTGTTGTGCACTTTTGTAAACTGAGATCCTTCCCCCATCCTTGTCTCTCACTTCCAAACACATTCCAGTTTGCTCATTTCTCTTTTCAAAGTGTGATCTACAGAATGAAGCACAGCTTCTCAGTTTTGCAAGTTAACAGATGGACAGAAAGCAGTCTGCTCCATGTGCTTCTGATGGACACCCTGGCTTCTCCAAATTCTTGATTGCAGCTTCTCCCTGTGTGTCTTGGAGATTGGCAGAGATACACACGTGCGAGCACACCCTCTTTCACACCCTGCCCACTGAAAACACATTCAGTGAGCCTCCTAGGAGGTGGAAGGAATGAACTTCCCATGTGTGAGGAAGAGCTGGTCCCTGGTCCATTGTGTGTCACTCTTAGCGTGTTGGGATCTGTGGAATTTCCTTTTGACTCCTGACTTGGCCTCTAATATCATCTTTCTTTTCTTACTCTCATTCTCACTTTTTAAAAATAATTTTATGTTCTACTTTCTGCACATTTATAAAATGTCTCAAATCCAAGGAAGGGCTTTGGCTACTCATAAATGTCTTTGAATTATTTTATTAGTAGCCACCCTCATCTAACCTTTGATCTGTCCTGGGCACTTTTTTGAAGAACTTTATGCAGACTCTTTAATTGAAGAACCCTGTGGAGTGGAAATCATTTTCCTCTTCCTTAAGAAAACTGAGGCTAAGAGAAGCAAGTAACTTGTGCAAGATTCCTTTGCAGAGATTCGATTCAGTACCAGGTGGACTGATTCCAGAACTTATCACCTTGAGCCATCATTGAGCGCTTTTGTATACACTTGTGACCTTGAAGTTCTATGTTAACCTAGGCTTGCTGTAACTGTTGTCATAGTTCATTGTGCATAAAGGAAATGAAAGTTGGGCTTGGATTGTGGCAGAGTGCTTCCCTCAAGCATATGAGGAAGTGTGTTTGATCCTTGGCACCACACACACAGACAGACACACACACACACAAATAAATAAATAAATAAATAAATAAACAAAATAAAGATTATGCCTATGTATACATTAAAAAATTTAAAAAAGAAATGAGTTCCCTATGCACACATTCATATACACAAGCAACTGTAATCACACACGTACATACTCCAAAATAGAACTGTTCCCAGTAGAAAGAGGACCAATATCAGAGCTGTGTGTTTGGAAGGGCTGATTTGTATGGTATCTACATTGCGCCAATCATGCCTCTCTTTGATTCCTTAACATGCCTGCTGTGAAATGGGGACAATCAATTGCATTTCAGGTCTTCTTAACACTGTGGGGATTCCAGATTGTATCTCAGAGTCTCATCTTCTGGATGTGGAAATTGTATGGTATTTGTAGCTGACAATTGAAGAAAATTACAAGAAGTGGTAATGAGGAGGGAATACCCTTTGTGGTTTTACTCCATCAAAAAACAACCACTGTGCAAACACCTCCTTATAAAAGCCATCCGAGGGAATAGGATAGTTGGCTCAGAAGCTTTATGATCCTTGAACTTCAGAAAAGTGATGTACATGTAAATGCTTTTAACCCTCAATTCCAATGACAGGACCAACAAGGCTTTCTTTTGAGACATCTCCCAGGATACATTCGGCTAAAATAGGAACTGTTTTCTCTAAAAATAGTGCACTTTCATTTAGAAGAGAGGTAGTATCCAAAGAAAGTTCTCGTGAAATTGCATTGGCTAAACTCTTTCCTGGAATGTTGCAATCCCGGAGGGGGAACCTAGCCTACGTGACGGGGTGCTTTCTGAGATGTCAGGCAAGGTAAGCAAAGAGATTGAGCGGGGATGCCCAGAAAATTTGGCTTCCCTGCCTTCTCCTCTTCATGTGAGAATCACTGGCCATTTCATTTTCACTCAGATCTTGTGACTATTGTAAACTGGCCTTTCAGATCTCTGGTGAACTTTGCTACACTCATTCACATTCCTGGACATTTATGAGAGGCAGGTCTCTTACAGTTGAAACCCGTTTCCTGGGCCAGGATGTCTGTACATGTTGGTTATCAGATCTAGAGACTCAGAAGCTGTTTGAATCACTTAGGATTTAAACCCGATCGTATTTCCATTATTCAGCACAAACATTTAAAAATCTAAAACCAACTTGCCTTTGATGGAGGCGGCTGAAACATTTAGAGTTTGCCCTTCTCTTTTCTGAGCCCGGGAAACATGGAAACAATTTCGCAGCTTCTTGCTTATTTTAGAGGCAAAAAACATGCAGTCAGAGAGGATGGCATTTTTAGATTTATAACAGGTGACGGCAAAAGAACATTGTGCTCATGGTACTCCTAGTGCCACTTCCAAGTCCTGGCTCCCATGTATTTATTAACATCTTTTTGAGTAAAGTCTTAAAATTATCTATTAAGCACCATTTTTCACCCTTTATGACAGATTACCAGTGCTGCCAAGAAGCTTTTAAAGCTGTAAATGAAAAGGAAAAACAATCTTGCATTTGATCTTGGATGCCCCTTCCCCTTCTGCAGTGAATTATCTTGGAATAGAATTGTGCCCGAAGTGCTTTTTATTGGAATTTAAAGCTATAATGCTACTCTTTTTCTTCTGTCTGGACTTCAGATTTCCTACTGTTCTAAGACTGCATTTGAAGTTATCTATCTTATCTTAGTAAAGGTTTTAAAAATACTCTTCCTTTTCATTTAAATTTCTTTTCTCTATCGTTAACCAAATCTGAATGATTGATTTTTATCAAAGCTTTAATATGTATCCCTTTTAACCCCACACACTTTTTTTTAACAATTTCCCCCTTTTATGTCTTTTTTTAAAAAAGTTTTTTACTTTTATAAAACTTTCCAGATTTGATTGGATTACCATATGGTATATGGGTGTATAAACTTTTTCTGTATGGCTATAAACTTTGAAAATTGGTTTTAAGGAAACATTTGCACCCTCTTATCCTGCAAATTAGAAACTTTCTGATCTGGAAAAGGATTTAAGAAATGTCTCATGTATTTCCCTGGAGTTTTATGTAAATTAAAATTTATTATGAATCAGATTCTATTTTAGGTGTTCTTGAGGAATCTGTAAATGCCAGTAGAGAAGGGAAATTGATTTAGCATTCAACACTTCATGTTTGAAATGTGTAAGTTCTTCACTTACATTAGTTATTTTTCCTATAACCTTTCAGAAGAGTCTACTAATGAAAGCCATTACCAATTGTTCATGGACAGTGTGCTCAATTGTAATATTTGCAGTTGCTCTAGACATTATACAAAACCAAGTCTAAAGTGGAAAATGAAACTTTTAATTACAGTTGTCCATGTTTCTAGAGGAAATAAACAGATCTTTTGGAAGGAGATACCATTAGCATTGCTTAACGTCTTCATCATCCAATAACCATTGGTCTTTGGATTTTTGCATTTGGGGTGATAACTTTTAAGTGGCTATTAATCCCCATCATAATTAATGGGAAAAACTATTCTTTATAAATGGAAAAACCAATTCAGACATGAGTAACGTTTGCTGGAAATGGCCCATTGCACTTCATAGTAAATGTGTCATTTTAATTATCATAAGTAGAAATTCCTCAAGCAAGTGGGACCAGAACTTGGTTGAGAACTTGGGAAAGTGGTAACGTCCACACACAGGATTTTGGCAGTTGTTTGGATACTGTGCAGAGGAGAATAAACTGGTAGTCACACTTACAGTGTATTTTGGAGCAGTTTTCACACAAATTAGGGAAACTTTTAAAATACCACTATTTTATGACACAAAGCAGCTCTACATAAACTCACATGAGTTCTATAAAGTGCAGTGAAAACCTTGACATCTTGCACTTACAAGCAGACCTCAGAGAATCTCTTCACCTCCAGTAAGTATCAAAAAAAAGAATGACTACAGAGCAAACTTGAGTGAATATATGCAAGACTCATAAAAGTCATAAATGGTGGACCCTAAAGAAAAAGACAATGTGTGATCCAATTGCATTGTGAGGATACCTTGCTAAATCTGCCATCATAGGAAAACACCAGACAAATACAGAGAAAATGCTTGAAATATTATAAAGTTTTTCAGGCTTAGCCTGCATTTTGGAGAAGGCAATTCATACTCTAAAATGATGCACCTCTAGTTTTTGTTAATAGTACAGGAAATATTTTGAAGGTTATGTTTGACTGTATTTTCTTGCTTTAATCTAAAGGTTTTGATAACATGCTGAATTTTATTATTTGAGGAATACCGGTTACCTGTTTTGAAAAGCTGAATGGGAAACCCTATCTCTTTCATGGAGAGTGTTGAGCTTCTGAACCTAAAACTGCATGTACAGTTTCATTTGGGGACTTCTGACCACAGTGCATTTGGTGGGTGTGCACCCATGTTAGATGCAGAGCTAGAGTAAAACAAATTTCTATAAACCTTTTAGATTGACTGGAAAAAAGTCTGCACTGATTTCAGTTCTTGGCTTCATCAATAACTTGTATTTAATGCAGTTGCATTCATTATTTTTTTTTTGATTTCTTGTAAAGAAAAGGCCATTTTCTAGGAAGAAGCCAATTAATCAGTTTATAGTTTTGTGGCAACAATTGCAAAGGTTGTACATGAATGAATGAACTGCAAGAAATGATTTTGAACCTACAATCTCACAGCCCTGAGAATATTTTAGAGGAATTTCCAAGATCTTATTTTATTTTTCCAACTTCACCAATAGCTAGTTTGTGCCAGGGATGTTTCTGCATCTGACCTGGGGTATGGGCTTGTGTGAATTATGATGATTTCAAGATTTTTTCCATCAGTAGGATTATATGTTTTTCTAGGAATGGGACCAAGTTGCATTCTGGTTTTCATAGATTTCTTTCTATTCAGTAGGTTGTTATTATTTGATGGTAGAACATAGGCTTTGAAGGGAGAATTTCTCTACTTGGGTGGATGGATTGACAGTCAGATTGCAACACTAGCAAATAGTTACTGTATTTTCTTAAGCAAAACAATAGCCCTGTCCAATCTTCTAAAAGTCCCATTTCATAAATATGCAAATCAGAACCCTAAAGTAAACACATATTTTCTCCTTGCATCTGTTAAAAAAGAGGTAACAACAGTCATCCTAATAACATCCAGTATTTCCTTCAACACTAATTAAGTTTACTGTATGACTGCTTTTTTTTAATTTTGACTTTATTTTGGGGTCAAATTCAGTCCCAAGGCATGTCCCTCATCTACTCTGTGCCAAGAATTGTGCTGGGTACATTTCAATACCTCATTTAATTCTCTCATCCAATGTCTGAGATGGATGATAATGAGTATTATTTCATTTTTTCTGAGAAATGAAGAAAATGAGTCTCAGAGAGGTTGGTGAACCAACATTAATTTATACAGCTATTAAACAGAGGAACTAGGCCTTCACCCAGACCTAGGCCGACCTTATTTATTTATTTATTTAAATTTCTCTGAATTTTTGTTTTAAATTTATTTCAATTAGTATATATGACAGTAGAATGCATTTTGATTCATTGTATACAATTGCAGCACAACTTTACATTTCTATGGTTATACACAATGTAGTTGTTGTACCATATGTGTAGTCATACATGGACCTAGGGTAATGATGTCTAGCTCATTCCACCATCTTTTCTACCCCATACCACCTCCCCACCCCTTCCTCCTCTTTGTGCCATCAAAGTTTCTCCATTTTTCCCATGTCCCCCACATTATGCATCAGCCTTCACTTATCAGAGAGAACATTCAGCCTTTGGGTTTTTGGGATTGGCTAACTTCACTTATCATGATATTCTTCAACTCCATCCATTTACCTGCAAATGCCATAATTTTATTGACTTTTAATGTTGAGTTATATTTCATTGTATAGATGTACCAGAGTTTCTTTATCCATTCATCTATTGAAGGGCATCTAGGGCATCCACAGTTTAGCTATTGTGAAATGAGCTGCTATAAACATTGATGTAGCTGTTATCATTGTATGCTATTTTTAAGTCCTTTGGATATAGACTGAGGAGTGGGATAGCTGGGTCAAATGATGGTTCCACTCGAAGTTTTCTAAGGAATCTCCCTACTGCTTCTCAGATTGGTTTAATTCTACGAAGCTAGTATTATCCTGATACCAAAACAAGGCAGAGTCACATCAAGGAAAGAAAATTTCAGACCAATATTCCTGATGAACATTGATGCAAAAATTCTCAATAAAATTCTCGAAAATCACATACAAAAACATAATAAAAAATAGTGCACCATGATCAAGTGGGGTTTATTCCAGTGATGCAAGTTTGCTTCTACATATAGAAATCAATAAATATAATTCATCACATCAATAGACTTAAAGATAAGATTCATATGATTATATCAATTAATGCAGAGAAAGCATTTGACAAAATATAGCACCCTTTCATGTTTAAAACACTAGGAAGAACTAGAGATAGTAGGAACATACCTCAACATTGTAAAAGCTATCAATGCTAAACCCAAGGCCAACATCATTCTAAATGGAGAAAAATTGGAAGCATTCCCTCTAAAACTGGAACAAGACAAGGATGCCCTCTTTAACCACTTATATTCAGCATAGTCCTTGAAACTCTAGCCAGAGCAATTAGACAGATAAAAGAAATTAGAGGGATATGAATAGGAAAAGAAAACTTAAACTATCATCATTTGCTGATGACATGATTCTATACTTACAGGATGCAAAAACCTCTACCAGAAAACTTCTAGAATTAATTAATGAATTCAGCAAAGTAGCGGGATATAAATTCAATACCCATAAATCAAAGGCATTTTTATACATGAGTGATGAATACTCTAAAAGAGAAATTGGGAAAACTACCCCATTTACGATAACCTTAAAAGAAAAAAGAGGTGAAAGACCTCTACAATGAAAACTACAGAACACTGGAGAAAGAAATTGAAGAAGATTGAAGATCTCCCATGTTCTTGGATAGGCAAAATTAATATGGTCAAAATGGCCATAGTATGCAAAGCTCTAAACAGATTCAATGCGACTCCCATTAAAATCCATCGCCATTTCTTATAGAAATAGGAAAGGCAATTGTGAAATTCATTTGGAAAGATAAGGACCCAGAATAGCAAAAGCCATCCTTAGTAAATAGTCAGAAGCAGGAGGCATTAGAGTACCAGACATTAAACTATACTACAAAGCTATAGTAACAAAAATGTCATAGTATTGACACCAAAATTGACATGTAGAACAGTGGAACATAATAGAAGACACAGAGACAAACTCACAGTTCACTAGTTGTAGAGACTGACTTCACTTTGCAACATTCCACACTACAGTTGTGCCATTGGGTTATTCCAAAGTTGAAGGGAGTCACATGTAAACCCTTGTTTTCCTAACAAATACTTTTACTCATTTAAGGCACCAGATGTTGTAAAATGCCTGTATAAAACACAGATACATTATTTGTCATATGGAATGAATTGAATTCCTGGTTGGAGTTTTGAGGTTCATTTTATTGTTGTCAGCCTGCTTTTCCAAAATCCTAATATGTAAATGATCATAAAAATACATCTACGGGGCTGGGGATGTATCTCAGTGATAGTGCAGTTGTTTAGCATGAATGAGGCCCTGGGTTTCATTCCCACCCTGAGGGAAAACACTCACACACACTGATTCTTATAATTCTTACCATTTAGGGTTGTAATGCTTGCATAGTACTGAAGAACACACTGCAAGTGACAAGATGTATATTCAGCCAGGTACAGGGGTACATGTAATCCAGTGACTTCGGAGACCAAGGCAGGAAGATTGGAAAGTCATGTCCCTCCTGGGCAACTCATTGTCTCCAACCATCAAAACAACAACAGCAACGAAAAATATTGGTCTGGGGTTGTGGCTTCATGGTAGAACACTTGCCTAGCATGTGCTAGGCCCTACCTTAGATCCCCAACAACAAACACAAGTGAAAACGTTATCATTACAGGGGAACTTTCAACATGCCATTGATTTACCATCATTATTATCTTGAACTAAAATTTCTCATTCTGTTAATAAGAATAACTGAGAGGAGGAAAAGTTTATTAAGCTCACTGCTCCAGATGTTCAGTCTGGGGTGGGCCAACTCCATTGCTCCGGATGTAAGGTGAAGCAGACTGTCATGGTGGAAGGGTGCTTAGCTCAAGACAGCTGGGAAGCAGAAGAGAAGGGGCTCCCCAGAAGATGCATACTTCCAGAGCATGTCCCCTCTTCCAGCTGTTCTCACCTACCTACAGTCACCACCCAGTCAGTCCATTCAAACTAGGATGAACCGAATAGGTCACAGTTCTCACAATCTAATTGTTTTACCTCTGAATCTACCACAGGAGGTTTAGGAGGACATCTCACACAAACTAGAACAGACAGCAAAGGACATAGCTAAGTTTACGATCAGGAAGTAGAATATCAATCAATGTATGTTACAAGGGGTGCAGACCTGGCCAGTGAGTTTTATGCATAGTACCAGGAACTTCCAAATCTAGTAGGAACTTTTGTATACTTTTGGCAAACTTCTGTTCCAGCTGACACTGAAAGCCCTTCAGTCAAGAAAAACTTAAATCAGGGCCTTGCAAGAAGATTTCATGAACTCATCTGAGCCAGAAAGGATGCGCCTACAAATCATAAAAAAATAATTGATTTAAATGAACAGATGGAATTTTTCCGGAAAAGGATATTGATGAACAGCAAACAACAATTTATCGTCTCTATTCAAGAAATGTTGCTAAATTAATAAGATCAACAAAGGCTGCCATTTATTGAGCACTTAATGGGTACCTAGGCATTGTCCTGAAATCTGTAAATGTAGAGTAAAAACTGAGGGCATTAGCCAGGAAGACCAGCATTGCAGTAGACAAGATTGCTCTTTTTATTGTATAGAGGGGAGAAATGAAGCTCAGGAAGATGAAGTGGCTTGCCCAGACTGTAGAGTTATTAAACATGGCTGTCGAAGAGTGCTTTCTTTGGCTAAGCCAAGTTTCCTGACTGATTCCTTCAATCTTCATCATCATCATTGTTTTTACAATTGTTTCTCACTGTTTATTTGATTTGCCACTTATAATACTTTGCTGGAAGGTTATTAGCACCAATTGGGGAATCGTTTTTCTTTGTTTCTTTTTTTTGGGGGGAGGGGTCATCATCTTAGAATTCCATAGTAGATTCCACTTTGCCTAGCAGTGAATAAAATCATCCTGGATAATAAGGTTCACATTTTCTTTCTATCAGATGAATGGTTAAGGCTGGGTTCTGCAAACAAATAACTCCACAATTGGCAGAAGCTGAGGAAACAACATATATTTCTTAATGCGATAAATAAAAAAAAAATGTTAATGCCTGCTATGCCTAAGAGGTTTGGATCTGGGAACAGAGGAAGATTTAATTTAGGGAGTACAGAAGGATTTAATTTGAAAATGATTTCATGAAGACTTAGGTTATAATTAAGAAGACTGAAGAAAAGGATCAGGCCCTGCCTGCCCCCCCCCACACACACTTTTTGTGGAACTGTTTGATAGTGAGCTGACTCCCACCTTCAGAAGGTGTCCTCTGAACCCCATGAATGGCTGTGAGCATATTTGAATCCAGATGGGATGTTTACCCACAGGTAAGCCAAGCACAGATACCACAGTCCATGGCAGTGGATTTAAGCTGTCTTGATTTTGTAAATGAGAGTCTCGAAATACCTGTGCTCAGTAATTAGCGTCGCTTATAGCATCAGTGATCTATTTTGGCACCCCACTCTTCTGTTGCAGAAATTCGAAGACATCTGTTTACTTTCAACTCTCAGAGACCTTTTTAAGCACCCTCAATTGGTAGGACATGAGCTTGTTCTTACATTAGAGTTCTTTGCGGTATCTTCTCTCTTCTAGAACATTTTTCCTAAATTGTCAGAAAATTAGTGAAAACATTTGAGCAAATTTAGACATAGCATGATGAGAAATGACAGCTTCTAATAATGGAAAGAGTGTTCTGCTGTGATCCTTGCTTGGGGGATGTGTGCTGGGGGTTAAGTAACGAAGAGTCGCAGAGGGTTTTCAACAGAGATTCAGTTCTCTAATAGAAAAGGCCCCTGTTGCCTTCCAAAATCACCCAAGTGGATCCACCAGGGTGACAGTCCTTTTATTAGCAAAGATAATTAGCCCAACCTAATTGTGTCTGCATTTGAGCTTTTGATCCCATGCTAATTTGTGAGCCTGCAGAAGGAGAGAGACTCTGGTGGGCTAAAGGTCAGCTTTGTGGTTGCCTGTGAACGAGCATCCATTCCAAGCATAGAGGGTGATTACTTAATCACCAACAACAATTTATGAAACCATCTTAGATTGGAAAGGACAGTACATGATTTGCACCCTAGGAATTATACATAGAAAATACATGACACAGGGAAGGAATCATTTCTGCAGTTATGGTTCTGACATGTGCCTGGGCACCGTGCTAATGATGGATTGAGGTGAAATTCAAAGAGATGCTGCATGAGGGAATGTCACTGACCTGGGACTGAAGCACAGGAGGTTACCCAGGTTAAGGTGAGGAGGTATATGTCTCTGTTCATTAGGACCCATCTGGAGCATGTACTAGAAGATCCAGGACAAACTGGATTGAAGCAAAAACTGAGATTTATTAACTAAAGTAACTGCAAAGTCTGAGGCGGTTTCTGCCTTCCCCCATCCCTGCACCTGCAGGGTTCTGCCTGATTTGGCTTTATTCCTAGCCAGCTCTTTCTTCATGGTGGCCTCCAGCATCAGTGGGCTTAAATCATCCTTAGATCTTACAATGTCAGTGGAATGAGAGCTCCTTGACCTATACTTTCCTGCAGAGGTCTGATCTCTGGACCAGTCACACTCTACATCTGGTGGTCTGATGGAAATAGATAGTTGCTAGGTCTGGATTTCCACCGGCTTTGATTTTCAGAGGAGACCCCTGACACCCTGCTTGCCTTTCAGAAAAGCTGAATATGGATTAAGGGAGTCACTTCCAAAAGGAATCTCAAGCATGTCTTGAAAAGAAGAGAAATTGATGCAGGCCACGAAGATACCTGTCTCTCCCTCCAGCTCACTGCAGAATTTTCATTGCAGGAAATTGGAACTGGTTAAATGTAACTTTCCTGAGTAGTGCAGGAAGCCAAAGATTGTCCCCAACTTTGAGAGAGACAGCAGTTGGTGTCAGATGTGATAACATTTATCTGTATGTGCATTCAGACTTTAGAAATGTTTCTGAATCTTTTAGCCCCTCCTGGTCATATATTTTATATTTGAAAAGAAACTTCTGCTGTCTAATCCCTAATTGTACTCTTTTCTCCCAGTTATTAAAATTGGAATTGACAGTCAATTCTTGATTTTTTTTCTTTTTCTCTTTCTTTCTTTGCGGTCCTGGGGGATTGAACCTAGTGCTTCACCCATGCTAGGCAAATGCTCTACCACTGAGCTCCATCCCCCTGGGCCAACTTCCCATTCAGCTGCTGCAGTGTTTCATGAGGTCTCTGCTGAAACTGTCCTTTTCAAGCAGATCAGAATACCTGCTTGACCTGCAGCTTTTATTAGTCTGAGTTTCATAAGAATTCAGTTTTTTCAAAATTTTCCTTATAGTTCTTTAGCCCACGGTGGATGATCATCTGCCTTTGTGCTGATTGAGCAAGATATTTCTCTCCATGTGGAAAATGTGGTACCAGGTAGTGTTACTTTGGGAGACTTTCTTTTTTTCCAGGAACATTCTTCATATTTATGTGTGCGTAGGAAGTCTTCCCATGTTTGGTCTGGGTTATTGGGCAGCATGATGTCTCCCAGTCTCCCCTGCTGGTCTTCTTAGGGCTGAGGATTGCCCTCATTTTCTGGGGTATCTCCAGTTCCCCTTTCAGAGCTAGTCTGCAAATAGTGATGCTTGGGAAGGTGCAAGGATTTCACCCAGGGAGCAGTTGAATGGCTCCTGCTGTCTTACTGAGCAGACAAAGAGTTGTTCATTTGGTTCTGTGAAGTCCTTTTTGTCTGCCTGAAATTAACATATAACTCAAACCCAAATAAGAATTGGTAGACTTCAGTGGAATCCCACTGTTCCTCAAACCTGCAGGCAGTGAATGCTTAGTAGCCCTAAGGGGTAAGATAGCACAGGGCTGCAGGGACCTGTTGATGATCACATAGAGCCCAGTGACACCCAGTCTCTAAGCCAGGAATCTGAAACTTCTGTGGGCAATGTTGCTTTAAGCAGTGGAGGGGCATACTCTGTAGATTTGTGATCAAGGAATGACAAATCATTAACCAAGTGAAGGCTTTGAATGATAAAAGGGTCCAATCATTGTCTTTCATTAAGTTCTTTAACTTTTGGAATTCCTCTAAGGATCATCTGGGGGCCCTTCTCTTCTCACTCTGTTCACTTCTTTCCCCAAGCTGCCTCCTCATGGCAAAAATTACTGTCTGTCCCAAGAGCACTCTCAAATTCTGGCTGAGATCTGCCTGATCCCTCCTTGACATTGTGGTTCTCAGGGTACCTTCAAATCTAGCTTAGTACCCACCCCTCCCCCTTTCTACTTCCTCATGTCCAACTTCCTCTTCTTCCTGTTCCAGTGAAAGGCAGAATCCAAGGTCCATTCCCTGTGAGCTAGTTCCTGTCAGTTTTCCTTCTCAGTGTCCCTGGAATCCATTTTTTTCCCCACCCCCAAGCCCACCTTTCAGTAATGGTCTCTCCAAGTTTACTCTTGGGACCTGCTGTTATCGGCACAGAAATCTGGAGGATTATTTTTTTTTAATGGACACATGATGGTGTCAGTAACTGTTATGGTTTGGATCCCCCAAATGCTCAATGAGAAGGCTCAGAGGAGACATGACTGGGTTGTGAGAGCCTTAACCCAACCAGTGAATGGGCCCCTGATGGGATTAACTGGGTGGTGGCTGGAGGCAGGTGGGTGTGGCTGGAGGAGGGGGCATTGGGGGCGTGGCTTTGGGGTCTCTATTTGTCTCTGGAGAGTGGAGTCTCTCTCTGCTTCCTGAACACCATGTGAGCTGCTTCCCTCCACCACACGCTTCCTCCATGATGTCCTGCCTCCCCTCCAGCCCTGAGGAATGGAGCCTGCTGTCTATGGACTGGGGCCTCTGAAACCTTGAGCCTCCAAATAAACTTTTCTTCCCCTAAAATTGTTCTTGTCTTGTCTTTACATCACAGCAGGAAAAAGGTGACTTGGACAGCAACCTTTCAGGTGAAAAAGTAAATAAACAAATACCCTGTCAGTGGATTCCCATCTGTCTTGGTGCACATTCCAGCACGGCCTAGCCCTGCTACCTCTCTTGTACCCTCTCTCCATGCACTTGGTTTGCATCTGCAGCCACCTCTAGTGGGACCCTCTTTCACTCTTGCCAGGCTTCAATGCTCAGGTTAAATTCCTTCTTTAGGAGGCTTCCCTAGCCCCCAGGTAAGCTTTAATTGGTTGTTCTTCTTTGCTCTGCTATAAAACAATGAACGATGACCTGAAAGGGGCAGAAATAGAAGTGAGATTCTGGCACAGGCATTCAGGCAAAAGGCATGGTTAGACCAGGAATTGAGGGGTCAACTTGCTGTAGTTGACTTTGTCCCTTGGTCTTTGCAAACCTGGGTAGAACACTGAATGTCAGTGTCCCCACCTCTCCATGCCAAGTTTACTTCTAAAGCTTTCCCTAAGAGCCCCCTAGGAAATTGATGTCTGATGCAGTGGCAGGTAAGCAGTGTAATAAATGGGGCTGTTAAGGTTATTCTTTGGGGCTAGAGAGACTCTTCCCACAAGCTGGGCTCCTTTCCTGCTGCTCCTCTCATTAACATAATTTCTTGCCTAGGGCCCACTGCAGCATTTCTCTTCCAGTATAGAAGGACATCAGATGGGTGCCATTTTTTTTTCTTTAGCCCATAATATGTACTCTTATTATAAGGGGAAAGGAGGGAAAGGAAAACCCGCCTATAGATACAGTGCTCATAGTTGTACTGGTCACTCCACCCTGAAGTACATATGCCCCAGAGAAAGTTCAGGGGACTGATAAAATCAGTCAGATATTGCAACCTGTTCATCCAGTGAGTTCCATGATTCTTCATTTCTGGCTACATCTATTTCCTACCCATGGTTAAATTGCAAGCCAGTTGCTATCTCTCATACGTCCCTGGGCAGAAGGTTGAGTTAGAAATCTGGAGAGAGGGCAGACTTATGTGTCCTTCTGAAGTACTTTGGAGGGATAATTTTGATGATACTCTGCTTGGTTTAATAGTTTGTTGACATCAGCACCGGATTCCATCCATTCTCAGCTCCCCTCCTCCACCAAATACCCTGGCCTTTGGTTAAGGTGGGAGGGTCTGCAGAGATCCCCATTAGTTCCTCTTGTATGATGCTCATTTCTGTATAACTCGGATGTGTTGGGAAGCCGGGTAGTGGCAAATTTTCCCATGATTTTTCACAAACACAATCTTGAGAGAAACTGGGCAGGGAAGGGTGATAAAACACAGGCTCCCACACTTGGAGTGTTGGGAAAAGCTATAAATACCATCTGCTCCCATCACCTTGATGGTCTGTATAAGATAAAATGATAGATAAAGACAGGGTTGGCTTGTAGAGCTTTTCTATTTAATGAAGTAAGCAATAGGGACCTGCAGAGATTCACGGGGGAGATGTTTATTACAGCCCTGAAAAATTGCACCATTTGGACAGGCAAGATTGGAGTGGGGAGACCGGACTTAAGAAAAGCAAGCAGGAGAGTGGCAGATGAGACTCAGCAGGAAGACACCTCCCTTTTAATCCCTTAGGAAATCTCAAACTACATCCATGATTCTTTGGTGAACTAATGTATCTCAGGGGTCCCCTGGAAATATTTTGTGGTGAAATTATGGGAATTTGGTGCCTTGAAGAAGAAAGGTCAGGATGTAGGGGTGAGAACATCTCAGTGAGAGGTGGAATGCAGTTTAAGAAATCAGATGGGAAAAGAGAAGCTTGAGGAGAAATCAGTGGAGGTGAAAGGAATGATGTGCATCTGAGTTTGATTGAACAGCACCAACTTATCCTGGGGAAGGAACAGCCTCGTCTAATACTGATCTGATGAATTAACTCATGATTAATAGTTATAATCATAGTATTATTTTAATTTAATGACCTTACATAATAGCATCTCCCCACAATTAATCTAACATTAAACCCCACCTTAGTTCCTGGACATAAAGTATGGTTTTGGCTGAAAACATGATGGATAAGAGTCATTGGCTGCTCTGGTACTCTGGACCTATATATAATGTGTCATATCCTTGGACTTCATTTATTTATTTTTTCAGCTTCAGTGTTTTCAGACCTTCATCCCTGAAACTGAGTCTGTTATTTTTGGCTCAATAGGATGTTAAATGTTTTTAACTGGAAAATGTTAACAGCCACCTCCCCCCCATGCTTAGGAGAAGTAAATGTTATATAAATTGAACTTTAATGCTTTTATGGTCCCAGAGGATGATAAAAAACCATTAGCTAATGATGGTGATATTCAAATTGTTTTTAATTGTAAAATAATTTTTATAACCTGCAATGCTATTATGTTGCTTTTCAGACTTAGAAAGAACTTATGAACATTTACATAAATGTATGTAAGTTAGGCACCAGGCATAAAAATGGCTTGCTTAAATCTCTTCCCATGTGTGTTTGCATCCCAAGCAATGTCAGTGTCTGGCTAAAAACCCGCCTGCACCAATTATACAAAATGTCAGATTTTCCTACAGTTTCCCATTATTAAAAATATCTGTGTCTTAAATTTACTTTGTCAGGGGAATGTGCTTGGTGATTATCATTTTGTGTTACTCTAGGGAGTTAAAAAATTTTATATTATATTTCAGTTTCACTAAAATAATGACATTCACCACCACACATGTATCTACATGTATACATAAATGTATTTGAGACAGTTCCCCTTTAACAAAAGATGGTTCTAATATTGTCTGAAATAAATTTTTTAAAAAAGCTTTGTTTCCTATCACTGAGTAGTGTCATACCATTCTTATTTTTTTTCTGCACTCCTGAAATAGGTAAGATAACATAATATGTTATGCTCATTAAAGAACAGAGTTTCAATTTCAGAGATGGAATTGCCAAGTTCATTATTTCTGGGAAAGGAACAAATACACCAACCCACTCCCGAAATGAAAGAGCATGTGAACAAATGAAATATATCTATTAAAAAATGGAATGTTCTGTCTTTGAGTTTCGTTGTAGTTATTTTCTTGCTTTTTCTTCTCCCCACAGCAGATGTTGGGTTCCCCTCCTTGAAATGGGCTATGAGGAATTACTTTTAATTTTTTTTCATTAATTATTTATATACTGTATATCAGTGTAATACCCAGCTCTTGAACACCCCCCAGCACACCCCCTCCATCACCCCATTACATCCTCACCTGTTTATTCTGCCAAGAAGAGATCTCAGAAAGAACACTTCTAGAAAGTTCTATTCCATCTATGTGCAGAACCATGTCAGAACCTTCTTATCACATCTGTGGGTTAGAGGTAGCACTACTGCCCTTGGAAAAATGTTTCAGAAGGATGGAGTATGTCCCTGCCTAGTTAAAGAGACCAAGAAAGACCATCTATTTATTTACTAATTTCTATCTCAAAGCCAGGTCAACATTTAACTCAGTAGCTCTACCAGACAGTCAATCTAGAGGGTAATGTAAGGAAATTGAAAGACAATAAAGAAGATGAAGCAGGACAGAAAGGATCTTACGAGGCGGAGTGACCTGTGCATGTGGTTCTAGCTTCTGGAGAGGCTGATGGGGGAGAATCTCTTGAGCTCAAGAGTTTGGAGTCAGCCCTGTGCAATATAGTGAGACTTTGCCTCTGTTTCACAAGAAAAGAATTACAGGGCTGAGGGTGGAGCTCAGTAGCCTTGGTTTCCATCCCCAACACCCTCCCCACACCAAAAGAAAAAATTTTAAAAAAGACTTAGTATTGCTATAATAAAATGAAAAACTACACTGCCTTCTTATATCCATGTGTTGGGATTTTTCACTTGTCAATAGTTGAAGAAGACACTTTCATACTTCTTTTCAAAACCATTTTTGAATATAGTGTCCTTTCTCATTGACAGTGTGACATCGGAAGGAGTCTTGGTTATTCATGTCATAGCTATCTTTTTTTCATCCTGGAATAGTACCACAGTGTGATTTTTAACCTCCTTAAAACACTCATTAATGAAATTGCATTGGAACGTTCCATTTTTCTGATTTTTCTCTTTTATTCTGTTGCCTTGTTGAGCATATACAGAAAGTTGAGTTGAAGACTTGTTAGGATTCCACATTAGTATTAACTTGAAATCTCCCCCTCATATCACTGAATCACTGCAAATAAAAACTGGTACTGTGATGCATGTTGCTTGTCTATAAATACCACCTGAAAAAAGAGAACAAATAAAACCGTGTATGTTTAACTGGGAACAGTTGAGAATTAATACTAAATTAAAATATTGTCACAGATTAGTAGAAGCAGACACACACACAGTCAAGTCTCCGAAGCCTTTCTCTTTACTGTGAACACTGAATAACAATTATTTTACGAAGGTAGTGCATTGTAAATATTTATAAACAGAAATGTAAAACAGTGAGACCACAGTGAATAAATTATTTTGAAATATTAAAATCCAGTTTTTATATGCTTTTTAGTAAAAAATTATTCATGGTGATCAATATTTCTTTTGCACTTGCCATCTGCTCTGCTTCTTTGGCTGTACAGTTCTAGGTGAATGATGTACTGTGCTGTATAATTCACTCCACAAATTTATTGACTTGGATGCAGCATTGGTAGGGAGAGTGTGCAAACATGTAATCACTGAGCAGAGGTCTTCTGGTGTTGGTGATTGCCAATTCTTTCCCATCCAGTGGACAATTAGGTGATGCTCTCTCTTCTCTTAGTTCTGGTGTATTTCAGTAATATCTATCAGATGGGAGGAATTTATTACACTTCATCTGGAAACACTACTCAGAATATCATCTTGTGTCCTGCAGACAATTTTTGTACTTTTCTGTTATATTTGTTTCATCTAAAATAGAAGATGTAAAGAACTCCTTGTCATATCAATTCCTTTTTTAAATTTTATTGATTGATTGATTTTGACACCAGGGATTGAATTCGGGGTGCTTGACCACTGAACCACATCCCCAGCCCTTTTTATTTTTATTTTGAGATAGTCTTGCTAATTTGCTGAGGGCATTGCTAACTTGCTAATGATGATTTTGAACCTGGGATCCTCCTGCCTCGGCCTTCTGACCTGCTGGGATTACAGGCTTGCACCTCCACATCTGGCTTCAATTCCATTTTAATTGATTCTCAGCTGCCAGCCTTATACCCTGGATTCCGCCCCCTCCCACCTGGAAGCCTCAATTAGGGTCTTTGGACTGAGACAATGGCACTTAAGTGGTTTGGCCACCCCTTGCTTCATCTGAAAGCAGTGTGTAAAGCTGGTTAATAATCTGTGACTCTTTGTCTCTGTTGCCTGGCTTGAAGGACTTGCCTTAATGAGGTGTTATATGTTTCCTTGTTTTGTTGAACATCCTGTCCATCTCCCCAAGCAAACTATTATGGACTTTATTATTGTTTTAAATTTCACCCTGTTCAGGCTGAGGTTTTGTCTCAATGGTAGAGCGCTTGCCTAGCAGGCCCTGGGTTCGATCTCCAGCACCACATAAAATAAATAAAATTTAGATATTGTGTCCATATACAGCTAAGAAAATTAAAAAAGAAATCCTCCTGTCCTAGGAGGATTACTAATAGTCAAGAACTTTTTTTGAAACTGGTAAGATGATAGCAAGGGAGTGGTGTTAATGGTATCTCTCAGGACTGATGAGGGTCAAAGGTTTTAATGAGGCCGCTCTTGATTTTGTTCTTTAAATTAATTGCTGTCTTTGGTATGCATCCATTGTTAGAGTTTTTTTTTCTCCTCTTTTATATGCTGTTTTACATTG
The DNA here is from genome assembly GCF_052094955.1 of Ictidomys tridecemlineatus. Taxonomy (NCBI): domain Eukaryota; kingdom Metazoa; phylum Chordata; class Mammalia; order Rodentia; family Sciuridae; genus Ictidomys; species Ictidomys tridecemlineatus. The sequence continues at coordinate 86,752,761 of NC_135483.1, forward strand.
CTGTTTTGATCTGCTTAGCTGCTGGAAGGCAGAATCTACAGACACAGGAATGGAGTCCTTCTCATCTCTGTTTCCTGCTGCAGAGCATAGAATATACAGTTGATAATTACTTGTTAAGTTGGAGACAGACAAGTTCTTCAAGTCTAAATACCCTCTGGACCTTCATTGTATCAGTCAAGGACCATTTGGTGTTGAGAATAGAAATCAGTAGAAAGTTTCTTTAAAGCAAAGGCAGGAGTTTACTTGGAGAATACAGGAGTGGGTCTGTTGGATTCAGCTCGGCAGCACATCCAGCCAGGACTCAGGGAAAGAGACAGTTTATGCTACAGTCCTGAGATCCCTGCACTATCGCTCATGGACTGTCATGTGATTCATGATCTGTTGTCTCAGCATCTATCAGTCTATGGAGACAGCATCTTTCCCTGTCCATAGAGCTCTGTCCCTCTGTCCCATTAAGTAAGGATATATCCAGATGGCTGTGTTTCCTTCAGTTTCTGTAAGCCTAACTTCAGATTCCCTGTAGAGACAATACTATGGGTTTTCTGTGAATCCAGAGTTTTTTGTTTTGTTTTGTTTTTTGTGGGTTTTTTTTTTGTTTGTTTGTTTTGTTTTTTGGAGGGCAGGGTGGTGGATTAATCCAAAGCCTTGGGGAAAGAAAGACATCTAACAGAGGGTCATTCTAGCTGGGCGCAGTGGCTCACGCCTGTCATCCTAATGTCTTGGGAGGCTGAGACAGGAGGATTGTGAGTTCAAAGCCAGCATCAGCAACTTAGTGAAGCCCTAAGAAACTGATTGAGACCCTGTCTCTAAATAAAAATGTACAAAGGGCTGGGGATGGGGCTCAGTGGTTAAGTCTGCCTCTATTAAACCCCCAATACCAAAAAAAAAAAAAGGTGTCATCTGATTTGGAGAGCTACCTTGCCTTCAGATAGATGGGTTCTCTAAGGGGTGACTATAGATGGACAGAAGTCATTGGTGAAATCATGTGCTCGGTATCTACAGTACAGTTCACCAAAGACCTTGGGCAGTGAACATATTCGAAGGGAGAAAATAATGCCCATGTTTGGGTTTTTTCCCTCAAATTTTTGTATCCTTGCCAAAGTCGTGTTTACTTCTCTCAAATGTACCACCTGCAATATTTGATCCATATGCCATCCTATATAAGAAACCCTTCTGGAACACTGGAGCCCAGAGTGGTCTAGTTTTTTCTTTATGCTTTTAGAGAATGATCTATTCCTATTTTTGAGAGTCACACATGCTCGGCAAGTGCATCCCCTTGAGTTTCCAAGCCTGGGCCATGTTGCCCCTTGTTCCTGTTTTCCATGTGGCCTTCATATAGCCATCAGAGCTGGGCTGCAATGTCACCTCTCCAGATCCCCTCTGCTGTTGTGGATTCTCCCAGATAGTTGCACCTCCCATTCTGTTATTTCATTTTCTTTTTCACAAGTTGGAGTTGTACAAATGGGTGCTCGTTTAATCTATTAATGCCTTTCTCTTTCTCTAGACTACAAGACCCTGAAGTCTCTTCTGCCTTGTTTCCCTTGGGGCTCATTGCTTGGTATACAGTGGGAGCTCCATATATGTTTTTTTCACGTGCATCTGTGTGGTTGTCATTCATCTCCCGGGGGCTCATCCTTTTGAACAACTGACACTGAATCCTCTGTTAGGCCATCTACATGAGGGCGATTAATTCTCAGTCTGCTGCCCTGCCATGAATGTGGCACTCCATTATGAGCCTAATACAATCATTGAGCTTTTGGGGTTGTTTTTCTACATCATTGGTTCAAGTCATAAACCTAAGTTATGAAGTCTACTCTGGAGACTGAGCCTAAGTAAAACAGATCAATGCGATCTGTCTCGGGAAAAAGAAATTTAATATACTCTGCCTGACAGCTGACTAGAGTCATTGTATTTTGCCTCCTAAATGCAGGACTAATGGTCCATATATGACAAGGGATGGGGTTTTTATTTTTACTTTTTGAAGAGTGAGAGAGACAGTTTTGGCCTCCTTGTTTTGGGATCAGAGGACAAGATGGTTTTAAGCTTGACACTTTGGGTAGTGGAAGAATTAAACTTTTAGAGTGGGACTCCTCATGGAGCCTGGTGATGGCCAGTGCACAGGAAGTGAGAATCCACCAACACAAAGAGAAGCAATTAAGTGAGTTTGTTTATTGGAGGATGAGAAGCTGCAAGGTAAACACATCTGTGGGCTCCGCAAGGATCTGGGTTTTTGTGGGCTTCTGACTTCTTTGTTTACCTTTGATGGTGTTCTTGTTAGGAGTGCTTTCAGCTAGATGAAGAGTGATTGACAGATTCCTGTGCCTTGATTTGGATGTGAGTTGTCCTCCAGAAGCTCATGGGTGAGACAATGCAAGAAGGTTCAGAGAAGAAATGATTGGGTTGTGAGAGCCTTAAGCCAATCAGTAAATTAATCCTCTGATAGGGATTAACCGAGTGGTAACTGGAGAACTGGAGGTAGGAGGGGTGTGGCTGTAGGAAGTGGCATTTGGGGTGTGGCTTTGGGGTCTATATTTGTCTCTGGAGAGTGGAGTCTCTCTCTGCTTTCTGATCACCATGTGAGCTACTTCCCTCTGCCACACTCTCCTGCCTCACCTTGAGCCCTTGAGGAATGGAGCTGGACTTCTGTGGACTAAGATCTCTGAAACTGTGAACTCTAAAATAAACTTATCCTCCTTTAAAATTGTTCTGGTCAGATCTTCTAGTCACAGCAGGGAAAGACTGACTGTAACCCTTGCCCATACTTCTTGTTACACATGCACCAAATGCTTGTTCCAGGTTTTAAATCAGGGGCATGAGATGCAAATAATATGTATGAGGCCTTAAAAAGGGAACTTTCTCTTCTTCAGTGACTAGGTCAAACTTGCTGGTCCATGGGGCAATCTGTGCATGCTCATTGGAAAAGTTGAAAAATCTTTTGAAAAACAGAATCTTGCTGTTTACAATTTGCAGAAATCAGTTCCTCCAATAACCATACCATGGTTTAGCACTTTATTTGTGCTCATTTTTTTTCGGTATTCTTGGGGTAATTGTATCGTGACCCTTTAATGCCCCAAATAAGAATGGTTAGGCATTGTTCCTTTGGTTTGGACACTCTTTTCTTGTCTGAAAATCTTGTTCTAACTGAATTATACCCTATCTTAAAAACTTAGACTGGGAAAATTCAGTCTTGCTTGAGAAACCTTCTCTGGGTATTTTTTTTTTCTCAGTTTCACCAATCAACTAGTACTGAGTAGAAGCGGCTTTCTTTAGACCAGTTGTTCTCAAAATGCAATCCCTATACCAACAGCATCACATCAACTAGGGATGTGTACAAAATGCATATTTGCACACTGAGACACTCTACAGTGGGTGCAGCAACCTCTGAGGAGGCCCTTTAGTGATACCCATCTGGCTGGAATTTAAAAAGCTATTGCAGACTGAACTTGGGCTTTGTCGTTTTCCACAGTCTCCACTCTGCCCCGCTGCCTTGCAGTAGTAGGCTCCTATCATTGAATTAATTACCTTCCTGGTGCCTGGAGACATTTTTGTGTAAGGTCTTAAGGATTTTAGGGTTGTGATATACTCTAGTTCTTTTGAGTTCTGCCTCAGTAGGTCCGATGCCTTAAGCTCCTTAACTCCTTTAAGTTCCTCTCAGCCCAAGTCAAAATACATGGTAAAAAGGACATGTCTCCAGGAGTGTGCTTAAGACCCCAGAAGATTGTTGACAGGTATGCTGACTCTCGGCACACACCCTGGATGGTGGACTATCTCAAAAGAAGGTCCTAATTTTATTCCCTAAAATAAAAGGTAATCACCTTTATTTCTAAACATACCAGCAAATTATAGGGTGTGAAATCAGGTTACCTGTTTGCAAAGTCCTTGTTCCTGAAATTGCCTGGTTTGAGGAGCATTGTTATCGTCTCTGAGTATAACTTTCCTCATCTATAAAAGGGGTATAACACAACTCATCTCAAGGAGAAACGTGGAGATTTAAGTGGTGTAAATAGAGAAACCACCTCCTTAGCTGGAAGGTTCACTTTTCCTATCTATAGTCAAATTTATCAAACTTTCTGAAGAATAAATGCACATTTTAGGAATCATAGACAAAAATGAGAAGCTTATTTGTAGATTATTTTAAAAAAACATATAGTTTGTCCTATATCAATCATGTATATACTACATATGTCATGAATCATTTTAGGTTTTTTTGTTTTGTTCTGTTTTTTATAATCAGGATTGAACTCAGAGACACTGTACTGAGCTATTTTTACCACTTTAGTTATTTTTATTTTCCTAATTTTTTAATTTTAAGGCAGAATTTCCCTAAATTGGTTAGGACCTCACTAAATTACTTAAGCTGGCCTTGAACTTGCAATCCTCCTGCCATAGCCTCCCGAATCACATGAATCACAGATATAAACTACTGAATTGGGTAGGTAAATGGTTTTTGATGCTTAATATTTATGAGGCACTGCTCTAGATAAGGGTGGGGACATCACAGAGGGCTACTTAGGAAAGATCCATGCTTTTTTGGTGCTCCTGTCCCACTTGGGAGATGAAGAGAAGAGACGATAATAAATTGTATGAGAAATTGTAGCACATGCCTGTAATCGTGGAAGCTCATGAGTTCATAGCCAGCCTCAGCAACTTAGTGAGGCCCTCAGCTACTCAGCAAGACACTGTTTCTAAATATATTTTTTTAAAGGGCTGGGGATCAGTGGTTAAGCGCCCCTGTATTCAATCCCTGGTATCCTGTCCTTACCCCCCACCATGCCCCCCAAAATCAAATGTAATTCCATATGTTCTTTTAGATAGTATTCTATGTAGTACCTTAGTAACAGTTACTCATTTAATGCCTCCAGGTAGTGTTCAGCCACCTGAAAAAGTATCAGTGGAATTGTAAGCAGTGGTGTGAAATGTGCTCAGTGCTTCTAACCCACGCTGTCCTGTGGGACAAGTTGGTGGGGCCTTAGGCACATGGTGCGTTATCTTTTCCAGGAATGTGGAACTAAATTGATGGAACTGAGAGAACCATTTTATTCTATCATCAGTAAAGCAGTTTGGAGACTTTCCCAAAGATACTGCAGAAAGGCTGTATAATATCAACCATGACTTAGGATAAAATTAGCCCTCTTCACTAATGTGGGGAACAAGGTAGGTAATGCCATCCTTTCTTGCCCAGGGGGTGGGGTATTGCTCAGATGGTTCACTCCTGGACAGCATTGCCATGGTCCACATTTATTTACGGTGGGTTACAAGTTAATGACCCCCCTGCACCCTGATTCCAGATCAAAACCCTCCATCAAACAAGAGTTGAATTCTAAATTGCTGCACTGCCCTTCCCTGGAGGGAAAAGCAATAGGACTTGTTCAGCTTTTCCCCAGGAACCTCTAAAGCCAATAATTCTGCACTCATGTGAATCTCCTCTTGTCTTGACTGCCTTGGCCCCTCTTTTCCACTCTTGGTTACAGTTTCTTTGTGTCCATGCCTTCCCATGCATGGCTCAGGTTGAGCTTCTGACTTTATTCCCTCTGCTCTTTTTAAAGTCTTTTTGATGAGGTGCTCTATCCTCCAGCCCACACTACTGTCATTTGATTACGTGTCATCTCAGTGACCTAGAATTTCAGAAGGAATGCAGTAGAGATCAGTGCCTGAATTATGCAGTCTTTTCTTTAAAAAAAATAAACTAAAATGTAATGATTGTGTAGTTAGTAAAGAAAGAATCCACAAGACAATGTTCACTGAGAACCTTTGGGGGTGGGCTGATATTATTAATGAATGAAGAATGTTTGAGTCATTGAAGTGGGTTTTTCTAAAGTCCCTGCAAGGATAGTTTTCGGTGTGCTCAGTCATTCCGTCATTCTTCCATGGGTATTTATCATGGTCCAACTGTGTGTTCAGCCTTGGGCAATAATAAAGCTCTGTTTTCATCCACTTTGTGTCCCTGTGACCAATATAACTGGCCAAGAACAATTTAGAGGAGGAACCGTTTATTTTGGCTCTTGGTTTCAGAGGTCTCAGTTCATGGTCTGCTGACTCCATAGCTCTGGGCCCATTGTGAGGCAGAACCTTATGGTGTGGAAGGCTGCGGTGGAGGGAAGTGGCTCGGGATATGACAGGCAGGAAAGGGGGAGAGAGAGAATAAGAGCACATGCATGTGCTCAGCTTGCCAAGGGCAAAAATATAAAAATATTTATATAAACAGTTCTGCATTGTCTCACATATGAGCTTTTGGGGGACACTTCAAAATCCTAACTGTATGCTCCAATTAATAACAGCTAATACTTAACCATATAGCATGCTGTTTGCAGGGTACCATTTAAAGCACTTAATCTCATCCCTTGCTATGAGTTAGGTATGGTTATGAACCCCAGGTTGCAGACAAAGAAACCAAGGTGCAGAGTATTTTGGTAACTTTCTTAGGGCCACTTATAATGCTCTAACTCCTGTATTCATGGTCATATAGCATATAGCTATATGATGCTTTTATTTATTGAATTTATCTGGTTGAACTGGATCCGTGCAGTTTTATTTTTGGGATTCTCGAAGCAAACCTGACCTCTATAGCATAAAAACAGGTCTTTATTCTAGTTCTGCCTGTGTTGTCACAGGATTCAAATTAACAGAGTTTGAAGGAAAGTGATTTAAGCATGGTTACCATGGCTCTCCACCTGACTTGTGACTTGCATGTCAAGAAGGTCTTCCATATTGACTGGCACTTAGCATGTGATATTTGGTTATGGAGTTTAACTTGGGCAATACCTTGCATGCGTAGCTACCTGCTGGCGAATACTCTGATGCCCTGGGACGTGTCTGAGCCAGTGGAACATTGCAAGTAAATTACCGGTGAGCACAGCAAGGTAGTGCTGGAAACAGGCAGCCACAAGCAATTCAGGGATGAGATATTACTTGAGACATCTGATATTGGGTTGTTAATGAGTCATTTTGATGAGTGGGAAATAGAGAATGTGAAGAAGGCCAAGTACAGCTCTGATCTAAAGGAATGTTGGTTCTGATGGAAGGTGGATGGGCTCTGAACCAAATCATTGTTTTAAGCTCTGGCATGCTGCTGTGAGGGTGTCATGTGGTGGCACCAGTAGAATTTATAGGACAGGGATTCAGTATTGATAATGCCTCTTTCATCCCATATGAAAAGCATCTGTTAAAGGGATCAGGCACAGTCACTTAGTTTTCATTTATTTATTAATTTTTGTTTGTTTTTTTTTTTTACTTTATGAATTTGAGAAAGATCTATTGGCTATCTATTTAGACGTCCATCCAGATATAAGGGGAACAAGTGGGAGCAAAATGGACAGGTGACTCTAGAGGTTTTATTTAAGGTTTAGCTACTACAGTGTGGAAGTTATAGAATGTGTCTTGATTCAGCAGTGGTATAGCAAGCAATTTGCTTTTACTTACTTGCATGATTATTATAATGGCATTTAAGGGTAGCCCATTAGCCAAAGTTCTCTCCTAGCTGTAAGAATTACAGTCAGGCCAGTTGAAGGTAGGAGTTGTCGCAAACTCAAAGGCTCATAGGCTTTCAAGCGAATCAAGGGGATTAACAGTTTCAGAGGAAAGTGATAGTTTTCTGAAGCTTATGACAGAGCAGACTGATCTAGGATAAGGGTTCAAGGAAGTTTCTTGAAGAAGTGAAATTTGGGCTGAGATGTGACATGGATCCTATACCTGACCTGGACTGTCACTGGAGACCCCATACAGGGCTGGTCAAAGGAGGAATGTGGCTACTTGTCTCCATATTCCTAGTGGGGAGATGGGGGGGCCCTGTTAACGAGGGCCTCTGATTGTGATTGGATATCTTGCATTGATCATAGAGGCTTTTTAACAAACTAGGGAGACTGGCGTGTTAAGACCTCCATTAGAAAAAAAAAAAACTGTTCTTAACTCATTTTTATCATCAAGATCTTCAATTCATCTCAGCCTTTTCAGTTCCCTAATCTCCTTGTCAGAAGTGGTGAGAAATATTAACCCACCCTAGGAATGGTCTCAAGCCTCATTTCAAATGTTAGTAATGCATCAAAACCCTAAGTCTTACATTACCTGCATTTCAGATGTCTCGATTCATTCCTTTCTTGGGAAGGAAAGGTATATACTTAAAAGCAGAAAAGGGCTAATGACATAATAATTTATAATCATAGCCTTCAGATCAGAAATGGGTGACATTCTGCCAGATTCCGTGCACAGAGCTGCCACTGAACACAGATTATAAATTTGGCTAATTTCAGCATATGCTTCCCTTGCTGGGCTAAGATTGGCCATGCCTATTTGACAGGTTATAGAAATAGTGGCTATAATGTTGTAGGAAAACATTTTTTAAAATAGAATTCCTGGGACAAGGAGAATGGATTTTTTAAAAAAACAATTTTTAAAAAACACATTGATGGGCCTTTATTTTTACGTGGTGCTGACAATCGAACTCAGTGCCTCACATGTGCTAGGCAAGTGCTGTAACACAGTCACAACCCCAGCCTGAGAATGGATATTTTTAAACATGGTTGATGGATGTATGTATAAGCAAAATGTTATGTGAGTTTTTGGTAATATGTATATATAAATTGATTTCAGATTTTTCTCTAAAGAGCATGCTAAACAAGCATTTTCCTAATAATGATGATAGGAATAATTTTTTAAAAAAATTTCTTGCACTTCTATGGGGAGATAAAAGAGGAAGTTATATTCATTGTAAAATATATAAAGTAATCCCAGTTGGAAGTTGAGTCAGGATAATGAAAAACTATTCACAAGAACATGTTTATTTCTTCCATGAAATAATTGGTGCAGACTTTAAGCTAAGTGGTTGCTGCCTTTTGGGTCTTGAACAAGTACTACATTTGACTCATAAAATGGTCAGAACCCTTAAGCATAAAACATTTTATCGAACATTTGTAGAGTGGTGATTTTTACAATTGTGGATATATAATTTCATGCTCTGATTTTCTTCAATGGCCTTCACCTCTATATTGCAGAGCTCTGCTGGTACCATCCCACGAGGTATACCCTCTCATTGTTGGGACAGGCAGTCTATTATTCCCTTTTTCCCATTAAAAATAGGGGTAGGAAGGTTATCTGGGCATAACTGCTCCTTTGCTTAATTGCATTTTCTTGGATTCTTATATTCCTGCATGTGGACTCATCATATGGAAGTGTGAAATTTGTTAAAAAATCTTATATACATATTATGACTAACTAGTGTTAGTCAGCATTTTGTTCCTGTGACCAAAAGGGGCGGGGTGGGGGGGGAGAATCCTGATAACAACATAGAGGGGAAAACTGTTATTTTGACTCATGGTGTCAGAGGATTTAGGCCAAGGTCAGCTGGCACCTAGTTAGAAACATCATGGTGGAAGGACCTGGTGGAAGAAAGCTTCACCTTCATTCAAACCCTGAAGTTTTTTGAGAGATGGTGTCTGCACTCTGCATATTTTACTGAAAAGATGAGGTCATGTAGGATTAAGATCAAGCAAAACCTTGAGTCTTAGACTCACTAGGATTTGTATTCTCACCACATGTGCTATATTGCCTTGGTGCATGAGTTTACATACTTGTGTAATGGAAAAGTGATACTAGATTTGACTTAGGACAGAATAAGGAATAAATTCAACAATTCAGGCCAACTACCTGGGTCAGTGAAAGGTTCCTGGGAGGTAGTGAAAACCACAGCAATGGTAGGAGCTGTGTGCACAGGAGTGTTCTTCATGAGCCAGAGACCCTTATCCCTCACTCATAGTCTAATGTATCCTGGATGCAAGTCCCGAGAAATATGAGGCCTCCCTGGTGTAATGGCTTGGGAAGCTGAGGCAGGAGGACCCCACGCTAGTCTCAGCAACTAAGTGAGGCACTTAGGCACTCAGTGACACCCTGTCTCTAATAAAATATTTTTTAAAAAAGACTGGAGATGTGGCTTTGTAGTTAAGTACTCCTGTGTTCAATCCCAGGCACCAAATAAATAAATAAATAACTTGAAAAATGCTTTGAATACTTGGATTAATGAATATATAATAAGAGTGGTAACAAATAATTATGTTGCAAATGAATTGATTATTTTCATGGGGAATATTATTGAATTATTAAGATAATTAAAAAGTTGGGCAAATAGTAATCTCATGTTGAATTATGTAACTTATGTGAATTATCTTTCTCAGATTGATGAAAACAGGGTAGATGTCGTTCAGGGAAACAGGGAGTGGGTGTGGTGGATAGTAGAGGATGATTGGGACTAAAGCAAGGAAGTGAGATGGCTCTGGGCTTGGCAAGATGAACCTTGGTAAAATTCCCCCCCCCACCCCATCCCTGGAAATACACTTAAGATTCAGGGTCCTCTACTCCCTCTATCTTGAGTATGTTTTGTGGACCCTGGTGTGCACATCTGGCTATTAGCACAAATACATTTGGCATCTTGCACCTGCCAAGGGACAGCCTGGGGAGCCTCTTGAGGGGTAACAGGAGAGTAGGAACACAGGGATCATGATTTTCACCTTGGAAAGTGGCCCTGGATGGGTGGTACGTGGCTGTGTGCCTTCTCAATCACACTGGTGGGACAGATTAATTTATGTGAGAGTGCAAATTAATATGAAACCAATGAGGTTGTTTTGAGATTAATGCATTTCAAAATGAGCTGAAGATCATTCTGAGTTGAATTCTGACGCAGAAAGATCTTCAGTGGTAGATAGATTCCTATCATCCCTTTTAGCAAAGATAATTGTTCATTTGACTTTGGTCGTAAATATCCGTAAGCGAGGTAGTGAAGTGCTACTTTTTTTTTTTTTTTTTTTGGAATGATGTGAAATTCATCTTCTGATTGTTTGTGTTTATCATGTCAACTCAAGTTATTTTAATTCACCAGTGTAGGCTACCTGGGTGGCATTTTAAATTGTACTGAGAAACTCCGCATCTCAAGAGGAAGAAGAAAGAATGCTTTTAACTCCTATCATCTTCTCATCTGTATCTGTGTTTTATGTTGGGAAGTCTATATATTAGTCCATGTTTTTATAAATGACCACCAAAGTAATGGAGAAAACTGAGGGAAATATCTAATGTGGCCTGAAGAAAACACAGTTGCCTTTTCAAATTTGTTGTTGCTACATTTGGAAGCTAATGTAATGTCAGAAATAATATCAAGTAGATCTTCATACCGTCATTACTCTGGGCCTGAGAGAGAAAGTCTTCATGTTTGGAAGTGGTCCTGCTCCAATCATGCCTGCATGTTCCTCCTGAGACTGGGGCTGAGTAGAGGTCTTTCCAATACACACTGCTTTTTCCCTCACAGCCTTGGCCTCCGAGTTCTGGGCCTACAGTGCAGCATTCTCAGCCATGGGACAAGGTGGGCAGGGGCAGATCCCAACCCAGCCTCTGGGAGGCCACCATTTGTCCCTGGAATCTCCCCGCTATGCTTAGAAACTTTCCCGTTCACCCAGCACCCTTCTCCAAGTTCTTCTAGGAACCTGGAGGCCAGTAGGCTGGAACAGCCTCACAGCTTTACAGTGGGATGCGACAGAATCCAGCAAGCTCTGAAAGTGCGAGAACTCCACTCTGCTCTCTATCATGATTGTGTTGGCTATTCGGGGTCCCCAGAGACTCCCCATGTACTTTAGGATAAATCTTTCTGTCTCTAAAAATAAAAATTTAAAGCCATGGACAATTTTATAGATATTGCACTGAATCTACGATAGATCTTAACATTGTTAAATCTACCATTAACTGATCACCCATTCTAAATCTAAAGGGCCACACGTGGACCTGAGTTAAATGTTCTTCACGATTCCTGGAGCTGTGTTGCATTAGGATGGAAGGTGCTCCTGTCTCTCTCTCTCCTCCTTCTCTATCTCCTCTTTGAAAAACGTCCACAATGTAGTATAGTGCGTGGCAAATTTTATATTTGTAATTGATTTTCCCAGCCACACATTAAGTTAGTATTTTGTCACAACAGAAAAAAAAAATATGACGTGTTGAAAGTTGTCAAAGATACATATGATCAGTTATAGGCCAGTAAATGTATTTAAATAAATGTATCACGATGACCAGAAAAATCTTGATGACAAATCACTAGTAACACGGCATTTTTCTGTTGTACTTTTGCATTAATCTATTTTTAGTAAAGAGGGTTTTCATTTTATGCAGACTAACCAAGGAGAATACAGCTGTATCTGTTTCCTTACAGATGCCTGCCCAGCTTCTGTGAACATGGGGGTGCATGTGCCCAGTCCTGGGACACCTTCTCCTGCAACTGCGAGGACACAGGTTACACTGGAGAGACCTGCCATTCCCGTAAGCCTTCCACCTCACTGTCCTCATTTCTGTGTCTTTGTCACTTCCTTTCCTTTTCATTCATTGTTTATGTGTGCCTGCATCTTTGCAATCACATATTCAAATGAGTCTTTATTAATTAATTATTAATATTATCAATTAATAAGTATTTAATAATAGTTAATTTCTAGCTTATATTTAAACCACCTCACTTTATTTTATCATTAATTAGTTATCCCCCACCATGTTGGGGATCAAACCCAGAGCCTCATGCATGCTGGCAAGCACTCTACCACGGAGCCTGGCCTCCAACCCCAAGCTCTTTTAATACAAGGGTGTTGAGACAGTGTACAGAAATATGGAGTACTAAGTCGGTTACACAAAAGAAGCTGGTAAATATGATGAATTCGGTATGGTAGAATAAAAGTAAAGAGTAAAATTAAGCTAGATTAAATCAGGAATGCATGATGTCACAACTCACTCCTTGAGTTAGGCTGTAGTTTCAATTGAGAATCCTTTTAATCAAAGAAAAGTAGAAAAACACTCAGTTGCCTGGCTTTCAACATTTATTATTAAATGTAATAAAATTAAGTATAAAAAAATAACGGGATGGAAATTATAGTAGAGGCAATTAGATATCAGCTAAAAACTAGCAGACCTTTAAGGTCTCTTACAACTGTAATTTTCCTTGGTGGTAATGATGATTATAAGTGAATAATTATAAAAGTCTGCATTTATGGAGTACATAAATATATCTATCCTCATGCAAATAGTGATTTGCATGAATTAACTCATTTAACCCTAAAGCAGCTTCAAGAATAAAGTACTCTTATTATCCTCATTGCAAACTGAGGACAGAGAGAGGTCAAGTAGCTTGACCTTCAGGCTACTTAAAGGCACCCTGAGGACTTGAACTTCAGGAAGTAGGCTCTAGATCCTTAGCTCCAGCATTTGAAGGGTGCCTCATACCAGAAGCTTCAGAGTCACTGGGAACGTGTTACAAATGAAGAACCTCAGGCTCACCCAAACCTATTGGACCTGAATCTCTTGGGATGGAGCCCAGAGGTCTGTTTGAACCAGCTTTGCATGTGCTCCTAATGGACACTGTAGGAAGCACTTCTAGGTGACTTGCTATAACTTGTCTATACTGCCTCTCCCAAGTAGACGTCATCTGTCATTAGTGAAGAATCATCCTCTATCTTTTAAAGTCCAGACTACTTTATTGACCACTAATTTGTTAATGATTAGAACATGCCAGACGCCTTGAAAATCTCTCTCCCACACACACACACCCTTTGTTGTTGTTGTTGTTTGAACTTTTAAAGTTCTCTTCTCTCTGTGCATCTCCCCTGACATTTCTCCACGTCTCCTTGCAAACAATTTGCCCTTCCCTGGGTCTTTAAAGAAACAGTGTAAGACAGGAAATCATCACTTCGCACGACCATCTCTGCTGCAGATGTAACTCAGAGCAAATCTGAGGGAAAATATCAGAAATTTGAAGAGGAGCTATTCAGATGTCACTCTGATGTAATGGTACGGTTGCTAATTGTGGTTCTCCATAATTGTGGCTTCCAAACAGGTACACCAAGCAAAGGTGACATTTCACCAAGCCCACAGTCAAGGACCGTGAGACAAGACGGCTTAGAGTTAAAACAGGTCATTTTTGTTTGGGACACTCATATAATTATATGTGTACACATTGTCGTTCAAGTCAAGAAGTTCACAGAAAACAAGAATTCTCCTAGTTTGTTCACTGTGTAGGTCTAATCATTGTCATTAATATGAATGAATCCGAGCAGGCATTTATAAATTTTTGCATTTAAATAAATATACAAGTGGGAAAGAATGACAGAAAAGCAATCTATCCTATTTGTGTTTTCATCTAAGAAGTTTGTTAAATAACTCTGTTGATTTGGACCATTTACCGTGGGGCCATTCTCATTTGACAGCTGGTTGTAATTTACCTTAAGGTTGCTTAGATTTAAGATGTCCTCTTGCAAAGTTTTTTTTCCTCCTGTTTTGCAAACTGAGAGAGAATAACTCTCATCCCCTTCCTTGGGCTTTGCTGTGGACCCAGAATAAGTCAACCTCATCAAGAACAAAGAAAATAACGCAGATTGGGAGCTAATTAGAATTGCAGTGCAGGAAAACACAGATTTAAGCAATCTTGAAAAATGTATCCTGATGTTTTACTAAATGGCAGAGAATTTATAGCTTTAAACCATGAGGGGGTTGGAAGTGGCATGACTTGTTGGAAGGTATTAGGTTGCTGGCGGAGGTTAAGCTGTTCTGTAAGGAAGGGAATTTGAATAGAATCATGAATCCACAGCAGAAAGGATTCAGATTCACAGATTTCTCTAAAACACCCCTTCAAATCTTTGACACTAGGCTTCAGAATCTTCATCTTCCTTGCTCAAAAGCAAGAGAATATTTACATATTGAAACTACAATCCCTAGACATTGCCCAGTGACCTCACATTCCCATGAAAATCTTCATTTTAGTCACCAGTACACTTTTTCCTTTTTCTTCAAATAGAACTATATGCCAAATATTTATTCAGCACCTAACGATGTTCAACACTTAAATCCATCTTGACTTGCTAACGTCCTTCTCCTTTGTTTGTGAAAGTAAATTTAATTTATGTCACCTTTCTGTCTTCTACCTAATCAAATACAGTGTCATACAAACTAATAAAAAATGATGTCGGGTAATATGTATCGTGTGTCTGTAATTCAGAAATGGAAAACTTTAGACACTAATTAAACCAATTGAGGGATCCCTTCTGCTTCTGATGGGTGGTGTTCTCCTACAGCGCTGTATGAGTAGTCCTGTGAGGCCCACAAGCACCAAGGGAGTCCTTCTGGGCTTTACTATATTGATGCTGATGGCAGTGGCCCCCTGGGACTGTTTCTTGTGTACAGCAACATGACAGGTACGTTAATAACTTTCAGACCTGGATATCGACTGTTTATGCCCATGATCAGGATAGACCAGGGAGAGATTTGCTAGTTGGCAGCATTGTTAAAACATGCAACTTGATATATTGGCTAATTTTATTGTCAATAAAACTTCCTTGTATTTCTGACTTACCTTGGTTGGGTTATAGGTGAAACTTAATGTTCTGCTATGACTGCAACACTTGTCACAATTACATATTTTTCATATGCACCATATAAAGCTTTGATTCTGCGATTTACATATTTTAAAAATTTTGAACAAAAAAGAGATTTTTAAAAGTACTAATAAGATATGTATGCATGTGTGTGTATCTATATCTTCAATAGCATGTGATTTTTATAATAAAAGAAATTTGATTTGTGTTAATATTATAAAACCACTTCTGGTTTAGATATTATTACAAATGAACACAGCTTGATTGTTGAAGGTTGCTGTAAAATGCCTCTTAGGTAATTAAATTTTTACAGAAATCTGCCCTAGCAAATTTCAGTGAGCACTCTGGAAAGAAGAAATGTGAAATAAATAGTTCTCATTTAGTGTGCAGAGAAAAGGTTGTGAAGTCCCGTCAAACTGGACAGTGACCAAATGGACCAGCAAACACCTAGAAAAGAAGGAAATAAACAAATGAAAGTACATAGAAATTAAAAATGCTTTAGTGAAGATTGCCAAAGAATGTTTAAAATGTGAATATTCCAAAAATTTAGAACCACGTGATCAGCAAAGCGCTGAAGATATAAAATACAGAAGTCCCACCAACAGAAACTCACCACCTCCCAAACTCCCTGGTTCCGACAATCATACTCACGTGAGAAGGGTCCCGCACCCAGAGCATCAGTCATGCAGCTTTCCCGGGATCCCTTGCTGTGGTTCGGCTTCTTCACAATGGGTTCTTGCAGTAATGTGGTCTTGGCAAATAGCAAAGGACTTAACCAAGGTCACCCTTGCAAGGATCTTGTCATTGTTTGAAGATGAGAAGAAGGAGGCTTGGTGAAGTTGGTGAGGGAAGCATCTAATGACAGAATCTTGTTAATGACAGAGGAATCACTAAACTCCCCTAGAAAAAGTCATCTTCTCTCTGGAGGTTGCATTGCTTATAGCAGATTCAGCAAAAGCAATTTAAAAAGGTGCTGTTGTCAAATAACTGTTCCACTAGCTTGAAAAATGCATATAGAGTGATAGCTTTCAGGAGCCAGTGGCTTCCATCTGTCTTGCTAAGGAGTTTGGAAGTCACCGCTCCATCTTACTAAGTCAAAAACTGGACAAAATGAAAAATCAGTGACTCTTCCTAGATCTAGCAAAGATGTGAAGTCACAGAGCAGACCGCTGTCCCCCCTATTGGAGAGAGAAGCAGGCAGACACAGAGAATCACCACTTCCCAGAGCCTGGGTGGGAAAACCTAAAAAGTGATTGACAAATTGCTGGAGTCCCTGCGGGGACAAGTCTGGGAATTGAGATCTGCAGTCAGAGAAGGATCCTTATGCTGTGAGGAGCTTGACCTGTTTCTTACAGTGATATTGAAGGAAAATCTCCTCATGCTTCCAGAAGGGTAAGTGGAGGAAGAATCATCTGGAAACACTCACCAGAGCATTCTATTCTCCTCGACCTGCCCTTGAGAAAGAATGTTTTGAGAGCCTAAACTATTGGGATCTATTTCAGAGTTCAGCCTACTTAGGAAAAGGGACATGCCTGAGGGTGCTGGGAGGGAGCTGAGGCCACAGTGCAGAGGCCCACGCTCACGATGGCATCACACAGGTCCTCCCCTTGGCTGCATCTCGCTTGATTCACTAAAGATCTGCTGGCAGCATGACTTGCACCAATGCATCACCCCTGGCTATCAGGAAAAAATGTCAAGGAAAAACAAAAACAAAACAAACAGCAGAAAACAATTCAAAAGAGAAAGAGGAACCCATAGAAACAGACTCCAATACCGCAGGGATGTTAGAATGAGCAGACGAGGAACTGAAAACCACTGGGACTGACAGATTAATGGTCTAAGAGACCAAGCAGACAGCATGCAAGAGCAGAGGAGCCGTGCATCCGAGAGGAGGGAATTCTCAAAAAGAAGGAAAAAAAAGATGCCAGAAATCCAACTATTGGAACAAAAATGAAAACACGCCTCAGATGAGTTCATTAGGAGACTGGATATAGCAGAGGAAAGAAATCTCTACATTTGGGGATATCAAAATAGAAATTTCCAAAACTGAAAAGCCAAGAGATTTTTTTTTAAAAAAAAAAAGACTGAAAAAACTAAACCCAGCATATCATGAGATTTGTGATATAATTATAAAAGGTGTAACTTCCATGTAAACGGAATATCAGGAGAAGAAATAAAGAAAGGAACAGAAGCCAATTTTGAAGCAATAAACACTAGGATTTTTCATGAATTCTTGTCAAAACACCCATCACAGATCCAGGAAGCTTAAAGAACACTAAAACAGGACATGCTACCACCACTGCCAATGTAAAACCATGCCTGGGCACGGACATTCAAACTGTGGGCCATCAAAGGTAAAGAAAAACCTTGACAGAAGTCAGAAAAAAACAAAACAAAACAATAACAACAAAACCCCACCTCACCTCCACAGGAGCAAAGATAAGAATCATATCCAACTTCTCAGCAGAAATCCCACAAGGAAGAAGAGGTTTTCAGGTGTGTAAGTCTCATGATGCTCTCTGGGACAGCCGTTTTCCAGATAGATCTCAAACCTGTTTTTCTATTATCACACTGTGATCATGCATGACTGCAAATCTATTAAAGTGAGTTACCCAGGACCATCAAACCATGACTCAGGACCCCAAATGGCACATGACTGATTATCTCCAAGGCCCCCCTGAGTGTCAGGTGTCTGTGGATTGGATCCAGTCGACAGGAGAAACCTGAAGGTGAATGCAGAGTAGGAGTCATGCCCACAGGATGGCCAGGAGTTTAAAGATTCTAAAATGAAAAGAAATTCATGCTAAGAACCTTAGGAAAGGAAAGAGCCTTGGAACTGAGATTGCTGCAGGAGGCCTTGGTAGCCCCTCTGTGAGGACAGTAGGCCACGGTCATTGAATTCAAGCCTGCGTTTCCTCCTTCAGTTCACAGGTTCTGTCTGTCCTTTCCGTCCCTTCATGGACACTGTGCTCTCCATAGGAACCATGGCCAAAGGGTTGTTCCAGCTGCACTGCCAGCTTCCTTGTCCCTCTGTTTGTTATTTTGATATGGTGGGAATATGGTTTGTTATTTTGATATGGTGAACAGCAGTAAGGCTGTTAAACCTCTCTTACACACATTTGGAAACCAAGTCATTAAAAATCCTGAGATGTGACAGGATGGGAGGGTGATTTCTCAACAGAAAACCTAAAATAGCTGGGCATGGTGGCACACACCTGTAAACCTAGTGATTGGGGAGGCTGAAGCAGGAGGATCGCAAGTTCAAAGCCAGCCTCAGCAAATTATCGAGGCCCTAAGCGACTCAAGAGAGACCTTGTCTTAAAATAAAACATAAAAAGGGTTGAGATATGGCTCAGTGGTTAAGCATCCCTTTGGTCAATTCCTGGACTAAAACAAACCCAAAAAACAAACAACAAAAAACACACGTACTACATTGCTTTGATTTTGAATTCTTAAAAATGTATATCCATATGAATTTTCCCCATTCCTACAGTTTGGAAAACTCCTATGTAAAGTGTCCCTTATACTAAATATGTCTTTTTTTTTTAGAAGCTAAAGTACCAGGCAGCATTGATGTAGTTGAACTGGAGTGACTTCAAAGCAGCTCCTTGTCCACTGACCCATATCTATCCATTCAGCTAGGCGATACTTTACACCATCAAGCATGAGTTCCCGTGGGAAATGAAAGAACCTAAAGTTCTTCCCTTGGAAGTTTGTTCTTTTGTTTTTTTTTTTGTTGTTGTTGTTGTTATTTTATCAAAACAATCTAATGGTTGGGTGTGGTGGCACATAGCCTGTAATCCCAGAGACTTGGGAGGCTGAGGCAGGAGGATTGCAAGTTGGAGGCCAGCCTGCACAATTTAGCAAAGCCCTTTCTCCAAGTAAACATACATAAAAGGGCTGGAGGTTTAGTTCAGTAGTACAGTGCCTCTGGGTTCAACCACCAGTACCACAAAAAACAGACAAAAGTAAAAGAAAACAAATTCAAGTGATCAACACAACAGAAATACATCAGAAATTATCATCAGATGGACAGATGGCCAGGATTACTGCCTGGACGCTCTATGGGAAGCCCAAGGCATGTCATTCTTCAGGGCTTGCTTACTGAGAAGTTGATAGGCTTTGAACAAAGTTGTTTCCTGTGGAATTCCATCAATCTGTAGATCCCATCATCCCCAAATGCATCTTTTATAAATTTATTTGATAATAAGGAAAATAAACACACAGATGAGGAAAATACTGAGCAAAAAAAGATACATGGACATGCCCAGTTTAGCCTCATTTTTGTGTTGATGTAAAAAGTGATTTTTACATTATATTATTAGACAAGTCACAGAAATTTAATCATCAGTTCTCCCAATATATTCTTCTCTTTGAGGCTGAATTCTGGCTAATGCGTTGCTAAACAAATCCAAGGCAAAAAGTTCACTGTGAACTCGAAGTGATTCAAATTTTGATTAAAAACTTAATTAAGATGAAATCTCAGTGTAGTTTTTTATTTGCATTTTCTTCCAAAATTACACTGAGATTTCATCTCACAGCAGTGAGAATGGCAGCCATCAAGAACACAAGCAATAATAAATGCTGGAGAGGATGGGGAGGAGAAGGAACACTTGTACACCGTTGGTGGGACTGTAAATTAGTACAACCACTATGGAAATCAGTATGGAGTTTCCTCAAAGACTATGCAGAGAACCACCATATGCCCAGCAAGACCGCGTGTGGGTATTCATCATGAAGAATTAAAGTCAATATCCTGCAGTGACACATGCCCACCCATGTTGATAGCTGCACAGTTCTCAGTAGCTAAACTGTGGAACCAGTCTGGGTGTCAGTCAACTGATGAATAGCGACAGAAAATGAGGTATATATACACAATGGAGTTTTATTCGACCATAAAGAAGAATGAAATTATGTCATTTGCAGGAAAACGGATGGAACTAGAGACGATTATGTTAAGTGAAATTATCCAAACTCAGAAGGTCAAGGATTGCAGACTTTCTCTCATATGTGAGAGCTAGAGAGGAAAAGAAAGGTGGAGGTGGGGATCTCAGGAAAAGCAGAGGAAAGGGACCCGAGGAGGGGAGGAGGGGACCGAGGGGAAGTGCTGAAGAGTGGCATTGGCCTAATTATCTGGGTATATTGGTGCAGGCACAAATGGGTAAGGACAAACCCCACCATGTTCAGCTACAGTGCACCAATAACAACGCCGGAAGAAATTAACTGAAATAAAAGGTGTTTTGCAGCCTCTGACTCCTGCCCAGCGGTGACGCCTCCTCTTTGCCCCTTTCTGCTCTGCAGACGCTGTGTGGACCATGGTGCAGCACTGTGGCCAAGACCAGGTGACCATCGGAGGCGGCCCCTGGGGGCACGCACGCTCGGTGACCTTCGCCTACTCAGCCAGCGCGGGCAGCTGCGGGCAGCGGTGGCCCTGGCAGAGCGCTGTGAGCAGCAGCTGGCTCTGCGCTGAGGCTCTGGGTGTCTCGCAGACCCACGAGGTAAGGAGGACCCCTGCCTGGGACCGCGCTGCAGGGCGCCCTCTCAAGGGATGGATGCTCAGAGTGCAGGACTAGTGACATGTTTTTTTTTTTTTAATCAAAGAAACTTTGCTAATAACAGATGCCAGTTTTGATAATTAGAGGAGAGTGGGGTTTTAGGGTGGGTGAGGGTTAACAGTTCTTTCTGGAGGACCAATCCGCCTCCCCACTCTTCGAAATCTACCCCTCAATCCACCTGTCACGCTGGATCCCTCCCTTCAGATTGTCTCAGTAGGTCCATCTGTCACTCCCAGCCCCACCACTCCCGTAGGTCGGATTCGGAACTCAAGTTATTACAAGAGTTCTCCGGCTGGTCTCTCATCCATTTCCCCCAGGTTATCTAATAGACTATCTTCATCCTCAAAAATGCAGATTATCTCGAGGAAGCGCTGCTTGCATCATAACCTTCTGCTCTTAAGTAGATGTTTCTCCCTCCTTCTAGGGACTCCCACAGTCTCTTACTGAACCCTTTGATGCTCCCCAATAAAGGTCTTTTTTTTTTTAGCAAGTACTTTATTTTCATTAGTAAATACTGAGATTTGTCTTTTTGTCTTTCTTTCTTTCTTTCTTCCTTTTTTTTTTTTTAGAAATTTAGCAATCTAAACTAGTGTAAGTTAGCAGCATAGTAAAGCGACTCTTAAAATTTTAATCTACAATCTTCTATTCAAATGCACTGAAAGGTATTGGTGTGTGACTCTCAGTTGCAGATGTGTCCTTCAGAATCACTGTCCCATACCTGTACTGCCTCCCCTAATCCCCATGGCTCCTGGTCAGTTGGCCCCGTGGAACATTCCGGACCACAGTTCTTCTCTGTGCCAGAAATTTCCTGCTACTTTCTCTGCTTGGAATGGCCCCCTCCTGCCTTTCACCCTTGAATCTTACCTGTTGTCTAGATCTATGAAATCCTCACTTGGGTCCCTTCTCAGAGTGATCTAGTCTCCTTTGAATGCCTATCTGCTGGTTCCAGTGACTAAAAAGAGCAAAGGACTTGTTTCATCTCACATCTAAGTTTGAAGTCCAAGTCTATTCTGTAGCATCTGCAGAAATTCAAGCAATTGCTTAATCTTTTTTTTTTAAGAGAGAGAATTTTTAATATTTATTTTTTAGTTTTCGGCAGACACAGAATCTTTGTTTGTATGTGGTGCTGAGGATTGAACCTGGGCCGCTTGCATGCCAGGAGAGCGTGATACGGCTTGAGCCACACCCCCAGCCCAATTGCTTAATCTTTTGCATCTGTTTCTTCTCCAGAGACACTGAACTGATCTCATGGAGTCCTACATAAATGAGATAAACTACATAAAGTTCAGGAAATAAGTAATCCTCACTCCCAGCTCTGTAGTTTTATTCTCATTCCCAGCTCTCCAGGTTTTTATATTTATAGTTGTCATTACTAGGTTCAAGTATTTGTTAATTCATCATGGTTGAAGTTTAATCAGTGAGAAAGATGATTATAGTAAGCCAGACCAGGACTATGGAACAAAATATACTAGATAGTTACCAGGGACAGCCAGGCATGAGGAAGAAAGGGAACAAGTCACATGAGAGTGACCTCTAATGGAACCAGTAAACAATATTTCCGGATGTGTCAGTGAGCAAGCACAGTGTGCATGGACCAGCCTGTACCCTGTGCACTACACAGGTGTGCACAAACCCTCCCAATGGGGTTGGGATTTAATTGATGCACTCGCCAGCCATTGTCCATTTGGTTTTATTTCTAGATACAAGATGAATTTGGAGAATGAATAATTAAAAGTGAAATAAGATGCACTTCTTAAACTACATTAGGAAAAATGTAGTGTCATT
The DNA here is from genome assembly GCF_052094955.1 of Ictidomys tridecemlineatus. Taxonomy (NCBI): domain Eukaryota; kingdom Metazoa; phylum Chordata; class Mammalia; order Rodentia; family Sciuridae; genus Ictidomys; species Ictidomys tridecemlineatus. The sequence continues at coordinate 86,775,478 of NC_135483.1, forward strand.
TTTCTCTGTTATTGTGGCAAAGGGGCCACTGGAGAATTTTAAATATAAACAACCCAGACAAACATGTAGAATGAACCTAAACCTTTCAGAAGCTCCTGATTTGGGAAGAGATGACATAGAAGGGTAACATAGGTTGAACTTTCCTTAGGATGTAAGCTCTGATCTGCTTTGCCTTATAATGTGTACAAGCAAGTAAGAAAGAACTTTAATCTGACACCTTGCAACACTGTAAATGAAGTAACATTGGACTTTGCAAATGTCTTATACCTGTAAATTACAATTTAACTGATCTGAGGAACAGCCTGGGCTTGGAATTTTGAAAAAAATCTTCAGTGATCTTTTGGAAACTACTGTGTTAGGGCTAAAATAATTGAGAAAATGAAGTATTCTACTCCAGTCATTGAAAGTTTTCTGGTTTTCTTTTGAAAAAGAGCCCATAGTTTTCCCTTAGGATTTTATTGGTTTTTTAAATGAATTTTTAAAAATTTGAGCCAACTGCACATTCATACACACTTGTGAGAAATCATCAAGTGAACCCGAGTACCTTTACCCAGTTCTCCCAGTGGCAATGTCTTGCAAAACTTCAGTGCAGTATCACAACCTTGTCAGTCAAGATACACAAGATTTCCATCGGCATGAGCCTCCTCTGGCTCAGTATCCACACCTGCTTCCACCTCCAACTCATTAGTGGTAACCCCTGGCAACCACTAATCCGTTCTCCATTTATTTTCCATTTGAAGAATGTTATATAAATGGAATCAGAAATAGAAACTTTGGGGATGGACTTTTTCACTCAGCATAATCCTCCTTGAGATTCATTAGAACGTTGTACCCATTATGAATGTGTGATCATCAGTGTCATTTTCCTGGGATCAAAATGGCCAAGATCACAATTGTTGGGTAATTACATGGTTAATTTTATAAAGGAAAAAAAGGTGCCCAAGTGGTTTGTATGGTGGCCATACTAGTTTACATTCCCCAAACTTCCACTTTATAAGACTTTGTTTTTTCCCACATCCTCCTTATGCTTTAGCAAAAGTTTTACTTTTGATGAGGTCAGATTTATCATTTTTTCCCCTTTTGTGGGTTGTACATTTGCTGTTAAGTCTAAGAATTCTTTCTCTAATTCTATATCCTAAAGATTTAAATTTTTTTTCTAGTGGTTTATATTTTATAGAAAATATTTTATATTTTATGTTCCACTTTGGGATGATTTTTATGTGTGTGAGAGTTTGGCCCAGTTTCCCTAATGCCATTTATTGAAAGATTGTCCTTCCTCTTTTGAATTACCATTTCAACATTGCCAGATACCACTTGGGCATGTTTGTGTGGTGGGTCTATTTCTTGATTCTTTGTCTTCAAAATCTATATGTCTACCCTGCATCAATATCACAATGTCTTGATTTCTATGTAGCAGGTGAGAATTATTCCAACCACATATATTTTCAACTAATTTGCTTAAATGCCTTGGGGTATAATTGCTGGATCTTATGGTAACATGGTAAGCCTATTAAGCACCAAATTGTCTTCCAAAATGCCTGAGCCATTTATATTCCAATCAGCAATAAATGAGAGGTTCTGTTGCTTTACATCATGGCTAGCATTTGAAAAGATTAGTGTTTGAACTTTAACCATTCTTACAAGTGTGCAGTAGTATCCCATTATTGTTTGTGTTTGCCATTTCCTAATAACATGTGATTTTGAGGGTATCTTCATATTCTGCGTTTCATCAATAGATCTTATTTTTTTCTGGTATCTGTTCAGATCTTTTGCCTCATTCTAATTGGGTTACTTATGGAACTATTGAGTTCTACAAATTATTTGCATGTTTTAGATACAAGTCTTTTATTAGATTAGTGTTTTTCATTTTAGAAGCTTTTTAGTTTTTAAAAAATCCACTTTATAAAATTATTTTCATTGATGGGACTTTTGCTGTTGCATCTAAAAACTCATTGACACACCCAAGGTCAACTTGATTTTTTCCTTTTACTTTCCAGAAGTTTTGTTGTATGGCATTTTAATTTTGATATGAAAGATGGACAGTGCCTCAATTTGCCTTGTTTTGCATGTGGATTGTTAGTTGTTCTAATACCACTTTTGCAAAAACTGTACTTTCCCCATTCAGTTATCTTTGGTCTTTTTCAAAGTTCTGTTGATTATCTGTGTGTGGATGTATATGTAAGTCCTCTATTTTGTCTCATTGATGGATTTATCTACTCTTTTCCCAATGCCATGCTGTCTTGAGTATTGTGGCTTTGTAGTGGGTCTTGAAGCCAGGTGCTACCAGTCCTCAGACTTAATTCATCTTCAGTAGTGTGTTGGGTATTGTCAGTCTTTGCCTTTTTATGTAAACTTCAGAATCAGTTGTCAATATCCACAAAGGAACTTGCTGTGATTTTAATGAGGCTTGCACTAAATCTATAGATCAGTTTGGGAAGATCTTAACACTTTCACACTCTCAGTTCTTCCTATCCATGGACATTATATATCTCTCCATTTACTTAGATCCTCTCTGATCTCCTTCTTCAGAATTTTATACTTTTTCCCCATATAGATTATGTGCCAATTTTGTTAATTTATACCTAAATATTTAACTTTTAGATCTAGTGTAAAATATGTTGTGCTTCTAATTTCATCTTCCAGTGGTATACTGTTTTATATAAGAAAGCAATCAACTGCTGTCCTGTAGTCTTGAGCTAAACACTTTCTAGTTTAGATATTTCTGCTGTTGAGTTTTTTTAGGGATTTTCTGGATAGACAGTGATGCTATTTGTGAAAAAAAAGAGTTTTAATTTTCCCTTATAATCTATATACTTTATTTCCTTTTTTGCTTACTATATAACCCAGAACTTCCAGTACAATGTGGAAAAGCAGTGGTGAGCAGTGATACCCTTTTCTCATTCCCAGTCTTCATGGGGAATTATCTTGTCCCTCACTTTTAGGTCTGATGCTAACTGTAGGTTTCTTTTAGATGCTCTTCACCAAGTGGATGGCATTCTCTTGTATTCCAAGTCTTCTGACAGTTTTTATTTATCACGAATGGCTATTGGATTGTATTGAGCACTTTGTCTTCATCTATTCATAGGACCATATGGTTTTTCTTCTTTAGGCTGTTGATGTGAGGAATAATGTTAATTAATTCCATGACGTTCAAGGCATATGTGGAAATAAATCCCACTTGAGTATGAGTCATAATTATTTTTGCATACTGTTGGATCCAGCTGATTAATACTTTTAAAGATTTCAATGCCTATATTTAGGAGAGATTTTTCTGCAGTTTCTCTCTTTTCTTTTCTTTCTTTTTTGTCCTGTAAAATGTTTCCTAGTTTGGGTATTAGGGCAATGTGGGCCTTTTAGAATAAATTAGGAAGTATTCATTGTCCTTCTGTTTCCTGAACACATTGGGGAGAACTGGTATCATGTTAGGTAGAATTTTCTGATGAAATTATCTGGGTCTGAACCTTCTGTTTTGGAAAAACTGTTGATTCTTGATTAATTTTACTTAATAATAAAATCTATCTTCTTTTCTCATAGATGCTATAACCAAGTCCTAGACATGGGTTGTTTAAAATAAGAAAAAAATCATTGTCTCATATTTCTAAAGGCTAGAATTACAAAATCAAAGTGTTAACAGAAACTTGTGGCATCTGTTGGTTTGTGGACAATCTTTGACATTCCTTGGCTTGTAGATTAATCATTCCAACCTCCCAACTTTACATGATATTCTCTGTGTGTATTTTCATATCATCTTACCTCTGTGTGTGTCTAGCTCAGTGTCCATATTTACCTTTCTTTAAAAAATAAGACAAGTCACATTATATTGGAGCCTACCTTAATGATTTCATCTTAATTCAATTACCTCTACAAAGACCACATATTCAAGTTATATTTTGAGGTATGGAAGGTTAAGACTTCAGTGTAACTTGTTTTGGGGATGTGATCCCACCCATAACATAGAGATGTCTAGATTATTCCTCCTTGAGTGAGGCTTGGTAGATTGTGTCTTTCAAGCGGTTGCTCCATTTCATATCAATAATCAAATGTGTGTGCATTGAGTTGTCCAAAATAGTCCTCTAATATTATTTGGATGTCCATCAGATCATTAGCAATGGCTTCTTTTTCATTTCCAATGTTAGAAATTTCTATCTTTCCTTCAACTCACCGATTGTTTCTTTTGCTAAGAAGAAGCTTCTTAGTTTGAATCCATCCCATTTATTGATTCTTGATATTAATTCTTGTGCTATAGGAGTCTTATTAAGGAAGTCAGGGCTTAATCCGACATGATGGAGATTTGGGCCTACTTTTCTTCTAATAGACATAGTGTCTTTGGTTTAATTCCTAGGTTCTTGATCTACTTTGAGTTAAGTTTTGTGCATGGTGAGTGAGAGGGAATTAGTTTCATTTTGTTGCATATGGTTTCCAGTTTTCACACCACCATTTGTTGAAGATGCTATCTTTTCTCCAATGTATGTTTTTGGCACCTTTGTCTAAGTATAAGATAACTGTAATTATGTGGGTTAGTCTCTGTGTCCTCTATTCCGTATTATTGGTCTACAAGTCTATTTTTGGTGTCAATACCATGCTGCTTTTTTTTTTTTTTTTTTTTACTATTGCTCTGTAGCATAGTTTAAGGTCTGGTATGGTGATATCACCTACTTCACTCTTATTGCTAAGGATTGCTTTAGCTATTCTGGGTCTCTTATTTTTCAGATGAATTTCATGACTGTTTTTTCTATTTCTATGAGGAATGTCATTGGAATTTTGATTGGAATTGCATTAAGTTTGTATAGTACTTTCGGTAATATGGTCATTTTGACAATATTAATTTTGCCTGTCCAAGAACAAGGGAGATCTTTCCATCTTCTAAGGTCTTCTTTAATTTCTTCCCTTAATGTTACGTAGTTTTTGTTGTAGAGGTCTTTTGCCTCTTTCATTAAGTTGATTCCCAAGTATTTTATTTATTTATTTGACGCTATGGTTAAAGGAGTAGTTTCCCTTGTTTCTCTTTCAGAGGATTTGTCACTGATATACAGAAATGCCTTTGATTTATGGGTGTTGATTTTGTATCCTGCTACTTTTGCTGAATTCATTTACTAGTTGTAGAAGTTTTCTGGTGAAATTTTTAGAGTCTTCTAGGTATAGAATCACATCATCAGCAAATAGTGCTAATTCAAGTTCTTCCTTACCTATCTGTATCCCTTTAATTTCTTTTGTCTAATTGCTCTGGCCAGTGTTTCAAGAACTATGTTAACTATAAGTGTTAAAAGAGGGCATCCCTGACTTGTTCCAGTTTTAGAGGGAATGCCTTCAATTTTTCTCCATTTAGAATGATGTTGACCTGGGGCTTAGCATAGATAGCTTTTACAATGTTGAGACATGTTTCTATTATCCTTAGTTTTTCTAATGTTTTGAACATGGAGAGGTGCTGTATTTTGTCGAATGCTTTTTTTTGCATCTATTGAGATGATCATATGGTTCTTATCTTTAAGTCTATTGACGTGATGAATCACATTTATTGATTTCCATATGTTGAACATTGCATTCCTGGGATGAACCCCATTTGATTGTCAAAATGTTATATTTTATCTTCATTTATTCTTTCTTTAATGCTCCTTCTTTCTTTATTTAGAGCTAATTTTCTAATCCATATCATCTATCCTCCTTCTGAGAAACTTTTTGTTTTAACATGAATGGGGAATTGTAATGAAATTCTATATAAACTATGATAATTTCCCTCCAGTTCTGGGTCCTAACCAGTTAGTCTTCCTCTTTCCTCCTTTCAGAATCTCCTGTGGTTCTTCTTGTGTGTTATCTCCAAGGTTTATCATTGTGCTTAGTCGGAAGAAGCAGGAAAAGATAAGTCTACATCATCTGGAAATTCCCCTGAAGTCTTTTGATTGTTCTCTAGAACACTTTAAGACACTTGAGCAGAACCAAAGATATTTGCTATCTCTCAAAAAATTATTTTTTACCACTCTACAGGGGGATTTCCAGGTAAATTCATCCTTGTGCACTAGGATATACACTTCAATCTAGGCAAGTGTAGTGGTGAAGGAAGTAATGTAGCATTTCTCAAAGTAGCATTTTGAGAAAAGAATATTAAATTTTCTGAGTATCTCTTATTTCCTAGTAACAAGCTTTCAATGTATTTTTAACAGGTTCTAGATATTTACTCCTCCATAAATTTCTCAGGATTGCTTTTATTTTTTAAATTTCTTTTGAGGGGGTGGGAGAGTGAAAGTGAGGATGATGAATGCAGAGATCTTACCTATAAATGAATCATAATTGAGTTGTATTAAGCATTAAAGGCAGAACCTGGGATAAGTTCCAGATCTCAACTCAAGGCCTAACAATAACAACTTACAAATTTGAAATACAGCACCAAATTACCAAGCACATTTGGGAAATTGATTGAAGCAATCCAATTTCATTTTCTTCATCCTCTAATTTTGGGATGACTGCAATTTATCTTCTCCTTCATCTTCCTCTAAGAGAGCTAACCTGCACACCTGCTTCTGTAATCATCTCAGGCTCACTGCGATGTGCATCCTGGTCCCCACCCCCAAAGCATGCCTTGTCTTAGCATGTGGTTCTGTAGAGCTGAGAAAGTGCCCAGCTCTGTCATCTGACCACAGCCAGGGTTGGGGAGTTGGCACTGAACATCTGCACCAGGCAGACTTGGTTTCTCAGCATCATGTTCACTTGAGACTTGAAGAAGACCTATCCATGCATTTATTTAGCCTCCAGATAAACAGTCAGGCTTTGTAATACAAGAAAAACACATATCTCAAAAATATGTGTTAAGTCCTTACAGAGGGTGCCATACCTTTCCAAAGGCCTAATGTATAGCAACTTTTCTTTTAAAAAAAATGTGGAGTGATAGATCATTGTTTCTGTATGACATTGAACTTGCTCCGGGGGCATTTGTCATCTCAAACAAATTCATCCTGGGTATATAAATTACTCTTACTGTTGTTTTGATGGCAAATGTTTTTTGAATGTTATTTTTATGGAAAATATGTGATATCCATGTACAAGTAAGTTAAGGACTCATTTCCTAATAAAATAAAAATAGATGATGAGGATTATTTAAGCCTAGATATTGAAACACTGAGGGGAGAAACTTGGCCCATATATTTGGAGAAACTACATTTTTATTGGCAGAGGTAAAATATAGCTTCTGAAGTGAAGTGTATCTTTCTTCTCTTACACACACACACACACACACACACACACACACACACACACACACACACACATACATTTTAGACCTGGGAATAAAGGGAACTATTTTGGACGGGGGGAGGGGCAAAATAGATGTCACCTTTCTCATACTTGTCTTTCAGATGGAATGCCACTGAGCTGGTGGGCTAGAAGAACCAATGGAACCCACACTTACTGGGGAGGTTCTCTGCCAGATGCATAAAAGTGTACTTGTGGACGAGAGGGGAGCTGCCTGGACTCTCAGTATCACTGCAGCTATGACAGTGACCAGGATGAATGGTGATTTCCACATGCTGTCCCTGCACAGAAATGTAGTTTTTATTCCTCAGTTATGCATAGTTAATTACACAGCAGGCATATCAGAACAAATAAGTAATTACATGATGCTCAAGTAATTTAAAAGTATAAGTTTGGATGAAATACCTTCAGTTAATCGAAAGATTAAATTGTCTGACCAAAGATTCACTATTTCACTGTGAATACCAGATAATGTGCTTTTTATTCTTTTTCAATTGGAAGCAATTGGTAAGTCTCCCACTCAACAAGAAGTCAAGTGTCTGTCTCTGAAGTTCAGTTTAATTGAGCAATCTGGCACTCATGGCAATAATTCAGAAGGTGAATTCCTCCAAAGCTTTGTCTTAAATATATTTAGGAGATAATACTATATATTTCTTAGGAATTTGTGAGTAAACATTAACATGGGAACTCCATTAACACAATGGAACTCCAAGAGGTTTTGCATAAAAGGAATCAACTATATCCCCTACCCATTTAGCTCCTGTTTGATGTAGTCAGGAGCTCATTTAAAGCAGTATATGAAAAAAAAAAGATACTTAGATATACACCAATTAAAGCAAGACTTTTTCATTAAATTTCTACAGTAATTCCAATATACCAAACATTTAACATAAAATACACATATGTAAAAGGCACTCTAATAATGTAAAATGTTAAGCTATGCTCCAAGTCAATCTATAAGTATAAATTTATAGTAAACATTGTTCAAGAGTCTTTTATACATTCTCTGAAATATACATACATCATAGAATTCAACTTCTCCAAAAATCCATAAGTTATTTTGCTAGTTAGGATGATCCCTGCAGCTGTATATAATATTGTTTTATATTTATTATTATTATTTCATATTTTTGTCTTAGGACTTTTGTTTAATTATTATTCAGGGTAGATAGAAAGCAAAATATAAGAAAGTTTAAACATATCCAGATGTCTAACTAACCCCAATGAATGTGAGGCCACTCTGTCCATTTTGAAGTCAGACGTTAGGCATTATCATATTATATTTTTTAAAGAATCATAGCTTCACAGAAGAGAACATAAGCACCCAGTAAAGTTGAAAGTAAAGGGGTGAGACATTTTTACCAGGTAAATACAAATCAAAAGGAAGCAGGTGTAGCTGTATTAGGTCAGACAAAGAAAACCACACTGTTGGGGATAAAGTTGGACCCTATATGATGCTGATTCGTTCATGAGATGCTCCAACAAGTTTCATATGCACCATAAGAAGTATATCAAGAAAAAAAAGTGTATCAAGAAAGAATTAGCAAGGAAGCAAAGAGAAATAGAAAAATTATTCAAAATACTGGAAGATTTTAACATGACTTGGGAGAATCAGTAAGTGAAACAGGCAAGAGTATTTCAAAACTAAAGTTAAGAAAATTGACGTTGCAACCATTCATTGTAGAATACACAAAAGCTCATCACATGCCAGTTACAAACACACACGCACACATACACATACACACACAGCAAACAACTGATGAAAAGCTTGTAAAAAAAGGAAACAAAGCTGCCATCATTACCTACCAATGACATGACTGCCTACACAGAAAATTGAAGGTAATATAATGAAATACCACCAGGATGAATGAAGAGTTCAATTGATACACTGAATTTGTGATCAATCAGTATTGAGAAATTACTTGAATATCTATAAAAGCATAAATTAATTAACACTAAAAGACTTAGTAACAAGTATTTGCTATGTTACAATGTAAATTTCTTTAGAATAAGTCTAATACTTTTATATTAAAATTATTGAGATTTAGAAGACAAATAAATAGATTGATTTACTACTGTCATAGATTCTATGAGTCAATAGTAGCTTAAAGCAGTAGTCCTCAATCAAGTATGCTTTTGATCCCCTGGGGAATGCTTGTTTTTTCTGAAGACAGTTTTGTGGTCACAAAGGAAGGAATGTTTCTGTGTCTTTAGTAAGTGCTAAAGGCCTTGGGAGGCTGAAGCAGGGGGATCACAAGTTCAAAGCCAGCCTCAGCAACTTAGCGAGGCACTAAGCAACTCAATGGGACCTTGTCTCTAAATAAAATATTAAAAGGGCTGGGAATGTGGCTTAGTGATAAAGCACCCCTGGTTTCAATCCCTAGTGCAAAAAAAAAAAGTGCTAAACATTCTACAATGCACTGTACAACCCTCATGGAGCAAAACTATGCAGTCCTTCAATAACACTGCTATTGAGAAGCCCTCTTTTAAAGATGTCATTTTTCCGAATTATTCTATAAATGTCATGGGATTTCTAACAAATGCCAAGTGTTTTACTGATTGGTGTGGTTTGCAACAAGTGGATTTTCAAATCCATATGGAAACTCAAAGAATAAGCAAGATGATTTTTAAGATGAAGATCAAGATGATAAGATGGGTCCTAGCACATATCAAGACAAATTGTATTATGATAGTAATTAATTCATGCAGGCTGAATTGGCCAGGAGAGAGGCAAGAGGTCAATGAAACAGAAGATGAAAAACTGGAAAGATTTTAAGATTAGTTGTGGACCATTATATGTATTTTATTACTAAGCTAGTTATTAAATGTTGAGGTGAACTCAACATTTTTCCTTTTTGGCTTTTTCAACAACCCCCCAAATGTATAGCTCTACTTTGCATCAAATCAAATCTCTTGGTAAACAATTAATAGTAGTTCTTAGAAGTCATGGCATTTCTTAGGAAAGCATAATTTCTAGAACAATGGAAACTTTCAAGCAAAAAGTTTTTGAAAGTTCTCTTACTGAATTTTTAATAGTACTGGAAGGGGTTATCATATCTAGAAATATACTCTTCCCATGTTTACACTACCTAGAGGCTCAGTATTCCTTATCTGAAATGCCTGGGATCAGAAGTGTGTCAGATTTTGCATTTGGGGAATCTGGAAGATTTGCAAATACTTAATGAGATATCTCAGGGATGAAACTCAAGTCTGAACCCTGTATACACACAGCCTAAAGGGATCTTTATACAGTATTTTTAATGCATCTTCATTTTGACTTTGACCATCGAGGTCTTGAGTGGAGTTTTCCACCCATGGCATCATGTTGGGGCTCAAAATGTTTTATATTTTAGAGTTTTTCCCATTTTAGATTTTCAAATTAGGACTATTTTACCTGTAGTATATATTTCAGAAAATAATAGGGAAAAAAGAAATAAAAAAACAAGTCCCAGTTGCTGAAGAAATTTTAAGGAAGTCTGGTAACCATGGCAAATCTTCAATCATCTATATAAATCTGCAAAGGTTGAGATCTGCCTATACCAACAAAAAAATTGGTGAAAAATGTTAGCCATTTTTTATGATTGACTGGGAGCTCTCCAAAATAATGGGGGAGGGGGAGACTTAGTATCTCCTCCAATGCAACTGAGGTGCCCTACACAAGCTGTCACCTTACACAAGCTCAGTATTTTGCATGCAGCATTAAACATGAAGAAGCTTGGAGCTTCTATGCAAAATGAGTTTTTAAAATTCCAGCATCCTTAGCTCATAGAAGTACAGCTCCCCTACTAGACTACCTTGATGAGATGGCGATTACCAGCATGAAAATGCTGTTTTTGATGCCTGCTGTGTCCATACACAATCTCCTAAGCTTACCTATCCTGTTTCCTAGGAGAACATTTCTGCTTGTCAACCATCAGTCCACTCCAGAGCTAAATGATGGTGACACTTCATAACTCATGCTCTGTTCTTTGCACAAACATCAATAACTAGGTAAGGTTATGGGATATTAGTCTGGATATGAGAAATAATCTTTCTTATCACTAAATATTTCACATATTGCAGAGTACCTGACTTACATTAATTGATATCTCTTTTATGCATTACAGATTACTTCATTTATTTACATGATGAAAATCTTAATATAGCCATTTTCTTTTATTTCTATCTTTTCCAATTTCAAGCTTTGATACCTAAAGTCTTTAATAAAAATTTACAAAAACTTTATTTTTGCCACTATGAAAGGACTTACATGATTTGATATTAATTATTCTGATCTTTGGCCATAAATCCATGCCAAGGAAGGTTTTAGAAATGAGTGACTTAAGGACAAGGGTATTTATTAGATTCTATAGAGATTCTAGAGCAGGATGAGGAACCAGAGTAAGGGTGCTTTGTCTCTGAATCAGATTACGTACACAGTTGAGTGACACAAAATAAACATAAACAGGTTGCAAAAGAAGAGATTAATGCCATTATTTTGGACAGAGAGAATAGGAGTGGCACAGCTGTGACCAGGACCCCAGGCCCTCCCAGCGCCTGCTCCAGACCTGGTTGTATTTCTCAGTCACTCACATGTAGGAAGATGTTGATGGCCATAACTATGGTTGGAACCTAGTGCCCAGGGGGCTGTGTACTCAGGGGCACACACAGTATTTTTCCTATATGTCCTCAATGCCTCACTCAGGGTCTTATCCATGTTTGTCCACTGGATAGCTGGGTTCAGCATTTCACAGAACTTTCACATACAATAACCTGTGTATTACTTATAAAAATATTCTATTTAATTCATTTTGATCTGTAGGTTTAATTTTATAATTTACGAAGTTATTGAGGAAAGAAATACCCTATAAACATAAAAGGATTTCAAATATTTAATGGTAAAATTCTGTGAAGATCTAAATCTGTAACTATTTATATCTGTAATTGATAATCACTTGAGTAGTATCCTGAGACTAATTTTTAAAGAGCAGTTATATGCTTGATTATCGTGAAAATACTATCCTGTGCTTGCAAAATGACCCCCCTTCTTGATTTTCCCCTTTTATTCTCTGTGTTCGGTGAGTTCAGGAATTGGCAAATGGATCAGGAGTTGCTAAACTACTGCTTTGAGTCACATCTGCCCACTTACCTGTTATTGTCTGGCCCATGAACTAAGAAATGTTTTACATTTTTAAGTAGTTGGAAGGAAGAGTGTTTCATGACACATCAAAATTGTTATGAAGTTCAAATTTCAGTGTCCATAAATTTTGATCACCTCACAAACATGCCCATCATTAGTGCCTGTGGCTGAGCTGAGCAATTGCAGAGGCTACGTGGCCTGCAAAGTCACAATCATTACAGAGAAATTTTGATTTCAATTTTTAACAGTTTCTGTGCTCTCAAAATGCCAAAAATGTTTCTAAGTGTTCCATTAAGTCCTGAAATGTTAGATTCAAATAAGAGATCACAGGTGACTCTGTGAGTGTGTGTGTCAACTGGAGTCATCTTAAGGGTCCCTTTGTGGTTTTCCAGTACCAGTGACATCACAGTCTTTTCCCAGAAGGAGTACCTGCCAGTCATTCAAGTGGTGACGACGGACAGGGTCCGACCACCCTCTGAAGCTGTGTATACGCGGGGACCTCTGTTCTGCCCGGGGGGACAGTAAGTGCTGGCAGGAGAAAAGCTTTCTTTCTATAATAACATACTTTGATTATTTTTAAAAAAGTAAGTAAGTGCCCTTATTTTGGCCAGAGAGAAAATTCATGGTAGTGCTGGGACCAGAGCAGATATCAGAAAGCCTCATGCTCCTCAGCTTTCTGTGGCTGTGACCAAAGATCTGAGATGAAAACCTTAAAGGGAGAAAGGTTTATTCTGAGTCACAATTTTGGAGGTTGGGTCCATGGTCACTTGGCCCTTTGCTTGGACCTGTGGCTGCACAGGGCATCATGGTGGGAGAGAGAGTCAGAGGGGGCTGTTCACCTTGACGCAGCTGCACAGCAAAGAGACAGGAAGGGCCCATTACCCCTTCACGGGCACACACCACGTGATCTAACCTCCTCCACTCAGACCCACCCATAAAGACTCTACCACCTCCCAATAGTGACCCAGGCTGAGCACCCATGGGCCTTTGGGGGACATTCTAATCCACACCATAATAGGCACAGGGATGGAACAGCACTGCATCTGTGCTAGAGATCAACGTTTCAGGAGTGAACAGCCGTTGAAATCTCTCGAATGCGCGGGACCCAAGGTGTTTTGAAAAGTGGTGTTTTGCAGACTTCGGAATGTATGCCTGTGCAGTAGTGAGATCTCTTGGTGATGGGACCCGAGTCTAAATGACACTTGAGTTTTGTGTAAACCTTATACAGATAGCCCAAAGGTAATTTTATACAATATTTTTGGTGCACGTGCATTTTGACTGTGACCTGTCATACGAGGCCAGGTGTGGAGTTTCCCTCTTGTGGCGTCAAAAACTTTTGGATACGGAACATTTTAGATTTCACATTTTTGGATTATGGATGCTCCACCTGTATTAGTTTACAGAGAATGAATTATCTTTATTTTAACATATTATTTGGTTGACTGGTTAATTGTCCATTTATCGTTTTTCTTATGGAACAGTCCTTAAGAAAACTATTTCCCAAATTTGTGTATGATTGAGAATGTTGGTTGATTGCCCTTATATTTTCAGAACACCTTTAATAGTATAAAAACAGTGAATGCCACTGTCTTTTCTCAGACCCTGTACACACCACATCACCATCATGGGCTCTAGTATTAGATCATGTTTTTCCCTGCAGGATTTTCATTCAAGGTTGAATGCCATGGTCAAGGTTTTCCTCATACGCTCAGGTCTCATTGCCTCCATAGTCCCAGAATTCTTTCAAACCTGTGAGGATCCCCTATTGCCCTAGTACATGAACTCGATATCGAGACCTCTTTCCCTAGGGGAAAGTTCCAGTGTTTTTACTCATAAGCATCGTATGCTGCTGGGCAGACATCTGGAGTATGAATTTTTACTTCTCTCCCTTAATATGAGGAGGGTGCTGCTGAGAGGTCGTCCAGTGTGGACCCTGCGCATCCCTGCATGTCCTTGCTGAGAGTGTCAGAGTGTGTGTCATCACTGTCCCCTAATACCAGGCAGTTTCTGTGCATGTGTGGGAAATAGAGTCACTCCGGGAGAGTACATCATCACCACCAATGTCTCACCAGTCCCCAGAGTGGAGGGGAATGGCTCCTGTCCCTCCTGTCCTCATCTCACACCAATCACATGGTTCTGTGAGATTCAGAGCCAGACCACCATGCTGACACCGAGATGCTCATACATCTCATGGTGATATATATAATAAAGCCCTTTGACTCCATCCCAGAAAGGTGTGTTTTCTCTCAGGCTCTGTGAAACTGTGGCCAGCTGCAGTGGGGGTGAGACCTCAGATGCTCCCCAGTTCTTGACCTGTCCCCCTTCAATCTCACTTGTCACCTAGAATAAGCCTCAGTCTTTGTCATTTTCTATTAATTTTTCTGAAACCATTGTGCTTTTTGATTTCAATACTTTGTTCTTATTTAAGAAGAATGGTTTTATTATGCTTTGGATGCCTTCTGTTTCATGTGCTGGATTCTCTGCATCTGAGACATGTTCCAGCTTTACTCCATGCATGCCCTGTGTCCTCCAGTTCCTTTCATCTCTGTCCGTCTCCTCTTCAATGCACTTATCTAAGCATTCCTCCATACACGTGCCATGCTCCCTCCCTTCCTTACTTTGTGATGGCTTTTTAACTTGTTGGTGTGTAGCTGGCAGCTCTGATCCATTTGATTGATTGATACATGATGTGGTTCAATTCTTCTTCGCATCCAGCTCCTCACAATCTGATGCATCTTTCTTGTCCCTTCCGAACTGTGATCTTAGGTCTAGGATCTGTCATTCTATCACTTTTTTTTCCCCATGTCTCAAGCTGGTGAAGGAGGGGTCTCTTGCACTGTGTCTGATCAACTGCTCTCTATGCTGCTTTATCTTCAACAATTACAAGTGTCCTGTTCTGTGGTCCTAACACAACATGATGTGTATCCTATACTTTTATCAGGATGCCACAGGCGTCCAGTTCTTTTCACACTTCAGTATTAGCTCCTTCACATTTGGAGCCATGTTTCCTGTTTGTTGAGGTTCTGACCTGGAGCACTGGTTTATAAGAATTCTGCACTTACATTTTCTTCTGGATTATTTGCTCTCTGGCAACTCATACCAGCCCTCCACTTCTCTCCGAATGTGGGTGTAATCCTGAGACGACTCAGGGCATTTCCTTCATGTCAATTTCTCAACAAAACTTCAGAGGGTGAGGTGGTGTTCAAAATAATATGTAAAAACATGGATGTGTAACCAATGTGATTCTGCAATCTGTATACGGTGTAAAAATGGGAGTTCATAACCCACTTGAATCAAATGTATGAAATATGATATGTCAAGAGCTTTGTAATGTTTTAAACAACCAATAGTAATAATAATAATAATAATAATAATAATTCTTTCTTCAAAAATTCCTTCTTCAGCTGCACACATCTGTAATGCTAGTGGCTCGGGAGGCTGAGGCAGGAGGATTGCAAGTTCAAAGCCAGCCTCAGCAAAAGTGAGATGCTAAGCAACTCAGTGAGACCCTGTCTCTAAATAAAATAAGAAATAGAGCTGACACCCCCTACCCCAATTCCTTCTTCCTCTCTTTCCCTTTCTTTCTCTTCATCTCTACTCTCTTTAAAACAGTTTCAGTTGGTTCTTTTAGCTTCCCTTAAGCAGCCCAGAATGTTGGGCCCTACTGTGCCCAGGCCATGGGGAAAGGGAAACGTGAAACATGAAAATCCACTGAGGATTACAAAACCAGGTGTTTATCAGTGACCCCACTGAGAATGGGGTCACCCATATGGAAAGAAGGAAGAGCAAATTCTAGTACCCTCGGTACTAGACTAGAAAAGAAGGTTACCAGCATGAACTCAAGGGTTTTAACATATGCACGGTAGATAATATGAAATACACAAAAAGATGTGTTTGTGTGTGTGTGTGCTGTAGTGCATGTGCCCATACACCTGTTCCTGCAGCTGACTACTGAGAGGGCCTTGAAGTCATGGCACCTTAGTAGCAAAGAGATATAAGCATGTGACTTAATATCTTGACTTCTGAATGTCATTTCTATGCTTCTCCATGAAAAGAAACCACCACTCCTTGGGAAAATGGCTGATTTCAGAGATGGGACAGAGAAGATAGAGGATAAGCCTAGATCGTCCTTCTATATATAAAAAAAAATTGCTCAAAAAATTGCACTGTGTCCCATCAACTGCTTTTGTCAAAGGATCTTGGGAAGGCTCCCTCTGACCTGATTTGGGACAGTGTAACCCTTGAAATCAGTTACAGTAGTAGATTATAAACAGTTTACAACAATATGGATCCAGGAGTGATGCTGCTATAAATTTGAAATGGATAAAAAATACTAAATAGGAGGTCCAGAAACAAGCCCTTCCTAACAGAGGACTAGCACCCTGTCAAGGAATGATGGAACATCACCAGTATCATCATAATTCAAGGACCATCAATCCGCTATAAAACCACGGGATGGAAAATTGGACCAGGTTATGTAAAGGCCATTAGATGTCCAAATAGTTTCAAATCACAAAGAGAAAAATATTAATTTTATATGAAAGCAATGACAGATACCATAGCAGAAATCAATTAAAGTTAACATGGCAAGTATGGGGACACATTAGCACAGTGCAAGTCCTGATGTGATATACTCCCAAGGACAGAGCATCACTTCTCTGCTTTTGAAGAAAAATGTTCTTATTAATGCACTACAGCTTTACATCATAGTGACATTCATGTTGGCATTCATTAATGCATATAACTTAACTAGATTCATTTCAATCCCTAGTGCTTCTCCTTTACCTCCCCTCCTCCCTCCCCTTGATCCCATACCTCTACTTCATTGGTCTTTGTGCTTATTTATTGTTTTTTAATCATGAATTGTAATTATATGTGAATGGAATTAATTGCAATATATTCATTCACATACATAGCATAATTTGACCAACATCATCTCCAATTTTCCCCTTTTCCCCTGCCTATCCTCTTCTTGTCTCCCTTCTATTTTAATAAGATCCCATTTTTATTCCCTTTTTATCTCTAATTTCTGTATTTGAGAGAAAACATTTGACCTCTGACTTTCTGAGCCTGATTATTTCACTTTGCATGATGTTCTCCATTTCATTCATTTGCCATCAAATGACATAATTTCATTCTTTTTTTTATGGCTGAGTAGAACCCCATTGTGAATATATACATACATATATATATATATAATATTTTCTTTATCTGTTTGTCTATTGATGGGCACCCAGGCTGATTCATAGCTTGACTCTTGTGAATTGGGCTGCTCTAAACATGGTATGCATGTGTAACTACAGTGTGCTGATTTTAGTTCTTTGGGATAAATATCAATGAATAGGTTAGCTGGGTAATATGATGGTTCCATTCCTATCTTTTGAAGAATTTCCATACTTCTTTCCAAATTGGTCATACTGATTTGCAGACCTACCAATGATATGAATATACCTTTTTCCTACATGTTCTCACCAGCAGCTATCATTATTTGTATTCTTGATAAGTGTCATTCTAACTGTGGTGAGATAAAATTTCAATGTAGTTTTGGTTTGAATTTCTCTGATTGCTAAGGATATTGAGCATTTTTTTCTCATACATTTGTTGGCCATTTGTATTTCTTCTTTTGAGAAATGTCTATTTAGATTTTTTTTAATCCATTTATTGAGTGGGTTATGTCTTGGGTGTTTTTTGAGATTTTTATGTATCCTAGCTAGTAATCTCCTCACAGAAGAGTAACTGGCAGTTTTTCTCCCATTCTGAAGGCTCTTCCTTTACTCCTTTCGTTTTTCTAGGCTGTTTTTGACAAAATGCACAAGACTAATCTAATGACAAGTGTCTGATATATCCAAATTGAGAAACATTTTACAAATCGACTAAAAAATGCTCCAAAAATATGAAAAAAATAAGAGGTTATTATTTTAGTCAGCTTTGCATCATTGTGATCAAAAGACCTGACAAGAACAACGTAAAGGAGGAAAAGTTTATTGTGGCTCATTTCAGAGGTCTCAGTCCACAGATAGCTCACTTCATTGCTCTGGGTCTGTGATGAAGTGAAACAATATGGTAGAAAGGCGTGGAGAAGGGAAAAAGGTCAGGAAATGGGGATCAGAAAGTAGAGAGAAGGCCTTACTTCCCAGGGACAAAATATCAACCTCAAAGCCATGCCCCTAGTGATCTACCTCTTTGAGACACACCCAACCAGCTTATGATTACCCAGTTAATCTATATGGATGGATTAATCCACTGATTAGCTAAAGTCTCTCATAACCCAATCATTTCACCTCTGAAGATTCTTGCATTGTCTCATCCATGAGATTTGGGGGGTTGACTCATCTAAACCATAGCAGTTGTATTCATGAAAGACAAGAAAAGTCTAGAATGAAGGGCACTAGAGGGGCTTGAGAAATAAATATAAAGTGTGGTCCTGGATTAAATTCTTGACCAGAAGGAAAAAAAAAGGAGTTTTTTTGTTTTGTTCTGATTTTTTTTTTTTGCTATGAAGGGTATTACTGGGATGATGGGTTGTATTTGTTTATTGTTAGTTTGCAAAAATTATGGAAAGCAAGATTCTATGATCTGGCTTCCTGAGTCATAGACCAACTGCTGCCTCCAAAAATCCATCTGGTGCTGAATAGAGATTTCAAATATAATGTATCCCTGTCAAACTTGCTTCTTCAAAATTATTCCCCAAACCCTTGGTGTCATCTCAGACTCTCTTCCACTTGCATCCAATTTAGCAGTGAATTCTGTTGACTTGAACTTGAAAATGATCCTGCAATCTATCCCTGTCTTTCCACCTCCCTGGGCACCTTCTCCCTCATCTCTTGCCCACATTGTTTGTGTGACAATCAGTCACACTTTTGCTTTGCTTACCCTCCGTCTTTTCTCAACACAGAATTCTAACCCTTAAAATAATCGCTGAATGCGATGTCCTGATGATACGGCATGAATGAGAACACCCAGTGAGGCAGGGAAGGCTTCTAGAAATTGCAGTAAAAATGATTCATGAGTTTTTCTTTTTTTCCTTTTTTTGGCATAAACAGAGTCATTTTGGAATTCGGCTTCTTTCAACACTGAGACCTCATACCTTCATTTCCCCACTTTCCATGGAGAACTCACTGCGGATGTGCAGTTCTTTTTTAAGACCACGCTTTTCTCTGGTGTGTTTATGGAGAACCTGGGCATCACAGACTTCATCATGATAGAGCTGCAGAGTGAGTGAACCCCCCCCCCAGGACAAGTCACAGGATGCCCATTACTTGGCATTGAAAACTGACTAAACAAAAATTTAAATAGTGTCATTCTTACCTTGTAATCATATTTATTTTTTAACCACAAAAGTTCTATAATTTTCATCAATCATTTTAAGGGTCAAACCATGAAGCTAAAGTACACAATAATCCATAAAACTGTTTCGCCTTCCCTGGACCATTGCCAACTAGAGTCAGAACTTTAAACCAAACTCACAAAATTGTTTCCTAAAATATTTGATCAAATATTTTTTTCATGTACTCAGAGCTTAATTTATGACTGTAAAAATTTGCATCTTTTGTTTTAAAATTAGAGGAGACTTTGAAACACTTTTGAGTAAAACTACTTATAGATACAAAACAAATTTGTTTCTTATTCTTTCTAGGGGTACATATCTACTGACTAGAACTGAGTGCGTTGAGTATTAAACTCAAAGTGAATATGTTAAAATCAGTGTGGTTTTGTTTTTATCCTCCAGGATACAAATTTCTCCTGCCTCCCTTCCCCAACTCGAGTCACATGTCTGCATCAACACCTTTGTCCCCTTTTGTAAAGAGCACGCCATGATTCCCTGACTCAACTCAATACTCACCTGGGAATGAACTTGGGCTATATTCATATATGATATTTTTAGCTCCCACAGAAGTGACCTTTTCCTTTGATGTGGGGAATGGACCTTGTGAGGTCACGGTGCGGTCACCCACTCCCTTTAATGACAAGCGGTGGCACCACGTGAGGGCAGAGAGGAATGTCAAGGGAGCCTCCCTGCAGGTGGACCAGCTCCCCAGGAGGACGCAGCTGGCCCCTGCAGACGGGCACGTGCGCCTGCAGCTCAACAGCCAGCTCTTCATTGGTGAGTCCCGTGGCCATCGCTGAACTTGGTGGGACCGCAGAGGGCGCCAGCAGACAGTCACAACAGTGCGAGTACTTTTAGTGGCAAATGCAAGTAGCAGCTAACCGTTGGCGCTATTTATTGTAGGTTCGGGAGCATGCTGGGCTTCTTATTAGGTAACTCGTTTTGTAGGTTTTATCGTCACCTGTTTCCAGGTGAGATCATTGCATCTGAAAGAGGTCAAGTAACAACCAGTGAAAGGAATCCAGCCCCGAGGTCTCTGACGGCCAGGCTTGAACAGCTTTCCTTACAGATGGTTGGCATTTGTGACCACTAGGTCTGATCAACACCACCTGTGTGACCATGAGCCACCTGTACCCACTTTTTCCCTTTTCACTTCCAGTAGAAAGTTTATCTTATCCGTGGACAAAAGTCATGCACTGTCTGCTTCAAAACAGACCACAGGTTTGCTCCTTTAATCCTTCAGTGCGTTTGTACAGAGAGGTCAGCCCTGGGTGATGGACGTCTTTCCTTTGGCTTGCCCATAGATGGTTTTATCATTGTTTATTTTCCCCAAGGGCAAAAATTTACTTTGCCATATTCCTTTCCAAACAATTCCATTCTAATGTAAAAACCAAGCACACTGGGGTAGTCTTACTCACTTGTTTATTTCTTATGCACGATGAAGCAAATAAGGACACAGCTCCAATTAGAAATTGGACTAAATCAGAAATTATCTCACAGCCTACTTTACAGGAAGATTCAAACAGCTTCCAGGTACTAAGCACTATACCGCTGAAGGCTAATGTGTGTAAATCTCCGTGTGTGTGTGCGTGTTTGTGTGTGTGTGAGACTTTCACACATGCAGGAGTTTATGTACTATGACTCCATAAAATATAACTTCCGACATGGGTGGTTTTTACATTAGGGCAAGATGAATCTTCTTTGAAGGACTTGAAACCACAAAACTACCTGACATCACTACATGAGTCAGCTTTTCGTTACTGTAACAGATACCCAAATTAAGCAACTTATAAGAAAAAAAGGTATTTTGACCCCTAGTTTTTGAGGTTTTGGCTCATGACCAGGTGGACCCATTGTTTTTGGGCCTCTGATAGGGGTAGTGATCTGGGGGCAGAGCTTAATGTTCAGTTCACGGTCAGGAAGCAAAAGTGAAAGAGGAAGAGTTGAGGGTCCTACAATCCTTTTTAAGGGCACACCCCTAAAGACTTAAAACCTCCCAAGGAGCTCCAGGTGGCAAGCTGAGGACCAAGCCTTTGCCACAAGGGCCCTTGGGGTATTTTCCAGATACAAACTTAGCAGGAGTCAAGTTAAGAACTTTATTTTCTTACTTACAATTTTGAGGATTATTTAAGGGAAATCCTAGGAACAAAATCAACATAAATATTTGCCTAGAATAAACATTTCTATTAAGGCAAGTTTTATAAAACAGTGGTGGAGAAATCATCAGTCACCCATGAAGCTGGTTAAAAATTCAGATTTGGGTCAGGTGTGGTGATGCACACCCATAATCCCAGTGACTCTGGAGGCCAGGGCAGGAGGATTACAAGTTCAAGACCAGCAACTTAGCAAGACTCTTAGTAAATTAGTGAGACCCAGCTTGTCTAAAAATATAAAATAAAATAAAAAGTCTAGGGATGTAGTTCAGAGGTAAAGAGCCCCTGGGTAAGTTTTAAATTACCTTTAAATAGAAAACAAAAAAGAAATAGAAAAGATTCAGAATTGGGATCCCCACTGAAGGTCCACTGAATCAGAGTATCTGGGTGGAGGCCACATTTTACAGGTAATTCCTGGAATCCTCTCTTAATAACATGTCATTATGACCTTTGAAACAGTGTCTATCCTGACATAAGTGTTGCCAACCTCTCTGAACAGATTCTTTTGTGTTGAAGGTTGATGTGATCTAATGTGCATGTGCACATTATTCAGTAAAGACTTAGCACTGGGTCCTCAGAAAGGAGTGGATGGAGTAGGGGGCGATCATCCACATACAAAATTTAACTACATCTATTTTTATTCTTGTAAATGTTTTGGAAGTCCATCCAGAACCATTCTAATCTACATCACTGTTGATAAACATAAGCAAAATAGGGTTGATGTGATCTATATTTGGTGAAATTAAAGAAATGGTTTTAGAACGAGTATTTGCCAATCTCATCTAAACGTTGTTTAAGGAAGTTTTATTCGATGTCTTTTGAGGTTTCATGATATCTGATACAAGTTTATATTTTTAAAATTTTATATACTCACGGTATGTTCAACAATTTGCAATTTTTGCCACTCTCCCTAAGTCCTGACTTTGACATGGACACAAAATCCTGGATAAAATACCAAGGAGCACATTTCTGTTTGCAGTGTTTTCTTGTAGGTGGGACGGCCAGCAGGCAAAGGGGCTTCCTGGGGTGCATTTGGTCCCTGCGGCTGAACGGGATGGCCCTGGACCTGGAGGAAAGAGCCACAGTGACACCAGGAGTGGAGCCAGGGTGTGTGGGACACTGCAGGAGCTACGGACACTTGTGTCACCACGGGGGGGAGATGTCGAGAATGGCTCAGAGGGGTGGCTTGCGACTGCTCGGCCTCCGCCTATGAGGGCCCCTTCTGCTTCCACAGTGAGTGAGGCCAGGGATGGGACTTTAGAGAAAGTGGGGGGGGGGCTACAGCCTCTGAGGGACACCTCTGGCATCTGACACCGTGAAGCCAGGGTAAGATTTGCCATTATTAGAAATAGAGTCATTTCAGACCCCCATCCCTCTACTGAATTTAGGAGGGTGCCAATTTTGAAAACCTGAGACTGTGCAATTGAATATCCATCCTCACCGGATTTCTTTTTTGGAAAATCTCTATGTTACTCCTGTCTTCTGTTCAAGGCTCCAAATGATCTTCCAAACTCTGCCTTTGGGTTGTTCTGATTTTAAGATCATCCAAGCATCATTGTTGTTCATTGCAATGACTTGATGTGATGTAAGGATAAGTTTTAAATTACCTTAAATAGAAAACAAATATATTAACTAGGAGGGGAAATGCATATTTAAACATTAAATACTGACTTGTCATCAATAGCACCAAACAGATGCTATTAGAAATATGTGCAATGAAATAAAAGTAACTATATGTTATGGAGTGAATGAATATCAGAATGTTCAATTCATATGCCGAAGCCCTCATCACCAACATTATGAAATGTGGAGATGGGGCCCAGCTTTAGGTCATGAGGTTGTGAGGATGGAGATCCCTCTGCTAATATATACATCCTTATAATAGGAAGAGATCGAGAGGCAGTCATCTACCAACCACAGAGAGGGCTCGCAGCACATACCACATCTCTGGCACATTGATGATAACCTTCCAAACCTCCAGAAGAGTGAGAAAAGAATAATTATTTGAGCCACCTTGATTCTAGTGTTTTGTTACAGCAGCCCAAGTAGACAAAGACACCATGCTTGAGTGAGAGAAAATATGACAGTTCTAATCAAATATAGAATTACAGTAGATGAAACAAATATTTCTAAAAAAGAAATAAATAGAAATTCTGGCATTATAATGTACAATAAGGAAATGAAAAATTCATAGAGAGACTCAACAATAGATTGGAAACAGCAGAAGAGTCAGCAAACTTCAAGATGGGTTAATAGAAATTATGTATCTTAAACAACAGAATAAATAAAAACCGAACAGATCATCAGACAAGCGTCAGACATCATTAAGCACAGCAACATATATGTAATTGAATGTCAGAAGGAAAGTATCAGAAAAAAATTACTTTTCAAATAATAGTTGAAAATATCCCCTAATTTTTGAAAACCATTAATACAGGGGTAAACACAAGAAAATCCATACCCAGGCACACCTTAACAAAAAATGTTGAAAGCTGAAGTCAAAAAAAAAAATATGTTAGAAAACGATAGAGAAAGATGGCTCATTTTTCCTTGGTGTAAAAGCAAACACCAAGATGAACAGCTGATGTTTCATCAGAAACACTGGAAGCCACAAATCAGGGAAATAACACACTCAAAAATGTCAAATAAAACAATTGTCATTCAAGAAAGTTATACCCAGAAAAATGATCTTGCAAAAAAATGACAGCAAAATGATGGTATTCACAGATTTAAGAGAAAATTGCAAAGAGAAGCTGGGGGAGGGGAGAACTCACCGCTGGCAGGCCTGTCTTAAATAGCAAAGGGTGTTCTTCCTGCTGAAAGAACATAACCCTAGGCAGTAAGACAGTCTATACCTGTGCACTTGGGTGCACTTACACACACCAGCATAAGTTTGTAGGTAGCTATAAAAAAGAGTATAGTGGTATATTTCTTATCCTTACTTTTTTTTAAACTGATATAAAAAAGAAATTATATAAAACTATAATGAGAATGAATATGTGTGTGTGTGTGTGTGTGTGTGTGTGTGTGTGTGTGTGTGTGTGTTGTTGGCTCTGGAGATGTATATTTGAAAGTAACAGCACAGAGGAGACAGGTGGGAGGAAAGCTGTAAGGGAAGAAGGAAGTGAGACTAGATGGTAACATGGATTTCAGGAACACAAAGAGTTAATGTGAATACATACTTTTTTTCTTTTCTCAGGTGCTTTAAGAGACACAAAATTTATAAAATCCTAATTAGATGAGCACAGAGTTTCTAATTAAAGCAATGGAATATTGGGTTTAGTTTAACAGTAGCTCAAAACAGGTAGAAGTAATAGAACTATAGGGAAGTACCATTTATATATAACACTTGAATTAAATTAGTGTAAATATAAAGCAGATTTTTACAAGATATACATTGTAAGCCCTAGAGTAATCACTGAAGAAAAGAAAATTGAAAATTATTGTGAAGCACAATAAAAAGATCATACATCAAAACCTATTGGGAGGGCTGGGGATTTGGCTCAAGTGGTAGCGCGCTCGCCTGGCATGCATTCGGCCCGGGTTCAATCCTCAGCACAACATACCAACATAGATGTTGTGTCCGCCGAGAACTAAAAAATAAATATTAAAAAAAATTATAAAAAAACCTATTGGGATATACAGTGTAGGATTTCAAGAGTGGTTCAGCATTTCAATATGTGTTATGCAAGATTAACAGAATGAAAGAGGAAAAAGATGTGGCCATCTCAATTGATGCTAAAGAAACATAGAAAAAAAGAAAAACTTTCATGATAATAAAATATTTAATAAACTAGGAATAGAGTAAAACTTTCTCAATATAATAAAGCCCACATTTTGAGAAACCTACAGCCACCATCCTACTCCATGATTAAAGTTTCTTTTTTGAGATAAGGAGCATGACAGATATGCTAACACTTTTCATAGTACAGGGTGTTCTAGCTAGAGCAATTAAGCAAGAAAATGAAAAAGGTCATCCAAATTCAAAAGAAAAAAACTGTCTCTATTCTTGGATCATGTTGCTTTAATTACAGAAAACCCTAAAGAATCCAGGAAGGAAAAACTGTTAGAAACAATAAATGAATTTAGCAAAGTTGCAGAATATAAAATCAACATACAAAGTTTGACTCTATTTCTGTACAGTTACAATAAAAAAATGTAAAAATGCATGAAGTTTTATTACATGATCCAATATGGATCACATTGTACTAAGTGAAATAAACCATAAAGTTGACAAATGTATGATCCCAGTTTTACTAAATATTGATAACAGGCAGATTCATAGACAAGAAGTAAATCAGAGGTTACAAGGGTAGGAGAAGGAAAGGAATGCAGACTTATTGTTTCATGAGTACATGTTTCTCCTTGGGATGAGGAACATTTTTTTTCCCATACGTTTTATTGGTGCATTATAGTTGTACATAATGGTGAGGTTTCTTGTTACATATTTGTACATTCATACAATATAGCAATATAATTTGTCCAGTATCATCCCTCAGTATTTCCCCTTTTCCTCCCCTCCAGGAGTAGGAAAATTTTTGAAAGTAGAGGTTGGTGGTGATTGTTCAATTTCATGGATTTAAGTAATAACCATAAAAAAATTACATTTTAAATGGGTTAAAATGGCAAATTATGTGTATATTTTGCCACAAAATTATAATGAAATAAGAAAGGAATTAAAATTATATAATACAAAATATTTGCTAATATAAAAGAAAGCAGAATGAGAGTGGAAAGAAAACAGAAATGAAATGAAACAGAAAAATCAAAAACAAAATGAGATATATAAATCTAACTATCAATAACAACATTAAATGTTCTCGGTATAAACAATACACCACAAGGCAGATTATTATCAGAATGGGTAACAATAACAAAAAAGGTCTATTGATATGCTGTCTAAAGTTTAGATTGAAAGATAGGTTAAAAATAAAAGCATGGAGAAAGATATCCTATGGAAGGAAGGACGATAGAAAACCAGAGGAGATGTACTAATATCAGAAAAAAATAGACTTTACAGAAAAAGGTGCTACTAGAGATAAAAGAACTTTTATAATGTTTAAAGAGATAAAAAATAAAAGTATATGTTCAGTTAATAATATCATCCCACAATACATAAAGAATACCTGACAGAATTAAAAAAAAGAAATAGACAAATGAGGAATAACAGTTGGAGGGTTTAAAGTTCTACTTTAAATAATGGGTAGATAATTGGGCCAAAGATGATCAGGAAAATAGAAAACTTGGGGGAAAATAAAACCCAAATCAAATGATCCTCCACTCAATAATAGCAGAATATATTATTCTTAAGCACTCATAGAACATTGTCCAGTATAGACAACATGCTACCTATAAAACAAGCCTTGGTAAACTTAAATTTTAATTGAAATCATACAAAATATCCTTCTAAACACAATGGAATAAAATTAGAAATCAATAGCAAAAACAAATCATGGAATATTATAAATAGGTAGAAATTCTTCTAGTTTGACAAAGAAGAAAAACATAAGGGAAATTTAAAAAGAGATGAATAAAAACAATACCTATTTGATGCAGCTAAAGTCATGTCTAGAGGGAAATTAAAAGCTCTAACTGTCTGTATTTTAAAAAGAAGAGAAGTCTTAAATCAATAACCTAACCTTCCATCTGAAGATACTGGACAAAGAAGAGAAAACTAAATCTAATTTAATGAGAAGTAAAATTAAAATTATAGTGAATTTCATAAAGTAGGTATTATAAAAACAACAGAAAATGAACAAAACCAAAAGTTACTTCTTTGAAAAGATTAACAAAATTAACAAACCCAGTAAAACTGACAGAGAAAACAAGAGAGAGAATTTAAATTATTAGAATTTAAGTTATAATGTTACTAGAGTGGACAAGGGCAAGAGAGACATTACTACTGAGTAAAAAAAGTAACCTGGATTGTTAGGGAATATTATGAACAACTACATATGTGAAAAAATCAGTTAACTTAGATGAAACAAATTATTAGGAAAACACAAACTACCGAATTTACTCAAGAATAGAGAACATCTGAATAGGCTTATAGCTATGTAGAAAATTAGTTATTTTAAAACAATCACATAAGATAAAACCCAGGTCTGTATGGTTTCACTGGTAATTTCTATGAAATGTTTAAATAAAAAGTACTATTTTTTATTCGAAATTCTGCCAAATGAGAGAGAGAGGGAGAGAGAGAGAGAGAGAGAGAGAGAGAGAGAGAGAGAGAGAGAGAGAGAGAACGTGTATGTGTGTGTGTTTGTGTGTGTGTTTCCCAACTCGTTGTGTAAGGTCAATATTTTCCTGATACCAAAACCAAAGATTTCAAAAGAAAACTACATACTTAAATTTCACTTAAATATGTAGATGCAAAAATCCTCAAGAAAACACTGCCAAACTAAAGCCAATTGCATAAAATTGATCATTCACCAAGATAAAATAGCAATTATCCAAAAAAGTTGTTTTAATAGCTGAAAATCAATAAATATATTACAATATAACATTTTGGAATAAGGAACAAGAATAAATAATCATGTAATTTCTGCGGAAAAGTAATCTGACAACATCCCACACACTTCCATGATTCTAAAAAATGAAGAAATTAGTAACAGACGAGTTCTCTGAGCCTAACCAGTGGCCTGGTGAAAACCCCACAGCCAAAATCATTTCAGTTGTGAAAGAGGGAATGTTTTTCCATAAGGTCAGGAACAAGAAAGAAATATGAGTACTCTCACAACTTCTCTTCCATGTTGTTCTAGAGGTTCCAGCTAGGCCAATAGTAAAGTAAAATGCATCCAGATTTGGAGGGAACAAGAAACACTTCCTATTTGCACATGATATAGTCATTTTTACATGGAAAATCCTGTTTTCTGTTACTAACAGCTATTCTAATATTACAAAAAAAAAGTTGATAAAAGCTTCAGGATAAAAGATCAATATATAAAATCAACTGCATTTCTGTGTACAGGCTATGAACCATCTGAAAATAAAATCAATAAAAACAATTTCACTTATAATAGTATCAAAAAGCAAGATATATAGCAGTAAGAAATGGAAGATGTACTCTGTAAAAGCATAAATCTGAAAGAAAGACAAATAATCAGAGAGATAGTTCAATCATGGAATATAACAATTAAAATAAATAAGGCTTAATGTTCCCTAAATTAATCTACAGATTTATTTTCAGCAAGTCCCTCAGGATTTTCTATGTTAAAAAAAAAAAAGACTAAGTCATGTGCAAATATAGGAAGTGTTACTTTTACCTTTTGATACAATTTCTATGAAAATCACAGCCAGATCCTTTCTAGAAATTGACAAGTCAATGGTAAAATTCATATGGAAATGAAAGGGACTCAAAATAGCTCCCCCGGAAAATTGAGAAAGCACAGATTTAGTGCATCCAGACTTTCTGATGTCAAATCTTACTGTAGAGGTATTATAAGCAAAACAGCGAGTTAGCTGGCCTGAGACTAGCCATATAGATCAGAGTTCAGAGTTATACGTTCATGTCTATGGTCAATGAATTTCAGAGTGCTAAAAAAGTTCAGTGGGGAAAGAAGGGTCCCTGGGACAACTGGGTATTCACATACACCGCAGAAAAGTGAGAATGGACCTCAGTCTCACAATACAGAGAATGTACCTTGAGTGTGTCGTACACCTTGATGTGAAAGATGAAACAGTAGGATTCCTAAAACGTGGGAGAAAGAAAGGACCGGGACTTCAAAATTAAAAACATCTCTGATTCACATGGCTCAATCAGAAAGTGTATTTGCACATGATATAGTCATATATATAATCCAAATCATGGAAGAAAAGAAAATTTTTGCAAGTTGTTTATCTTATAAGGTCTGGTATCCAAATTATATAAAAACTACAATAACTTAATCAAAAGGACAAATAACCTAATCAAACAATGGGCAGAATTTGTGAATATTTCTTCAGAAAATATATACAGATGGCCAATTAACCTGTGAGATGATGCTTGACAACATTAGCTGTTAGAGAAATGCCAATCAAAGCCACAAAGAGATGACTTCACATCTAGAATGGCTGTAATTACACACACACACACACATACACACACATACACACACACACACACACACACACAGAGGCACGTTACAATTGGACGTGTGTATGGGATACAGCGTGGCACTTCCATACATATATATAATATGTAATGATAAACCAGATTCATTGGAATGTCAGTCACCTCAGATATTATAATTTTTCCTCTGGTGGAAATATTCAAAGTCTGCTCTACTCATTGCCACAGTCTGGCTGGGCACAAATCACGAGCCACTCAAGCAAGAACAAGCTTTATTTCCAAACCTCCCGTGAATGCCATGCACGCTGCCTTCTCCCAGGACACACTACACCAACAGAAAATCCCTCCTCCGGAATTCCCTCCGACTGCACTTCCCCAACCAATGGGAACTCGGGGAGTCCTGCAAGAGCTCCAAAGTGGCAGGCCTAGGCGACAGCAGGGGTCTAATCTCCAATTGAGTGCACATCTTAACATGATCATTATCATCTCAATGGCTTGCTGGGGTAACCTTTCAACCGAAAATGCTATGCATCATTCCTACTTGGCTATGGCTCTCAGCAACTCATGCTTTTGAAATATTCTTTTTTGCCAGCCATAGTTCAAAAACAGCTATAGTTTTAAAGAAAGGCAATAATGCATTTTGGTGAGGATGTGGGGATATCCAAACTCTCATAAATTGCTATTGGGAGTATAAAATGATGCAGTTCTTTTCAAAAAAATGGCAGTTTCTCAAAATATTAAGGATGGAGTTATGATAAGATTAAGCTATTCCACTCTTAGGTATATATTAAATGAAAATGTATATTCTCACAAAAGTTTAAATATTGAGGGAAGTATTATTCAAAATAGCTCAAGGTGGAAACGGACTAAGTGTCTATCACCTGATGAACTGATCAAGAAAGTGTGGTACAATGAAATATTATTCATCAGTGAAAAAGGAATGACGTGCTTGTAAACGCTATAATATAACCAACCCTTGAAAATGTGCCAAGTGAGAGAAGGTAGTCAGTAAAGATCACACAGTGTATGATTCCACTGATATAAAATCTCCAAAATAGGAATGTCTAAAAATATAGAAAATAGATTTGTGATTTCCTCAGTTAGGATATTGAGGAGAAACAGAATGAATTCCACCTGAATATGAATTTTTTTTGTGGGGGTGGGATGAGGATGGAGAGGATTGATGAAGAGGCACTAACACTGACGGTAGTGATGGATGCACATGTCCATGAATATCTGAAGGTAGGCAATTTTACATTTTAATTGGGTCTATTTTATGGTATAAGGCTTAGATCTTAATAAAGATATGTAAAAATTTACCTCTTAGAAAAAAATGGAATCCAAAACTGAACCCCCAGCCCACCCCTCAAAATTGGGACCTCAAAGCAGCTACCTTTAAATTATATATTTATACAGAAGAACTAATTGTCGCGACACCCTTGCCCGCAAGGAAGACGCGACTCAGGAATCTTCTTTCAGCAGTTTATTCAGGCCCTTGATATTCTTCTAATAATTCTTCTAATCCCCGGAATAATAATTGGATGCCCCTCCCAGCCTTAATAAAGCACCTCGAACCCCAATGCGAAACTGCCACGTGGACCCTTCTCACAGGGTGCTAGAGAACAACACGCCAACTTTCTCTGATAAGGAGTTGACAATACGCCAACTCTCTCTGATATGGAGTTGTCCTTCACAGACCACAGCGGAGCCAGCGCCATCATGTAATGGCGACCACAGTCCGCAGGAACGGCTCACCACAGCTCCCCCTTTTTGTTTCACTAAGACAATACAGGCGAGAGTAGAGGTCCTATCCCACTGTGCAGAAGTGGCTGCATAGTATGGTCCAGCCCTAGGGGGCGCCTTCCCCAGACCTGACACCATATCAGCCAGACGCCTTTTTTCGTGGGGCGGGGCGGAGACACCTTAAACCCGCATGCAATAGGACATGCTCCCCTTGAGGTCCCTCTTCTCAATGGATCACTCAAGTGCAGTGCCTTGCCTCGCATCCTGTATCGTGACGATGGTGAGTAAGAGGGAATAGCTGAGGTTGAACTGTGGCTGTCTAGAAGTACAACTACAAACAAGTTGGCAGCACCCTGAAAGAAAGGCACGGAGTTTAAAGTGATAGATAAAGACCAGTGTGGAAACCCTTCTGCGTGCAATGGCAACAAGACCTGCAGAGTGCAAGGGCTTTCCAGCACTAAAAGAAAGACAAAAGAAGGACATGTCGAACCCAGTGCAATGTTAGAATAACTTGGGGTGCAACAACCATGTCAAAGGCACTAGTGTAGAAACCCATCTGTGTGCAATGGTAGCAAGACCGGCAGAGTGCAAGGGCTTTCTGACACTACGAGAATAACGAGGAAAGACATGTCAATCCCAGTGCAATGTTATAATAACTTGGGGTGCAATGACCATGTCAAAGATTTACTGCTTAAGATGCGCAAGCCAGACCTGAGGTGAGTTGCCAGTTTCTAAAGCAGCAAGAGCTTGTATGATCATAGCCTTATCTTGAGCACTACGAGCTTTAAGGCGACAGAGAAACCACAAACAGAGGAACATACCAAAACAACACAGTGCACCAAAAATGCCTACTCCCACCCACTCCTTAAAAAAGGAAAAGGCAGAAGATATCCAATTGGTGAATTGACCCAGAGTCACGGGATCGACACGGGTACTATTCAAGACAGCTATCTGGGTTAGTTGAGACTGGATCATGTCTTCCGCTTCCATGGACCAATTCCCGGCCAGATATCCACCAATGATGTGGGAAGCATTCCTGGAATCATTAAATCTGACAGAGGTCATACATAAATGTGCACGTTGGTCAATGCAGCCTAAAAGTACTAGGTCAGCCAATTTCTCTACCTGAGCTTGAAGAAAATCTATTCTTTGGTTGGCAGCTAAAATCCCTGACAAAATATGTTGATTAATCGCATTTTACGATTCAAGTATAGTGGACGTTTGTTGAACAACTTGATTAATAGTGGCAGCAGTTTGTACTTGACTGGCCATGGCTACTCCGGCCGTAACTGCTGCAGCAGCAGATGCCGCCATGGCTGTCACTATAGCTGCTGTGATTCCAAAATCTCTGCGGACTCTAAGTAGCTCTACAATAGAAAATTTGTCTGGATCCGCAGTGACTGGGATTGGGACAAAAGTTGGAATTTTCATAATCACTGCTACAGTCCAAGAACCATTCCAACACTCAGATAAGAAACAGGTAATATGAGAACAATCCAGCATCCCCGATGAGGTGTCATTAGCTAAAAGGAACAGGAACGGGGATTGGATACAGACCATTGCAGGAGGCAATGTGGCATAATGTAACAGAGAGTTGAATGAAACAGATGTAAGCCTATTACCTCGTTCACTCTCCTTAGTAGTGCCAGAAACATTAGCCAGCCAACTTTTGGCTCCTAGTAATTGAGCCAATGCAGAAATATCGGTTGAAGCCCCCTTCTCATTGGAAATGAGCCATTGAAACCAGGACCAACCTGTTCCTGTAGAGGAGTTGGCATTGTTGTTAAAGTTATAAACATATCTCTTCAGAGGGGGGGGGAAGGAGAAACCTTTAGCAACTTGATGTTTCTCCCAAGAATGATCCTGACAAGGCATAAATGTTGGAGGAAAACCAAAATTAGGGGTACAGTAAGGAGAGGCCTTGAAATGAGTACTATTAGAAGAAGGAGGCATTGGGATTAATACCTCGGAGATAATAGCTAAAGTAGTTATGTTTAAAACAGAGCTAGTTGCTCAGGGACCTGATTGCTTCCCTGAAACTACTTGGCTCAATACAGCACTGAGAATGCTCCCTGAGACTCTACTGGACCGCAATGGGTCCTCCCAGTTAGTCAAATTTTTGGTCTTAAGGCTAATACAATTAGTGTTCCCAAGGCTGAAACAAAAAACTCCTGTGAGATTAACTTGAGACTGGTTAAAAATATTTTCCATGTCCCCTCTAGGAGAGGTACAAGGAGCAGACATCTCACATGAGGTAGAAAAAAGAGTGGGGAGGACACTAGAATTACTATGAACTGGCATTGGCATTGGCCATGCCCGTGCCACTGCCCACCACTGCATTGGTGCCATCTGTACCGTTGGTACCAGCATCAGAGCCAGAGCACTCATCAGAATGAAGCTCCTCATCATGGGACTGTTGTGGCACCTCCTGCTGCTGGTTAGTAGATCTCGAGACTCTTCTTGTCAGGCGTTCAGGGATCCACAGTGGCTCCGTGCGATCCTGGGGAAAAACACATACAGATCCTCGTGCCCATGTCAGCACAGGGTCAGGGCCGTTCCATTGGCCCGTAAGAACATCCTTCCACTTAACATAGCCAATCACAGAGGGCTGAGAGGACACATGTCTATCGGCCGCAGAGCAGCCATGAATATCCAAATTCAAAAAATTAATGGTAAAAAGAGCTAAGGACAGGCGTTCTTTAGGAGTGTGGTCAACTCCTATTCCCCCTTTTTGTTTTTCTAAGGTTTCTTTTAAGGTGCGGTGGGCACATTCAACAATGCCTTGCCCTTGAGGATTGTAAGGCAACCCATGAGCAAGGTGTACTCCCATAGTAGAACAAAAAGATGTAAACTGTCTGCCAGGATAAGCAGGTCCATTATCAGTCTTAAGGGATGCAGGTGCACCCCATGCTGCCCATGCCTCTAAGCAATGAGTAATGACATTACGTGCCTTTTCTCCCGATAAAGCAGAAGCATGAATAATTCCAGAGTATGTGTCAATAGAAACATGTACATATTTGAGGTTACCAAAGTCAGGCACGTGAGTTACGTCCATTTGCCAGACAACCAATGGCTTCAATCCTCATGGGTTTACACCATAAGTAGGAGGATGAAGAAATGTGACACAATGGGGACATTGTAATACTATCTGACGAGCATCCGCTCTTGAGATGGAAAAACGTCATAGTGTAGTGTCATAGCATTGACATGAAAGTTGTGATGAAACAATTTAGCTTCTTCTAAGGAGGAGGCCAAGCATACCAGCTGGCTTCTAGTTGCCGAGTCAGCACAGGCATTACCCTGTGATAACGGGCCAGGAAGAGAGGTGTGAGCCCGAATGTGCATTGGATAGAAAGGGGCAGTAAGGCTACGAATAAGCTGCTGAAGCTGATTAAAGTAAGCAGATACATTATGGGTGTCACTAATAGCTCCTACAGCCTCCAGAATTTTGAGCGCCTGCACCACATAGATGGAGTCCGAAATGAGATTGAAAGGAAAAGAACACTGTTTAAAAACTTCAATGGCAATTTGTAGTTCTACCCATTGTGGATTTCCAGGAGCAAACTGATGATGGACAGGGGGAGAGTCATTAATCACATAAGCTCTCATTCCAGACTTAGAGCCATCAGTAAAAATGTTAACAGCCCCCGGAATTGGAGTGGGTGAAGTTACTCTAGGGAAAACGATAGGATGCTCTTTAACAAAATGGAGTAATGGATGAGAAGGGTAATGATTATCAATATCCCCTTGAAACGAGCAACATAGAATGGCTCAGTTGTCTAGAGTAGCACACAAAACATTAATTTGAACTTTAGAATAGGGTATGATAAGAGAAGAAGGTGCTTGTCCGAAAAATTGAATGCTCTGTTGAATCCCTCTAAGTGCTAATGCTGCAACAGCATCAGGATAGTATTCTAAAGATTTTCCTGGGTATACATGTGGGTGGATCCATAGTAAAGGCCCATCTTGCCACAATACTCCAGTAGGCTGCCGCATAGTGGCAAGCACACATAACTGGAAAGGTTTATCACTCTGGAGCCTGCATAGAGTAGCATGTTGTATAGCTTTTTTTACTTTTATAAGGGCCGCTCTGGCCTCTTTAGTAAGGGTACGAGGGGAAGTAAGATCTGGATCACCCTTAAGAATAGCATACAAAGGCTGGAGCACGATATTAGGAATATGTAAATAACCTCTTATCCAATTAATATCTCCCAACAGTTTTTGAAAATCATTTAGAGTTTGGAGATCTTGAGTTCGTATAGTAACTTTTTGTGGTTTTAACATGTCATATCCAATCGTCGCTCCCAAATACTGAATAGAATCCCCTGTTTGAACCTTTTCAGGTGCAATATGTAATCCATACTGAGCT
The DNA here is from genome assembly GCF_052094955.1 of Ictidomys tridecemlineatus. Taxonomy (NCBI): domain Eukaryota; kingdom Metazoa; phylum Chordata; class Mammalia; order Rodentia; family Sciuridae; genus Ictidomys; species Ictidomys tridecemlineatus. The sequence goes on from NC_135483.1 coordinate 86,811,481, forward strand.
AACAACTTCACCAAGTCTTTATAGGCCTCATTAACTGACTGTTGTAATTTGGCTGCCAATAATACATCATCCATATAATGAATAATCTTGATGGAAGGATATTTTTGTCTGAGAGGTGCGAGTGCCTTTCCTACATACATCTGACAAATCATAGGACTGTTAGACATTCCCTGTGGTAAAACAACCCACTCAAACCTTTGATCTGGTTCCTCGTGATTACACGAGGGAAGGGTGAAGGCAAAACGCTGTGAGTCTTTAGGATGCAAAGGAATAGAAAAGAAACAGTCTTTAATATCAATAGCAATGATATGCCAGCCCTGAGGAACAGAGGAAAGCAGCGGCAGCCCTCTTTGAATGGGCCCCATAAGTTGCATTTGAGCATTAACTGCTCGTAAATCATGCAGTAGGCGCCACTTCCCTGATTTTTTCTTAATGACAAATATGGGAGTATTCCATGGAGAAGTAGAATGTTGAATGTGGCCCAAGTCAAGTTGTTCTTTAACTAGGTCATGGGCTGCTGCCAATTTAGCCGAGGGAAGGGGCCACTGAGGCACCCAAACAGGCTCCTCGGTGAGCCAAGTTATGGGTATTTGTGGGTGGCCTGCTCTGCTGCGCCCTCTAGCACAAATGCTCTCCAGTCCAAATATTTGCCTGGGGAGACTCAAGCCCGAACGAGGCTAGCCCAATCAGAGGGAGTCATGCAGTATCTGGACAGATTCTCCACCTGAGTTAGTGTAAAAGCGGCATCAATCCCATAAGTGCGCACAGACTCCGCCAGGGTCTTTACAATTTTGAAATCCAAAAGCTCATGAAATCTTCCCCTATTATCATCCTGAAAAACTGGATAAGCAAGACCCATCTCAGCGTTAACAGCCCTCCATGTGTGGGCGTGGAAACTTCGTCCCGAAACACCCCCGCCATACGGAGGCGGATCGGGAAGCTGTCCTATCTTGAGCCCTTGCTTATCTCTGTTCCCTGTACCTAAACTCCCTAGCTGCCGAGACAGCGTCTCCAGCTCCTCCTCTTCATTATCTTCTACCTCTGACCCACTTTCGCATGGGGGCGTGCGCAGCACACTGAGATCTGGATACAGTCTCCTCCCGTTCTCCACGCCCCGCACACTCCCCTCTTCCTGAGACACTTCACTCTCTGTTGTTTCTGATTTTTCCTCATGTAATTGTTGTAAAACTTCTTGCCCTTTAACAAGCGCTTCTTGGCATCTGCCATCCGTAAGGCAACTACGGACCATCTTCCAGAGGGGTATCACCCCGCCCTCTAGCATGCCTTGCTCACGAGCAAAATCAAGGTCTTTGCCTAATTTATCCCAGCTGGGTGTAGTGAGGCTGCCTGAAAATGCGAACCACGGTGCAGCTGTATCTACCCTCTGTAAAAATCTCTCTAAGGTACTGTGTTTCACCTCCAGTCCCTTGGAACGTAAAAGGCCATCTAGGGCCAGAAGAAGTGGACTTGAAGTCACGGCACCCATGACGCAACACAAGAAAACACAGAAATCGAAAGTGAAAGTACACAAAAACAAAATGAAAATACACAGAAAACAAAACGAAAATACAGAGTGCAATTGCTATGAGATGTAACGCCCTCTCTTTATTTACAGAGGAGCAGGTACCTTTTAACGCTCCCTCTTTATGCATAGAGGAGGCTCCGCTTTTTAACAGCGGGTCCCACCTTACCTGGGACTTACTGATGCGCCTCCCTGACTGCTGAAAGTTCTGGTTCCTGGTTCTTTCTTTTTTTTTTTCTTTTTTCTCCCGGGTCTCGGCACCACTTGTCGCAACCCCCTTGCCCACAAGGAAGTCGCGACTCAGAAATCTTCTTTCAGCAGTTTATTCAGGCCCTTGATATTCTTCTAATAATTCTTCTAATCCCCGGAATAATAATTGGATGCCCCTCCCAGCCTTAATAAAGCACCTCGAACCCCAATGCGAAGCTGCCACGTGGACCCTTCTCACAGGGTGCTAGAGAATGACACGCCAACTTTCTCTGATAAGGAGTTGACAATACGCCAACTCTCTCTGATATGGAGTTGTCCTTCACAGACCACAGCGGAGCAAGCGCCATCATGTAATGGCAACCACAGTCCGCAGGAACGGCTCACCACAACTAATCATTTGTAAGTCTTAGTTAAAGATAATTTGGAGAATTAAGTGAAATCTCCAGCAAATGTCATTCTGGGCTATATGTTGGGATTTGTTACTTTGTTCTTCGAATTTTATTTTTTAAAGAATTTAAAGTTAAAACATGAAAAAACAAAACATTTTGCCATTTTATCTCCCAGGAAAAAAAATTAAATTCTTTTTTAAATACATTTTTTAAATGAAAAGCTATCTAAATAGTTGTTATACTGTATTGTTTAGGGAATCATGTCTAGAACAAAGTCTGTACATGTTCAATACAGACCAAATTAATTTATTTTCAAATTTTTTTAGTCTGAGGTTGACTGACTCCACAGATGGGGAACCCAGAAACACAGAAAAGAGATTGTGCTATTGTTAATTTATATGAATAAACAAAATAAAATAAAACATTGAGATATTCTTTCAACAAGACTTGTATTTGCATTCTGTTGACATGACAAAAAATGTGCTTTTCATTCTAGAGATTTCTGCATATTTTGAAACTGGCTCCTCAGTGACCAATGATTTTCAAGATCATCACCCCTTAGGTGACAACACCAGCTCCCTTGCTTCTTCATTACACAGGGATGTCACACTATCCCAAGAGACCGTCACCCTGAGCTTCCGAACCACTCGGACACCCAGCTTACTGCTTTATGTGAGCTCTTTTTATGAGGAATACCTTTCCATTATCCTGGCCAACGATGGTGAATATCTTTTGTGTGAAGAAAAAAGAGAGAAAACACTGAATTAGAAAAATAGGACTGTAATGATATGGGTCTTTTCAGCACTTAAACTACAAATAAAGAAAATCGCATGCACTTCTAAGATGCACTTTGGTTTTTCAGTACTCTCCATAATGCTTATCATAAAAAGTAGTATTTAAAGGTTAAATTAAGATGCTTTTTCCCATTCCAAGAATGACAATTTTATAGATTTGATATGAAATTACACTTTGCTAGGATGCTTTAATACTCCATGATGATCTAAGACTATTTGAAATAAGATATTTGGATATTTGCCAGGTATTTATTTCCTGCTCATTCTAAGTAAGTAGAAGAGCATTAATATGGATGATATCATGGAGCTATATAAAAGCCAATTTCCTTAAGCAGTTGATAAATACAATGGTTCTTTATCTCATCCATGGTTGACAAGCAAGTTAGATAACATCCACCTAAGAACAGTGAGGGGACAATCTATCCACCAGTGGCAGCTGGGGCATTACAGGACTTTCACAGTTGGACAGTGAAGTCATACTTTACATTTAGTGAATTAGGACAAAAATCTGATTTCTAGACAATCCTATAGAATCAGAATCTTCATGTAAGTTGTTAAGAGTTATGAGCCCTGAGGGTATATCTGTGTATGAAAGCTAAGTATGTTTGAAAACTACACAAACCTCATCTTCTAATAAAACCTTTTCTCTTCCCTATTCTTTGGTTATGATAGAAGACTTCATAAGGAAACTCTGGTTGCAAAATAAAAACTTAATTATGCACACATCAGTAACACATCAAAATAGGTTCTATTAAAGAAGTTATAATAATAGGAACTGAATATTGATACAGTGTTACACTTTTATCAATTTCTAAGATAAATATAGTTGTGATTTAGATTTAAGTTCTGAGTTTCCATATGTATAATTTAAACTTCTTCATTTTGGAAAGATTTAGAAGACCAGTGATTATCAATGCACCGGATCTTGACTTAGAAATAGTACAGTTGGACTCAGGTTGGCACTTAAGCCACCTCTAGTATAGAAGAGGCAAGTGTTGAGTGCATTCAAGTCAATGCTAAATACAGTCAAAGGTGCATGAAATAAGTAATAATATAAGTGCTCTAGAATCTGCATTGAAATATTTGTAAAATACCATTGTAATTTAAAATGTCATTTATTTTCCTCTTTAGGAAGTTTGCAGGTCAGGTACAAGCTAGACAGACATCAAGATCCAGATGCTTTTAATTTTGATTTTAAAAACATGGCGGATGGGCACCTTCACCAGCTGAAGATTGACAGGGAGGAAGCCGTGGTCTCTATAGAGGTAATGCAGCAAACTTGAAGGTCCCAGAAACCACCATGAAGAGTTTGTTGGAGAATGGATAATCTAATGCAAAAGTTTGATGATAAATAGTAACAAATGAGCAAGTGTTCTCCATAGATCAAGTCAGAAAACCCAATATAGCCAAGGTTTAGAGGGGTATTTAGTTTGTTTTGTTTGTTAAGCAATGATCCTGTCAAAGTTATTATTACTCTTAAGTCCTTTTAAAAATGTCAAGATGTCCTTACTTGTTTTTACTTGATTCAGCAGGGAAATGTCTAGTTTATCATGGTGATGATGGGTAGAATTTGTTAATTAATATTTCAGTAGGTGATAGCAAAAGAACAGATAGGCCAGCAGTTTAAACACAAGATGAGAGCATGCAAGATATTCATTGAAATGGGAATAAATAAGAAAATAGACCTGAGTCAGAAGAGAGTCAGGCAGTTGTCACTGACATTCAAAAGAAAATATATTTTAAGTCTGCACATAAAATTACAATTATTTTGGCTGTGTCAAGTCTCCTCCAAAGAATAAGTTTTTACATTTAAAATAATTGATTTCCGTCCTTTTGTGGATTCTGCCAACTGCAGATACATCATAAAGAAAAGTAAAGCAGCAAAGAGAGTGGGAGGCTGGGAGGGCAGGCGGCTTGTGGCAGTTAGAGGTTGTTCATAAAATCGGTTTCCCCTCCTAAACGTTGTTTTAAGGTGAATTATTTAAGCGTTGTTGAGCACTTACAAGTGACTTATTTTTATCACTTTTTTTCTGGCCTCCTCTGCTACCTTATCATTAAAACTGTATCTCCTTTTGACATTCCCTTCCCACGGGGCGTTTAATAGGTTAACCAGAGTGTGCAGAGACAAGTAATCCTGTCCTCGGGGACAGAATTCAATGCCATCAAATCCCTCACGTTGGGAAAAGTTTTAGATAAGTGGCAGAAAGATCTTTCTCCCAAAAAAACATCAGATCATAAGTGTCATATCACACACTCTGGAAGCACTCGTTATGCTGAAAGAAACTCCTTGTCTTATCTTAATAATAATTTCCCAGTTAGTGACAATCAAGGCACAAATGGCACTTTTGTCTGAGTGCACGTAGAACCATGAGTAAGTGCTGCCTGGCGGATGAGCAAAGGCATACCCTGAAAAACACCCCATGCTTACCTTCCCCCTGGGCAATCAGGCAGGAGTCACGGTGTTTTTCTAACACTTATTGAAAAGTGAACTGTTACTAAAGCCGACATGGAGTATCAGCCTCAATTCAGGGACCTCCACTCAATGATAAAACTACCCATGAGCTGAAGCAGATGAAAGAAGGGTTGATTTCCTTCAGCAAATGGTAGCACCTTGAACTTGGTTCCCAAGTCCTGCTTGGCCTATGCTTCTGTCCTTGATGACACTGAACCAAAGCCATGAGGCATGCTCATAACCACCTTTACCCAGGGGGAAAGGTGAAGTTGAGAATGATACCCCAGGAAGGATGTATTTGAAAAGCACAGCTTAACTTCAAATTAACATCATAGTTACTGAGGAAAGGAATCTTTCTGGAAAGAAATATGTCAATCAGCTCTGAAAATGAACTATTTTAATGATATAGTCTCTAAAGAGAATCACAAATTAGGAAACAATATTAATTGCATAAATTCCTGTTTCCCTCCAAATAAGTAGGTGCAGGGAGTTAAGATGTTAATTCAAATGTTATTCAAAGTCATATAACGTAGGGTTTAAAAATGCAAGTTTGAATTGAGCAATGAAGCATGGAGTCTGAAGCCATTGACCTCAGAAAGTGATGAATATTCATTCTGCCGATGCCTGGCAAATGTGAAATAATAATCAAAGACTAAAGCAGCACTTCATGATTTGGACAGCTGTCTTTGGGATGGGTTTTGTTGTCTTTTCCTGCTGTTCAACCATTTAATAATTATGCCAATATAATTTTATATTCAAACTTGGAGATCCATGTGAAGTATATTTATTCTCTTAACTTACAATAAGATAGACTATCACATTGAGGAAAAAAGAAGCCACTAATTTTCCAAAGAAAGTTGTTCAAAGTATTCAGTGGTAAGTCATCATTATTAATTCTCTTAGCTCCTGTGAATCATTCCCTTATCCACTCACTGAAAAATATTTGGTGAAAATTGATTATGTACTCTTAATTAGATGTCGAGGCAGCTTATGAATAAGAAAGTCACTGCACTTATCCTATACTATACTTATATATTAATAAGTAACATAGGCTAGTGTGTGAGCAATTATAATAAAATAATGCTTGTTATTATTTACCATACTTCACAAGAAATATCCCAGAATTCATTAAAGTTAACATGCTGTTTTTATCTTCCCTATTCGTTTTTTTTTTTTTTTTTTGTGTGTGTGTGTGTGTGCCAGGGATTGAACCCAGGAGTGCTTAACCACTGAGCCACCTCCCCAGCCCCATTTTTAATATTTTATTTTAGAGACAGGTCTTGCTGAGTTGCTCTTAGACCTCACTAAGTTGTGGAAACTGCCTTTGAACTTGCGATCCTTCTGCCCCAGCCTCCTGAACTGCTGGGATGATAGGCCTGGGCCACCACACCACACCTGGCTCTTATCTTCCCATTTTTGAATAGTCTTGCTTAATGAAGACCATTCAAGTTAATTATCTCAACATCAATTCAGTATACACCCACCTCAATGTAAGCTCTTGAAGTCAAATTTTCTATGTAGTTTTAATTTTATCAGAGAAGTGTCTTAAAGAATGTTAACACTTAAAATACTATAATCCAGGAGAAGTGACCTGTCACTTTTGTTAGATTCTTTATCCAAATAATTAGGATTATTATTCTTTTGATTTGGCTGTATGTGTGGGTGTGTGTGTGTGTTTTAACCACAAACTTAAAAGAAGAAATGTACTAAAACAAAATAAGAAATGTAGAAGCTGAGCATGTCTTTTTATCTTCTCTCAGAAAATAAAGCAGTAGCCTATAAGTTTTTACATTTTATTTTCATTTAATTAATTAATTTCCCTGAAGTACTGGGGGATTGAACTTAGGGCCTTGAGTATGCTAGACAAGTGTTCTATCACTGAACTACATCCCCATCCCCTGAGAAAAGGAGTGTAAATACTCACGTATTATCACAATTACACAGATATGAGAATGCCAAATGATTTTGGTAATTAACTATCCTGGAAATTATGTTCTGAGTTCTATAAGGAGATGTCATATAACACATAACATTTAAAGCTCAGTGGAGCTATGGCTTTATATTATTTTTATACTATGATATTTGCCTCATTTAGAAGGGTTATTGTATTTTGGTTCTGAGATTTTCTTTACCTGATTCACAAGCTACTAAAGAAACCTACAATTGATTTGTGGATGCTGGCAGATGACATAAGATCCCTGGGTTAGAAATAAAGGGCTCTGTTATTTATATAGCAAGTTTCATGCACATTAGCCATTGGTACAGTTTCCCCTATGTATGGAGCTGGGATAAGCATTCAGGTCAATGCTGCAGATGGGCCGGTCTGCATTGCAACTGAGGAACACATAGCTTAGGGAATCTACAGATTTTGTAGCAAGCACTAAACAACCTTTTTCCATATCCCATAGGGAAAGATATCCTTATCCCTCAAAATTGCTTGTGCCAAACAAATTTGAGAAGCGGTCGGGATAAAGTGCTGTCAAGTCTTACATTTCTTTGTTTATCAGGCAAAAACATAGAGAAACACTTGAACCCAGGGCAACTTACTTTTCTCAATATTATAGAGTGAAAACACAAAAAAAATCTGAAAAAATAAAAAAGATATGAGATTTTACATTGTTTATCAAGGAAGATCCAAGATTAATTGTGTAAGTCAACTCCTTTTCATATCATCTGTTAAATGAGGAAAACTTAGAAATAATTTAGTAGAATCCATAGAAATCTTTTGGAGCTAGGGATATGGCTCAAGTAGTAGTACGCTCGCCTGGCATGCATGGGGCCCAGGTTCGATCCTCAGCACCACATACAAACAAAGATGTTGTGTCTGCCGAGAACTGAAAAATAAATATTAAATTCCCCCCCCCTCTCTCCCTCTCTCCTCTTTCCTCTCTCCTCTCTTAAAAAAAAGAAAGAAATCTCTTGATTTTCTAACTTAACATTAACTGGGAGTCAGTGAGGATCATGGATGATTTGAGGTCTTTGAAATTATGAGCCTTCCAGACCAAGGCTAGAAAATAGAGCTTTCTGTGATGGTGAACCTATCCTATAACTATGCTGACCTACACAGTCATTCCTAGACACACCTAGTTTTTTAACAAGTGAAATGTGGCTAGTGTAACTGAGGGACTAAATTTTTTATTTTATTTAAATCTAATTGATTTGAATTGCAACAGTTTCATGTGGCTAGTGTCTACCGTCTTGCACAATGTAAAACACTGTCCATTTGCTTGCTTATGTAGTCATTTTTTTTTTTCATTCAAACAAATGACACCCTGTTGTGAAAGCAGACACCTGTCTAATTGGCATGACACTGGCCTGGGAAGCCAGCCCTACATCAAATATTTTTTTCTACCTCTTCAGGTGCTAATATTTCAAATTCCATAATTAAAGAACCATTTCTTTTGTACCAAGTCTTTCCTTCTGCTAAAATGCATATACTTCTTAGAGTACTATCAGAAAGCATAATCAGGTATTTATGCAAAAGTGAATTTATTCAAGAACAGGCTTTGATGGAAAAGAAGAGACAATTGGAAGGAATCCAGGTAGAGTACCATAGAGAGAGGGGGGCAGAGTGACCCACAGACATTCTTGATTAGAGCTAATTAGCTAACAGGTGCAGAAATGAAGGGTTTTGACAATGTCAACTTGTCAAGGCAATAGGAAAATAGAATTCAGGTCACTGCCTAAGTGTTGAGTTCTACTTAAAATGTGTTCTACTGAGAAACATTTACTAACAATGTTTTGTTAAAAGCCAGGAGTGTTTCACCCTTGGGTTTCTTCCTGGGTTGTTGAATGAGTGATTGCCTGGTAGACTCAGAGTAGAAAAAGTGATTACTTCCTTTCAGATATTTTTTTAAAAAAGTATATCTGGTGATCATTATTGATTTAAATAATTTATTGAGGAATTAGAAGAGCTCTATTCTGTTCCATCACCTTCAAATTAAATGATTATATAATGTTAATATTCACCATTCATCAGAAAAAAAAGGTCCCCTAAAACTATATGATTCTTGTCCAAAATACCATGTTTTATTATAAAATCTTTTTGTATTATATTGTGTCAAAAAGAGAAATATTTTTACACATGACAAAATGACAGACTTTCTTCAGGACTAAAGGAACTCTGGACTGGGGTTTTGCAGTGAAGAGATTGGGCTCAGCTTAAAATGCAAGAAAAAATGTAGACTGACAGCCAGCCAGGTGGGGGTGTTCATTGGTGGGTGGAAAATTACCAAGAGGTTAGGAGAATTCTTACTAAATTGACCTATTGGGATTCTGGATGAAGACCCGCTGGGCTACTCAATCACCTGGAGGACTGTCAAGGACGTCAAGGAGAGTGGAGGGTTCTGGCTAAATTCCACAACTCAGGAACAAAAAAGATGGGGCTAGTGGAGCAGATGGCTCAGAGAAGCCTGATTAAAGTTTGATTAAGGGTAGAATCTCAGTGGTGTCAAAGTTCTTTCTTAGAAAAAAAAATATATATATATAATTATACAAAGGTTCTTGAAATAGAAGAAAGAATACATAAATGTAAGGGAAATGGTAGTTCTAGTCAGGAGATAAGCATGAGTAAAACCAAAGAGGGTTAAAGAGGGAAAACTAAGAGGAAACAGTACAGTCCAAGGCTCACTCTCTGGCCTGTGGGTAACACGGGGAGGGACCCAGGAAGGGGGCCTGAGCACTAGTAAGGGCCCATGCCCAAGGGCTCATCTTACTGACTGCAAGTGAGCGAAGAGTTGGATGAATGTATTGGGGAAAAGAGTATCTGTTTTCATGTAATGGTGCAAGAGAATGATTCTGATTGTGGGTGCTAGGAACGTGGAACTCTCAAACTCAGGAAAGAGAAAAGGAGAAAGAAGAAGGAAACTATGTAACCCCAGTGGCTCAGGAGGCTGAGGCAGCCTCAGTGACTTAGGGAGGCCATAAGCAACTTAATGAGACCCTGTCCCTAAATAAAAAATAAAGAAAGAAAAAGGACTGGGGATGTGGCCCAGTGGTTAAGCCTGGCTTCAATCTCTGAATAATAATAATAATAATAATAATAATACACCACTAAATCAACAAAATTTTAAAAAACACCGTGTAAGATAAAATGAATCAAATCAGATAATAGGAGTTGTTACTCTAAATGTGAATAGCCTCAATTCTGTCATATTCAGGTCAATAAATATCTAGTTAAAAACTCTTACAATAAGGAAACCACTAAGAAGTCCCAGCTAATGAATTTCAGAAGTGCAGTGTTGCCAGCAGACAAGATGGGCATGAGGTTAGAACAAGTGAATGAGCTCAAAGGTGGGGGAGGGCATTACCTGGGGATAAAAGGTACAGTTTGTTAAGAGGACATAAAAGCCATGAATCCAATATACATCATGAAAGATAACAGTTGAATAGAAGGCGTAAAATTGAACTTCCAGAGCTCTGTCGTCTCCAAGAATCAGTTTACTATAATTCCTCCCTTGGCTGTGGCCTCCCTGACAAATGTGTTTTAATGATCAGTTTTTAAAAACCCAGTTCAGATCGTCGCCTTGAAGCCCCCACAGAGTGGCTGTCCCTCGCAGCTGTCCACAGAGCCCTCTGCCCTGAAAATGGCCATCAGCCGCCTGCTCGGGCGCAGGGGGCGCAGGTCGGAGCCGGTGGCGGCTGTGCCGGCGGGGTCACCTATCGAGCCCAGTGCCCCTGCGTCCTAACGCTGTGTCGCTTTGTCCCCGCAGAGCCCCCAGGCGCGGACCCCGACAAGCGGCGGGCGTCGGCGCGCGGCTTCACCGGCTGCCTCTTGGCGGTGCGCTTCGGCCGCGACGCCCCGCCGAAGGCGCTGCGCCCCGGCCCTGCCCGGGTCACCGTCCGCGGTCACGTGGCCGCCGGGGCCAGCTGCGCGGCGGGGGCGCGGACCGGCGATGGAGCGGGGGAGCTGGCTCCGCGATGCGCAGGTGGCGCAGGTGGCGCAGGTGCGTGGCCCCCTGCCCCTCCCCGCGGGCTGGGAACGGCGGCGGTGCGCGGTGGAGAGGGCCTGCGACGCCCTTGGCAGCCTCCCCTTTTCTAATGTAGGTCGTTTCGAACCCAGCGAGGAGGGAGAGCCTTTGGTGAAGGCGGACAGAAGCGACTCTGGGGTCATCGGAGGTAAAGGGGCTGAAGGAACTCGTCTGCTGCATTACTGTCGCTTTTGAAAAAAAAAAAAAACAACTTTTTAAATTTTAAAAATTATTTGTTCCCATTTAACAGCATTAACTTAATAGAAAATTATAGCTAAGAATCAGCACTCCAGGAGGGGAAAGAGTGCTTGTGGGTTTTCTGAGTTGATGTTCACCGATTTAAGCTGGGGGCGGGTGGGGGGGTGCTTCTGTGAGGATTCCACTGAAAACAGGATTTTTAAAGAACAGGTAAAGTCTGGCGTGGTGGCCTCCCGGATCCCAGCTACTTGGGAGGCTGAGGCAGGAGGATGGCAGCCCCTGATCTTCTTGAAGAGCTAGAGGTAGTCAGCAAATTGAAAACAGAACAACAATAACAACAACAACAAAAAAAAACTTACTTTTGGAATTTTATTGCTTTTGGTCAAACATCACTGTAAGATCTTCTGTAAAAAATCACTGGCAAGATTCTCTGCTGTTCAACAATAAATCGTACAGGGCTCTTGGGCTGTCCTGAGAAACTCTGATGAGCTCTTGAAGGAGGGGAGGGGAAGGAGGAGAATGCGCAGAAGGATTCCCCTGGTCTTTGTTTTTTGTTCATTTTTTTCCCAATAATTTATTTTATTCTCCTCATATACATACTTCAGTCTTATTTCTTTTTCATATTTTATTGTCATAATTTGCATAAGAGATAGATATAAAGAAAGATAGATGATAGATAGATAGAAAGATAGATAGAAGGATAGATAGAAAGATAGATAGAAGGATAGATAGGGCATAGATCTGATATAGCTATTAGAGCAAGACATTGCCCCAAGTAATTATATTCAAAGCCACAAAAACCTAAGTCAAAAGCCAAATAATGATCAGAGCACATGTGTTATGAGACTTAAAAAAAGGCAATTTGCATGATTTAGATGTTTCAGTTGTTATTTGATTTTTTAAAAGAAACTTTTAAAAATTTAAATATGCTTAACATTACTTCAAGTGCATTTTTTTTTTCAAATTGTGCATTTCAGTGTCATCTCGTACATTCTCAGTGTGGTACAGCAAGAGCCATGGTTTATTTCATTTTTGATTGTCCTTTCCAGTTAGTCTGATAGGTTATTTTTCATTGAAGGGAAAATTGAATACAATCTAAACATATCTTTTTGGCAATGAAATCAATGTTTCATTTTCTTGAAATATAATTTATCAGAGCTGGTGTGAAAAAAATAAGATTGCATATTTCCTCTCTAATTAATTAATGGATTATTGAAATATTGTTTGTTTTCTTGTTGTATAGACTCTTCATAGTACATACAAAGCAAACTTTTTTCTTCTAAAATGATAGAAAACAAAACAATTGCATAAGAGATAAGATTTAGAGAATTTTTCTGTTATGTCTATTTATTACTAAATCAAGTGTTTGTTTTTTACTATTATTTCAACCCGATCCTCTGAAATACTTGCTAGTATAATAAAAGAAATATTCAAGTAACCATTAGTCATTGAATTAGAAATATATTTTTATGAAATTATTATGATTTTTAAAGCTAATAATAATTTTCATTACTGAAAGTACCATAACTATACCATACCTAGACTTTAATTAATTGTTTTATACACTTTATTTCATTTAATATTCACAAAGACTCTTCACAGACATAGTCTTCATATTCTAACAGTCACCAGCTAGAGATACAAATTGATACCTTTTGTCATACACTTACAATGTGGACAGTCCAAGCATGGCTTTATGCATAGTTTTTTGGTGTAGCATAGATTTGACTTTCATTCTTCAGGAATATGACTTCTGTACAGCTAGCTTTCTTGGGGATGCTTTAGCACTCTAGATCTGAATTACAGCCTTAAACTAGAAGGAGGCACCAGGTCTTCCCCTCAGGTATTCTGATTCAACATGATTTTGGGTTGAGAACCATGGCATAGCAAATGGTTTAATGGTTCTAATATTTTAGAACATTTACACCTGGTTCCTTCAAATAGTCCACATTCCACAAAAATAAACTTAATAAGTATCCCTGCAATATTTTTGGTGACAGGGATTGATCACATATATGTTACACTACTGCATTTCAAAATTATGTTGTCATTAAAGTATTTTGGAGTTGGGGAGATAGCTCAGTGGTAGGGTGCTGGCCCTGGATTTGATCTCTATCATCAAAACAAATTTACAAAGATATAAAACAATTTAATGAAAATGTATCTACTTAGTTAAAAATAACATTTATTCTAGGATGGTACTAAACATACTATACTTTTTTTTTTTTTTAGTAGTAGTAACCTTTTTTTTAGCTTTATTTTATTCACTTATTTTATTTAGTGCTGAGGTGTGAACCCAGGGTCTCACACGTGCAAGGCAAGCACTCTATCACTGAGCAACAACCCAGCCCCTATACTTTTAAGATAATTTAAAACTTCGTCTCAGAGCCTTGTGTATATTTGTTTTTGTTGTCTGTTTGTTTGTTTTGGAACCAAGGATTGAACCCAGGGGTACTTAATCACTAAGCAGCATCTCCAGCCTTTTAAATTTTTTATTTAGAGACAGGGTCTCTCGAAGTTGCTTAGGGCCTCACTAATTTGCTGAGACTGGTTTTGAACTTGTGATCTTCCTGCCCCAGCTTCCCAAGTCCTGTTTCTGTTTTTAAGAACAAAAGCTGAATTTCAATCACAGGCCTTTAGGGAAAAGGACTACCCCTACTATATCCAAAAGTCATGGAAACTCAGACATACCAAATGTTATAAAACCACTGGACCTTAAAATTCCTAGGCTTGATGGTCCCAACTTATGATATAGTAGATGGTTGGTTTGTTGTAACCTACCTTATAAGGCAGTGATGTTAGCAAAGCCCCCAATTAAGGCAAAAATCACCATTTATATTCTGACTTGGTGTTCTTCTGTCTTCTCCCCTACCCCAGGTGTGATAGCAGTTGTGATATTTATTTTGCTCTGCATCTCTGCTATAGCCATATGCATTTACCAACAGAAAAATTCATGCAAAGAAAATGAATCAAAAGTTTCAAAAGACGAAGAGTGCTAGGACCACTCAGCGAAGTGCACGTGTCAAGACACAGTCCTGAGAGACAATGTCTTCTGGTTGGCAGTGGGCTGATCTACCCCATCCACTGTGGACCGTCCTGATCTGGTCATCCCTGTGGGTGGGCCAGTGCTAACCATCTGCTGAGGACCTGGGGTGCTGGGAGGCCCGTTCTGCCTTGGTGGACCCCTCCCTCCAGTGCAATTTATATGACAGTGAAGGAGGAATCCTCATTCATCATGGTGGAGTAGTTTGCCCCAGAAGGAATGCTCTCTTCCAACACAGAAATTTAATTTGTGTAGTAATTGTGGATTTTAGCTGAGAAAATGGCCATGAGGCTCTGGTCCTATTTAGAGAATGGGACAGAAGTTTCATTCACATGTAAGAGACACAATCAAACTCTAATGTTCTTTATTGCTCAGAAGCTTATCTGGGATCCCGTTCCTGTTCCCTGCTGATATTTTTTTTTGGACAGGAAATGCTTCTTTGATTACTTCACCAGCATTTCCATAGTCCTGCAATCCAGTGCCAAGGGCTTGCTAAAAAGTTAATGGCGTGTTTGATTTCCTTATCTGATGGTCAATGCAATGCAAGAGAGACCTGGAAATGTTATTTTTGGTGTATTGCTTTTTCTAATTGACTGTTTTTAATCATTTTGATAAATTTTAATGTTGAAATCAATATGGAGTGTTGGTGATAAAATTTTAATATTGAATTTTGTAATGTAAGAGAAAATTGATAGGTAACAAGATGCAAACAGAATGTCAATTAGAGTCTGCCTATTTTCTTTGTAATCTGTAATTATAGTTTTTGTAAATTGTGATCATGCTTTTAACTAAATTTATGATGACATAAATACTACTTCTTATACTGAAAAATATTTATTCTTTATTTATATCAATACCTGAAGGAAACATATTTTAAACTTATTTCCCCCTCCCATATTGAGAAATTATGTCAGTTTTTTTTATCATTCTATATTTATATTTCTCTTTTTTCTTTTTCTTTTTTATTTGGGGGGATGGAGTGGTGGGGACAGTGCTGAGGATCAAACACCAGGTCCCTCAGCTCTATATTTCTTTCTAAACATTGTTACTGATATGTCTGATTTCCTGAATTTTTACTGAATATCTTTCAATTTATTAGGAAAATCAGCTGCAATTTCTTTTTCAAATATTCAATTGCTCTAAGTATAAATATCATTGTATAGTATCCTCTTGTCCAGTTGCTTTTGAAATATAAGATGAAGGCTACTTGCTCCAAGGAAAGGCAGAATTTATAGGCTCTATATTAAATCTGCTCTTCTAATCACAGGTTTATGATCACAAAGCCAGATTTTTAATAGATCATACCAAATTGAATGTATGCTACTAAGTACTGAAATGTGTCTCATTTGAGTTTATACACACACCAAGATAGCAGAAGATTGGAACTAACATTTCCAGGAATGAATATTGAGATAGTGGTTATTTGGTAACCACATGGAACTACCACTGGTTTAAATAAACCACTTATATAAGAATAGTGATGCTACAGTCTCCAGAACCCAGATGCCAGTTGCCTGCAAGGACTAATTAGATCATGGAGTTTGTCCACACCAGGGCAAGCTGGAAATATGCCACTTTAGCCTGACTACTACATGAATGAATTCCCATCTTATTTGTTTCAGTTTTGAAAGGATTACTACAGGTACTCTCTGAGGTCTGCTTCCAGCATAGGAGTTCTTCTCAGAGTACCTCGTCTCTACTGATGTTTAAGTGAATGACAAAATATATTTTATTTCTACAGTAACATGTAGGAAACACACTTGCGTGAATGATAAATGTTTTTTGGGTTTTGCTGTATCTCAAAGATCTCTGCAGGGTGAAGAAAGATTCAACAAAGATAAAGTGCATTTGTAAGTTGGCATAGACATCATGTAATCACTGAAATTTTTACACACACATTTTACATCACAGATTTGGGTAGTTGGTGTTTTATCTAATTGCAGAGAGTAAAACACCATAAACCACTGTTCTCAGTGTTTCTTGCAAGACAGAAAAAGTGCATTGATATATCATCCACTGTCAATCTTCTGTACTGATTTTTGGACTTTATCTTTTCATTTGAAAATAAATTCACATTTGGAGTAAAATAAAATTATTGTAAGGGAAGTTGTGTGAAATTGAAATTATGAAAATGTGACTCTCCCCCCCAGTTATTTTTAAAACGTGCAGATAAATGCAGTTTATAATAGTTTGAGCATTAGCTTATATTCCTTGTATATTTTGAGATTAGCAAGACCTGTTTACCTTTTTATGATCTGATATTTATCATCTGGTAAGATTTTCATTCTAAATTCTTAAACAAAAAGTAGAGAAAAGATAAATCTTTACTGATTACTAGAAGTATATATGTATGAATGTATATATTTCACCTTCTGCCAAGAGCAGCCATCAATTGACTAAAATACAGATGGAGTACTTTTTTATGTTGTTGCAGAGAAATGAGTCACTAAAAGCGAAAACTACTCTAATTATATAGAATTTAGTTGCAAGTAGCACCCTTCTATGTATAAAACTAACAGTGTAATGATTGCCCATATTTTGTTCTCATAAATAGCATAACTAACATTCTTTATCTGAAAAGGCTGAAGTTTTTTGACTCTTAAAAACTTCAAACTTCTAATATTAAAACTAGAGTGGTTAATATGACATTGACCAATTGCTGGAAAATGGTGACATTGGCAAATGGTCTCATCTTGACACTGTGGCCCAAATTCACTGTAGGAAATCACTCCAATTCTTCATCATTTCCTAAGTGCCATCACTTTAATCATGAACTTAACCTCTTTTGATTGTGGTAATTGCTGATAAATGACCAAGTCTATCTCATGTTTCTATTTCTGTGAAGGGTCAAATGGCTTGAATTAAAATATTTCTCCAGTTTGCTCTGATCCTTCATAGTGATAGAGACATGGTGTAAATCGTGGGCACATACATAAGATTTGTTTTCCCTGATGGGTCAGCTATAGAGATGAGGAAGCAAACACAAAGGGTGAGAGTCACTTCGCCAAGGGGACAATACCATTGAGCTGTAATACTTTTATGAAACTCCTGGCTCATCTCGCTCTTGATGCCACTAAGAATAGAGCCATCTCCCTGCCTTCTCAGCATTGCTGAGCCGAGTGGAGAAACCGATTCCATTATTTGACATTCCATTTGCCTAGACTGACCAGTGCTTCTGGATCTCTGTTCACATCTTTTGAAAAAAACAAACATTTAATGGAAAATTTATCTTGATTTTTTGAAAAATAAAATATTACTTTTATCAAAGAAGCAAACAAATGCCCCTTTGGGTTATTCTGGAATCTATACTATAATTGACACAAATGGATCATTAAAATATTCTTGAAGTTGGAAAATAATCAAATGGACACTTTTTTCCCAGTTTCACAATTATTTTCTAATATTTTCTGTTTAGTTGAATATTTTCCTATTAGGGGAACTGTGTGCTTTAGTAATAGTTCATGCCTTAAGTAAGGAGAGCATAATGGTTGATCCAGAAGCAGCCTGATTCTGAAACCCAAAACTAAGGAATTTCCTATGCTAGGAACCCAGAATGATTAGACTGACCTTTATTCAGCTCTTCTATAAAAGCTTGGTATCCCTTGGCTCAATTAGCCCTCTCTATCAGACCAAATGGAGACATTATGTCACTTTTGCTTTTTGTTATGATTGTTGCTATATATCGACAAATTACAGTTTTATATATTTACAGGGTATGGAGGGATGTTGCAATATTCCAACACGTTGTGCAATGAAATGCAACAACATGGATGGAATTGTGAAATAAGCCCGTGACGGGAAGGTGAGTTACGTATAGCCTCACTGACAGGTGGAATTGGAATTGGGGCTCACAGAAATGTGGCAGAATGGAGGCTACCAGAGGTTGAGAGTTGGATGGAATGGAGAACTGATAACTGAGGGGTACAAAACTTTAGTTAGAAGGAAGAAGTTTACTTACTTATTTATTGTCCAAGAGCTTCCCTGTTTTGTGGGAAGGGTAGATCTCAAATGTTATCATCATAAAAAGTGCTAAATATTTGTGGTAAGGTTATGTTGGTTGGCTTCCTTTGACATATTTTTGAATCAGAACATGATTAGGTGGTTGTGCAATCTGCTACGGAGATATCCATCATGCACTGTTTTAACAATTAAGCTTAAAAAAAGAAACTGATTTTTGTTCTTCAAAAAACTCATTCCAGGAATTATAGACTTTTCAGTTAGGAGGAATATTAACTATCATGTGTGCCAGCCTTTTGTCTTCTTGTACACGCTTCTTGTGGATGTTGCTGAAGCTTGGCTCATTGCTGGTGTGTTCTCAGAACACCCCTTATGGGGTTTTCGTGGTAGTACTCCACTGGAAATGTGGATAATTTGTAAGAAAGTTAACATTGCTATCACTAAGACTGGCATCTGGATTTATATATTGTCTATTATCACATTGTTGGGAAAATATACTGGAGAACTATTTGTATTTGTCTTTTTAAAACTACTCCAATAATGTACTTTATCACTCATAAATTGACCATGACCTAAAAAGGTAGTTTTTCATTTTGTTGTATCATTATTTATTTTAAAATGTGAGATTCATAAGATGCCATTTGCCATATAAGTAAAAAGGTCTGTAATCACAAAACCAAACTTACTTATAATTTGAGGAATATTAAAATCGATAATTTAGTTGGCTTATAATACCCCCTAAACATTTAGACCCATGTAGATATATAACCTATAGATAAAGTGATATAGAACCTATATCACTGCATAATATCTAATACTACATTTTAACTCTTTAAACAAACCAGGAAGGGGAAGCAGGTAATTTTTCCCATTTCTGAAACCACACAAGGGCCTTCAATGCTTGTTGTTATTGTTGTTGTTTGTTTGTTTGTTTGTTGCAATATTGGAGATTACACCTGTGAGTGCTCTAACATTGGGCTACATTAATTTTTATTTTGAGGCAGGATCTTGCTAAATTTCAATCCTTCCATCTCAGCTTCCCAAGTCCCTAGGACTACAGGTGTTTGCCACTGCACCCAGCTCCCTCCATATTATATACCAGATACTCTCTCTCTAGTACTCTGTGTATACTTGTGCTGCACCTAAAGAGTGCACCTTTTCTGCACCACCCTCACCTCCAGCTAAGTGTTGCCCCATTTGGAGGTGATGTCACTGGTTGAGAGAGCACTGAAGAAAGTAACCGAGTGCAGAGTTCACACAGGACAGGGAGTAAAGCAGGTGACTGCCAGATAGCCTGGAAATCCTCCTCATTAACAGGGACCTAGGGAGAGCAGGCAGGAGGGGCTAGTAGTGCACCAGGGGCTACACACTGCTATGGTCCCATTGAACACATCTGAACAGACCCGGACAAAAGAACAATTATCAAATGGTTTCTAAATCCCTGGAAAAAAGTCAAGAGAACATACAGAAATATAAAAATTTCCAACACCCAACAAAGTAAAATCACAATGACTGATACTCAGAATAATTACCAGGCATGCACTGAGGCAGAAAAATATGACCTATAATCGGAAAAAGTTAATTTAAGAAATGATCCAGAACTTATACAGATGTTGAACTACTAGTCAGCAGTATTAAAATAACTATTATAATTATATTCCTATGTTCAAATACATAACATGAATGACATTGAAAAGGTTCAAATAAAACATATGGAAGCCATGATGGCACCTGCCTGTAATCCCAGGAGCTCGGGAGGCTGAGGCATGAGGATCACAAGTTCAAAGCCAGCCTCAGCAATGGCGAGGTGTTATGCAACTCGGTAAAACCTCACCTTTAAATAAAATACAAAATAGGGCTGGGGATGTGGCTCAGTGGTTAACTGCCCCTGAGTTCAATCCTCAGTCCAAAATATTAAAAAATAAATAAATAAATAGATAAATAGGAACCGTCTAGAGATGAAAGTTTCAGTGCATGCGATTTATGTTTTTTATTTTTTAATTTTTTTTTAGATTTTTTTGTTTTGGTTTGTTTTTAGAGAAACTGCATACAACATCAGAGACAAACAATAATTTAAATACCATGCATTTTCTGTATGTACAAAACCGAGAGATCCAGTTTAATTTGTGTCGTATTGTCTCCCTCATACAGCCGTCATCTGTGAAGTGGAGCTCGGGAGGGCACGGATTGACGGTCGCCATACTCACTCCTATACAAAGACAAACTATGTACACACACCCAGGAAGCAACTGGAGAAAGCAACCAGTTTGGGGGTTAACAGACCAACGGGAAGGAAAAGTCATGGCAGGTGACCTTTACCCACCGGCCGTGCACGGGGGAGCCTGCAGCTCCCTTCATGGAAGCCACACACCACAATGTTCATTCGGCAAATATAAATACATGTTCATAAAGTGGGAGAAAAATAAACCCAAAGCTTTCCTCATGTTCAACGCCTCGTCGTTGGTAGTTTCTCTAATCGGACAGAAAGGCGAATGTTTCAAAAGTGTTACAGGGCTCGGGGGCCTTGGGGATGAGGTTATCAGAATTTTGAGAAAGGAAGTTGGCCAATGGCTGCATCTTTTTTCATTAAGGGGGAGTTGGGGTTGGGCTTGGAGCCATGTCTAATTTTGAGAGGGACAGAATTTGAGATAATACACACTTCTCTCTCCCACGAATCCAAATGACACCATGCCCCACTGGGAACGTCCATGCACCAACTCCAAAATTGCAGTACTTCCAGAAAAGTGATGCATTTTAAACCATCTAGCCCATCTCTTCCCCCTACCCCCAATGAGTGTCCAATTGTCATCTTGGAAGGTAGCACAAGTTGTTTCGGTGTCATATCAATGTGGCCAGAAAAATGTGGGTAGATGATCTCTCTAAAGACCTGGAGGTTTACAGGGAGACAGCAGAGGCCCTGTCCTGCAGGCCCCTGGGGTTGCTGAGGCCAAGAGCCACCTAGAGTGGGCTTGAGATAGCTGATCCTGAAGGTGGGTGACCTTTCAGGGACTGGGAGGTGCACCCCTCAGTCTGAGAAAGTGACTTCTGGGAAAGGGTGCCCTGCAGGAGGAGGAGTGGAAGTGGCGTTCAGTTTCCTCCATGCAGGAAGTGGACTGCAACCCTAGGGCACTTTGGGTGGCCCACCCGGGCTGCTGGCTGGCTACAGGGAGCAGGATTTGGTCTTTCTTTTCCTAGGGAATTTGAAGGCCCAAGACCCAAGGCCAGCAGGGATGCCAGGGGCCTTGGTGGGAGGAGTCCAGTCAGCGGAATGTATTCCCTGAGGACTCACTCCTGGCCAGGGGAAGGCAAGACTGTCAGGACACAGGGCACCACGTGCAACTTTTGAAGCTCAGCTGCTGGTTAGAGGGAGTGCGGGCCTCAAACCCGGGCAGGCAAGCACCTCCGCCTTGAATGGGTGCCTGCCCCACCTGCCCTAGAGAAGTTCAACACAGGAGCCAAGAGTCATCTGCCATTCCATTCGAACATTCAAACTGTCAGTAAGCCTTTCGGGAAGACATTTTCCCTGAATACCTCTCCCAACTGCAGGAACTATTCAGATTCAACATTCAAAGAAAAAAGAAAGACCTAGTGATGGTGTCCAGTGATGGTGATGGTGTCTGCCCTTGGGCTGGGCAGAGGCATGCATGCTCCAGAGGCGCAAGGAGACCAGCGGCTGGGGGCACTGCCTGCAGAGTTGCCCTGAGCTCTCCCCCACATCTGTCTGGCTCCTGCTTGGTGCTACCCACGGAGCCGTTAAGGCTGTAGAAAATTCACCAGCCCCAGAGATGGGTGTTGCATCCCAAGGGTTCCTGGTCCCCCCTGGTTTGAGTGGGGACTTGTTGACTCTTTTTTAGGATGGCCAGGCCGGCAGCTGGCATCCTTCTAAACCTTGGGCGCGTGGGGTAGAGAGCGAGCCAGGGCCTAGAGGGACCATGGTGGCTCTGGATCCTCCATAGAAGGCAGGGAGAGCTCTGCTCGGAAAGAAAAGTGGGTGTTCTGGGCCTCGCTGGGATCCTGGGTAGGGTTTGTGGGTGTCCTTACTTCACTGCACACCCAACCCCGGTGTCCCTGCTGACAGAGTATTGCTTCTCTGTGGTCCCGGTGTGCAGGACGACAGTTGGAGACTCATCTCCAATCACCCTGCATCACAAGAGAGACAGGTCTCTCTCTCAATCAATGGAGCAGGAAGAGAGGGACACTTTGGCAGGCGTGCCTGGCATCTGCCCAAACCTGGCACGTGCTGAAATCTGGGCTTCTCTGTGGAAGCTTTTCAGTGCAAAGAAGGGAGAACAAGAGGCCATAGAGTGGCACTGGGACTCCAGTCCCTCAGTGGCTGGGGAGCCAGGCTTACAGGAAGGGCTTCTGGCCTCCACGCATTGGTCCTGGGCTCAGAGGACCGATGACTTCCAAGTCACACCACCCCGACTCTGGGTGCACAGGAAAAATGAACCCTGGCCAAGCAGAGCTTCCGACCAGCCTTGCTAGACTTCTCTGTTTGGCTCCACTTAGTGCCTGTGCTGCCTGAGTGAGTGCTGACTCCAGCTTGCATGGCCCCACGCTGTCTGCACCCCAGACGCATGGACATCATGTGGGTGCCTTAGCCATGGCATTTGTGTGACACTGGGTGGGCCAATTAATTAGAACTGAGCAGATGACAACTCCCGCTTTTGAAACCAGAGTCTCCTGCAAGGCGGCTCAGCTCAGGCTGAGGGGGCAGGATGGGCGCTGCCTGCCAGCCTTCTGCCCCTACGGCACCCACCTGAGGACCCACAGACAGTCACAGACTCCCCCAGAACCCCCTGGGAAAAGGCCCTTCCCTTCTGCTCACTGTGGGGATGATGGCCGAAGAGAAAGGACCAGGCCACAGAGTAGCCCTCCCCGGCTCTCAGCACCTCCCTCCTCGGGGACCCCCAGAGTGCCCGGTGCACCTGGCCAAATCTAGACGGCCATCCAGACTGACAGCTGGGCACAGTCTCTGAGACAAGCTCATGCCTCCGCCTTCTTTCCACTCAGGTGACAGACCCTTATGAGGAAGGGTTTCACTGGAGACCAGGTGAGCTGGTGCCTGCCTGGCTCCGATGGCGAGGATGAGGACCGCTGGGCCTCCGGGAGGTCTTCCGCCAGGGCCCTGCCATCGGTGAGACGCGTTTCGGTACCTGCAGTGATGCTAGCAGCTCTGACCGTGCAGTGGTCACCATCACGTTTCTGCACAGAGAATCCTGATTGCGTTTCCTTTTATTTTTCTTCTTCTTCTTTTTTAAAAAAGGCAGTTCAGAAGATTTACATCGTAATGAGGAAGTGAATAAATACCAGCACTTATGGTTCTTCTTATAAATTTATGTTTTGAAGACAGCATAGCACTCAAGAGGAATTTAACTGTTAAGGTCATGGAACCTTGTTAAGTGTCTACTCAATTCATGAACTTCCATTTCAGTGCTTTTAAATTCATTGAGCTCTTTCCGAATGGCAGCTTTGTCTGCAGCTGTGAGGCGGGTCTGCGGCTTGTCTGCCCTCCGATCATAATCCTGAGCGTCAGCCACCTCCACGTAATCACTGAAACGGATGAGGATTTTCCTTTCTCGAAGTTCTTCTACTGTGGGCCTTTGACTGAGCTTTCGAGTTAGTCGCCTCTTGATCTCTCTTTTCTTCTCCTGTTCCTCTTGTTCATTCCGAGGTTTCAAAAAGTTCCTCTGCTCCAGTTCTTCTGCAGTCGGCCTCTGGCTCAGCCAACTGGTAAGCTTGCTGCCGATCTGCTGCCTCAGCTCCAGCCTCTCCTCATCCGTCTGCCAGGGCAGGATGTTCTTTTTCTCCAGTTTTCGCTTGGAGGGCCTGTTGCTGAGTTTGATGGCCAAGGAGTCCTTCCTGCAGACCTTCATGGCCAGGGAGCTGGTGTACAGGGAGCTGTTGTCCTCTTCGTCGTCGTCCTCCTCCTCCTCCTCTTCTCTTGTGTACAGGCAAGAAGAGTCTTCATAGTCTGATTCATGAGGCACATTTGCTTTATTGTCATCACATTCAATCACAACAGTTGGCACTTGTCTGATTTCTGGAAGGCCCATAGGTCCTGCTTTTGTGACACCGTCAGTCGAGTGCAAACCAGAGCTGTGGTAAGAAGTGGAACAGGGGAGTCGCTGCTCGGAGCTTTCCAGCCTCTACTTGGTCATGGCCAGCATTTTGTTCAGCTGGTCTATCATCTTGCAGCCCGAGGGGTGCATGGGGAGGGTGCCGGTGGAGGAGGGGAGGTGCTGGCCATGGCTGCCATACTGCAGCTGGTGCTGGATCTGGGACAGCAGGACCATGTGGTGGTGCTTGGCCACGCCCTGCTGGCTGCTCTTCTGGGCTGCGAAGGTCGCCAGGGAGAGCTCCGGGCCCCCTACGGGCATACAGATCATGACTTTCTTTGGAGGTAGCGGAAGCAACAGTTTCACTGGCAGACAAGGCAATTTCACAGGGGCACCAGGATCTGTTAAGTGGTTGGCAATCCAGGTAGTAGGTTTGGGAGGCAGGGCCGCGGGCTGCTTGAGAAAGGACAACTGCTTCACTGGGGTCTCCTCATGGTCTCCAGAGAAAGCAACAAGATTTTGGGGGGGCAGTAGCAGGACTGGTTTGGCTGTAGGATCTTGGGACAGGAGGACTCCAGAGTCACTGGCAGAGGGACTCTCTTCAGACACTGAGGGGACAACTGGCCCTCCATGATGTCTGAAGCTTGGAGCACCTCGTACAAGCAGGGATCCCTCGGCATGGGGACTGGCTCCATTTCGGACAGGGCGGGCAGGGACAGCTGGCTGGAGCTGAGGGACGGTCCGTTTTCCAGGGAGTCATCTTCGTTGGATATGGAGAGCTCCCCATCTTTATGGTAGATCTCCTTCAAGACCCCTCGCTTTATCAGCTCCTCTCTGCTTTGCCTTGATGGATATCTTCATGGATATCTTCCTTTCCAGGGCTGCCGACGTGTGCTTGAACTTCTCGCTCTTCTTCTTCCTCCACTTCTAGGGCTTGAAGATCCTGCCCAGGTTGGCAAACTTACTCCTCCTCCGGATGGGTGGGGTGTGGGTACCTGGGACCAGGAAGTCGGAACGCATTGCCACCAGCCTCTCCACCTCCTCAGCTTCATGGAGCCCAGCTCCTACCAGCCGGGTGGCAACCTTCAAGGAGTCCTGCGTTTCCCTTGACCCTGCAGGCGACTGCTTTCAGAAGCAGGGGATATTATCGAAATGAAACAGAAAGTAACCTGGGGATCCAGACAGACCCTTGGCTTGCACTTGGCCGCCCCCAAGCTCTGGCGACTCAGCCCGCCCAGTGCATGCGATTTAAAACCTAATGGATGGGATTAATGGCAGATTAGACTTTTCAGGAAAAAAAGTTGAGTCAACTCGAAGATACAACAGAAGATTGCCAAAATAAAATAGAAAAATAAATAAATAAAAACATGAGACAGGGAATAAACAGAGAATCAGTGACCTGAGGACAATTTCAAATAGCCCATGTTTAATTGGAGTTCCCAAAGGAGACAAGGAAAGGGATGGAGAGAGAAAAAAAAATATTGGAAAAGAATATTGGCTGAACATTTTCACATTTGATGAAAATCAAACTGAGATCCAGGAAGCCCCACAGCCTCAAATACAAATGGTATTAAGAAAGCAAGACAACGGAACATCACAAAGAAATTGCTTAACACCCAACATGGTAAAGAGAGAAAATCTAAAAGCAGCCATAGAAGAAGGCAAGTTTTATACAGAGAACAAGAACAAGGACAACAGTAGATTTCTTTTTGGAAGCAAAGCCACTTTTACCCCAAAAGGAAAAAATAAAACAACAACAACAAGAAAAAATTCTTCCTTAGATTTGTATATCCAGCAAAAACTTGTTTCAGAAAAAGGTGAAATGAAAAATTTTCCAGCCACACAAAAGCTAAAATAATTTATTACCAGCATATCTGCCCTCCAAAAGCAGTTTAAAAGTTCGTGAGGAAGAAGTATGAAAACAGATAAAAATATGTATATGCACAAAGGGAGGAGGAACACTTATGTAAATATAAGTAAATAAATATGACTTCTTGCTTATTATTTGAGCATTCACTGTTTAGAAATAAAAGTAGTATTGTGTAAGGTCTATAGCATAAGTGAAATTAAAATGAATGAGAACACTAGCACAAAAGCCTAAAGAAATGAAAATGTTGTTTGTACAGTTCTGATACATTGTATGATATCAGTTAAATGTGGACAATGATAAGTTTTCCTTATAAAACAGTAACTCCTAATTATTCAATAAACATAACAAAATAGAATAATAAAAAAATACTTGAAAGTAGACAAAAAAGAGGAAAAAGTAACAATATGTGGAGCAAATATACGACAAATAGCAAGCTTAGATGTAAAATTTACATTTGATTTTAAAATCCACAACTCCTCTTAAAAAGACAATGTTAACAGAAACAAAAGTCCAGTCACAGACAAGAAGAAACTATCCCAAAAACCCTGTAGTCAAACACAATACACTTGTTTTCAAAATATATAAAGAACTCTTACAATTTTCGTAAAGAGCAAAACAGAGAATAAAAAAGAGTGGATAAAGTTCAGTTACCAAAAGCAACAGACAAAGGACACACAAAAGATGGTTCATATAATTAGCCATTAAGGAAATGCAAGTCAGAGTTGCTTTTCTATACCCAAATATGACTAAGATAAGAAATATCGACAATACCAAGTATTGTGGAAAATGTGGATCTGTTGTAATTCTTATATATTATTGACTATAAAATGCTGCAATCTCTTTGGGAAACACTTTAACATCGTTTTATGCACTTAAACAAACATCTAGCCTATGAACTTACAATTCCAATCATGAATATATGTAAGACACACACAAGAATGTTCCCAGAATCCTTTTTAGTAGTATCCTCAAACTGTGAACTACTAGAATGACCCTCAGAAAAAAATGAATAAACGTATTGTGTTAGACTCACAAAATAGAGTACTCCTCGGTTATGCAATGGAAAAACCACTCTGACCTTCATCAAATTTGGATGAATCTAAAAAACCCTCATGTTGAATGCATAATTAAGTTAGATACTACAGAGAACATTGTGGAGTTCTAGAATAAGCAAAGCCAAGATATAGTCATAGAAATCATATCAGAGGTTGGGGTATGTGATAAGGTGAGAGCTGAATGCAAGCTGAATGCACCAGGGCACTTTCTAGAAAGATAGCAGTGTTCCATATCTTGATTGGTTATGGTTACCCTGGTATACACATTTGCCAAAACTCATTAAATTTTGTATATGGAATTTTTACATTTTGCACATAAATTGTATCTCAATAAAGGTTATGTATAAAATGAGTACATATTTTGATATATATCATATCTCTTCAAATCATATGTTTGCATAATAGAAAACAATGGAAAGTATGCTGTATTTAGAAAGAATTAAAAAAAATTATCACTTTTATTTAATCTTTTTAATATAGACCTGTAAGCATTCATAATTATATAAGTATAAATCTTAAAAAGTGGTATTTTCTCTGTGGTATAGAAAAATTCCTATATATTTTATGTTATGTAATGAATTTAAAAAACACATATTGCCAGATGTGGTTGTACATACCTACAATCCCAGCTACTTGGGATGATCACAACTATAGCCCAGCCTCAGCAATTTAGTGAGACTGGTCTCAAAATTTATAAAAAAGAGGGTTGGGGATATAGCTCAGTGGTAGAGCACCCCTTGATCCAATCCTCAGTACCACAAACCAATCAATCAAAAACAAAAACACAAAAATCAAAAACCTCAAATCAAGATGTCTCTGCTGTTCTATAAATTTCCATATGTTCTATAGTATGAATTAAGTGGTGAGCTCCTTCAGCAAACCAATGCTGTATATTCTACATCCAACTTCTTGTCAATCAATTCAATCCCTTTTTCTGGAGTCTTTCCCAATAGAGAGTTGACCAGTCAATGACATTTTTCAGCCACCCCTCAGGAGAAGTCCCAGAACAGTTAGAAACACTTGCTTTCCTTGGAAACACACATATTGAAGACTTTGCTCCACTTTTAATCAACAGGGCTACGTGGAATCAGATTTCAACTCCATCTCATTTCCAATTTCCAGGAGGCATTCAGATAGTTTCTATTTATTTATTTATTTATTTATTTATTTATGTTTTTGGTGAATAAAAGTACAAAGATCAGCTGGGCACAGTGGCACATGCCTGTAATCCCAGTGGCTGGGGAGGCTGAGGCAGGAGGATCACAAGTTCAAAGCCAACCTCAGCAAAAAGCAAGGTGCTAAACAACACAGTGAGACCCTGTTTCTAAATAAAGTACAAAATAGGGCTGGGGATGTGGCTCAGTGGTCTAGTGCCCCAGAATTCAATCCCTAGTTCCTGACCCCCCTCATCCCGGCCATGAGATAAGAAATATTCAAAAGATTATCAGAGAGAGGCACCTTAGTTTCTCCCAGATCTTGTGACACACAGAAGGAATGGGCCAGTGAAGAAGAAAGATGTTGCATGTCATGTCATGTCCCCAGCTCTGCAGTTTGAACTAGACAACCCTGGAGACTGAGGGAAGACCTGAGAGGTGCTGAAGTGCCCCCAAGGGAGCCCATGATCTGTTCTCTGGGAGATGCTGAAGGATCAAAAGATTTCATTGGAAGGGAATGTCATTTCAAAACATTTCCTGTTAGACAAGTCCTGGAGACTTAAGCTGTTAGTTTTCTGTGTGATGCTGATGGAAACTTGAAAGAACCATCAAGGCTTGCCCTCAGAAAAAATGCCCATTTATTGAGGAACAGCTCTGCATATTTATACAGCTGGGGGTGGTTTGACAGTTGGCATGGGGTGCTGTTTTATTGGTGGGTAAGGATCAGGTGAGCCAGCAGGGCTAGTCTGATTGGTGGATAAGGATCATGTGAGCCAGCAGGGCTCACCATTGGACAGCAGGATCATGTGAGCTAGCAGGGCTCACCATTGGATGGTTCTTCTTGGGGGATAGGGAAGTTAGTCTTTGGAGCCTGGGGTGACTCCCAATATTCCCCCCTTTTTGTTATTAAATGAGAGTGGGCGTCAACTCATTCTGGCTGCTTCCTGCTGAAATGGGGCGGTGTGGGAGAAAGAGAGGAGGGAAGTAAGGAGCCCCCACAGGAGGGCAGAGAAGACAGGTATCAACAAAGGTTCCATGCCACCACAGATCCATGATGACGTCAGTCCATTCAGCATAGGTCTCGGTATAGGTCTTGACTAGAGGTATTATCAGTAGCCGAGAGTTGGTTGGAGAAGCTAGTTAAAAGCTTGATTAGAAATTTTACCCACCTGAGTCTGAATGAACTTTATGATGGGGGAAGGAACAGGCACAGGGAGTTTTAATAGCCCAAATCTAATGGGGTCCTGGGTCTGAAGGCTGCCTTGTTGGCCCAAGGGGGGTTAAGTGTTCAACCCTTAGCGGGGGGGGGGGGTTGAGTGTTCAGCCTTGAGTGGGGCTTGGGCATTTGGGCTTGAAGCAAACAGGTGATATAGAACCAGACAGAGGGTTTGAGAATCCAGGTCATCCAGCAGCTGACCTGGACCAGCCCTGGAGACCAGCCTGTCCTGCACCTAACACCCTCAATTCCACTCTTCATTCCTAGTCAATCTAGCTCCCTCCCCTCTCAATTAAGGCTGCTCTTCAAACTTTCTCCTAACTGGGTGTACCATCTTGGTTCTCCCTTTGCCTTTCTCGAAGGCAGCCAAGGGAGGACGGTGGCCCATTGTTACCAGATTTTGCTTTGTGTGCAGTCAGATCTCTCCAGGTTTTATGTGAAACACTTCAACTTTAAATACTGATACTTGAAATTACAAAACTGGGAGGGCAAACAAAACACACATGTTCCTCCTTAGGCCCAGAAAGCAACTGGTAAAGTGCTCTCTTATGATCACACTTATTCAGGGGTCACCATGCTCTGGACACCTAAGTGGTTTGTCAGAAGGACAACACACAACGGTCCCACTCCTGGCCAGATCCAAGCAAGTAGGGGGTCTGTAAGAAGGAGGAGGGTGTCTGGCTGGAGGGGGCCCTTAGGATCCCTTGCTTTGAATCTCCAGACACAGGGCAAAGAGAGGACCAAAGAGGGGCCAGAAATGAGGGGGAGCATTGACAAGAGTACTTAATGACAGGTGAGGATCATTGGCTCTTCTGATGAAGGTGTAGGAGTGCCGGGCTTAAGCCTGGAAATATGAATCCACAGGGTAAGTTGGTTATTAGATAGCTAGAGTTTGGCCAACCAATGGAGTGCACATAATCACCTGAGCAGGACTCTCCTGATTTGGTTTTAGAGGGGGGCTTTTCTCCCAGTGGGCAATAGTAAACAAGTTGACCATGTGTTAAGGAAGTAGGGTTTTAAGAGACTGGGGTCCAGAAAGGAGCCAGGCTTAATAGTGCCAGAGTTCAGAGTGTAGATGGAAGAGGAGGGACAGAGCATAAGTTTCGGAAATGGGTAGGGGTTCTGTAGGCAGTCAGGGAGGAACGAGAGGAAGGTCATGACTTCGAAAGAGAGTCATGTATGAGAGATTAGAAGACTTTTCTGGCAAGGCCCTAATGCACAGTAAAGCCAAAGGGAGCACCTTTACCCAGTCCAATCTTAATTTCATGGTGAGCTTGGTGAGAGTCTCTTTAAGGGACCAATTGGTCCTTTCAACCTTTCTGGAAGCCTGGGGGTGGTAAGGGAAATAGAAATGCCAAGGGAGTGATAGCACGTGAGCCAGTCCCTGAGTTATCTGCGAAGTGAATTCTGGGCCATTATTTGGATAGAAGTGGGCATCCCAAAATGGGGGATTATGTGAGTAAGCAATAGATCAACTACCGTAGAGGCCCATTTGTTAGAAGTGGGAATGGCTTCAACCCATCCCAAAAAAAGTATCTACCAATACGAGAATATATTTTATGTTTTTTACTCGTGGGATGTTGGTGAAATCAATCTGCCAGTCTGCAGCTGGGATATGACCGTGGGCCTGATGAGAAGGGAAAGGTTTCGGTTCTAATGGATATTGGTATTGGTTCTCTGTATTGGTTTTCTGGCAGATCCGAGAAGCGAAAGTGATCTGTTGTAGGAGGGTCTTATGGCATCGGGAAAGGGTAAAAAAGGAGTGAAGGAAAGTAGTAAGACTATGTGGACTAAAATGGAATAGAGAGAGAAGAAACTGGAAGAGTTGTTGAGGATCTTTGGGTCGATCCCTGATGGTAACTAAGAGATGCGGAGAGGAGGTAAAGCTCTGTAGGGCAGCTGAGTGAGCTGCTTGATCTGCCCTGGAATTCCCCATAGTGTAAGGGAGGAGTCAGTTTGGTGGGTTTTGCAAAGGATTATCTCCAGTTGGGAAGGCAGCCTGGAGGCTCGTAGTAGGCCAGAAATAAGTGTGGAATTAATGACTGCCATCCCTCTGGCAGTCAGTAGCCCCCTTTCTTCCAAATGGCTGCATGAGAGATCAGTATATAGGGAGAGGGTTTTTCCCTCTGCTAGCTCAAATGCCCTTGTGGCAGCTATGAGTTGTGGCAGCTATGAGTTCAGCTTGTTGGTTGGTGGTATTGGGTGGGAGAGGTTTTGCCTCTATGATGGATGAGAGGGAAACGGCAGCATACCCCGCTACTTTAACCCCGTTATGTATAAAGAAGCTACCATCTGAGAACCAGACAAGGTCTGAAGTGGGCACGGGTCCCTCAGAAATGGTGGTAGGGCAGGGTAAAATCATTTTGGGCTGCTGCTAGGGCTTTGAAGCATGGGGGTCAGCCCTTGACAGTGGGGTCGAGCTGTTTGGATAGGTAGGCCACTGGTGCAAATGTGGGGCCATATTCCTGACTCAGAACGCCCACACTTTGTCCCTGTTTCTCATGTACATAGAGGGTGAAGGGTCGGGAGAGGTCTGGGAGATGCAGGGCAAGTGCCCGGAGGAGGGCCTTTCTAAAGGGCTTCCCTACCACTAAGAGTTGGGGTTCATCTTGGGGGCCCTTGGCCAGATTATATAGCCAAACCCAAGAAGGAGAGTATGTCATCTTTGGTCTTTGGTGTATAGACACAATAAGCTTTTTTTGTCTATTGTAATGGCCTTTTTCCCTTGAGAGATATGTAACCTCTTTACATGCTATTTGGGCCTTTTGTGGAGAGGCCCAATATCCCTTTAAGGCCAAGAAAGTAGGAGAACTGTGTCATCTGTTGAGTGCCCTTTGGACGAGCTAGAAGAATTTGTAGAGCTTTGCAAGAGGTGCAGAGAGCAGGATTGGATGGGAGCAAGAATAAAGCCTAAAAGAGACCCCTTAGAATGGAGGGATCCAGGGACCCAAAAAGGGGCCATCTACTTTGGTTGTCTAAGGGATAAGTGGGCCAGGCCTGGGTGCTATATTTGATCCAAGAGGCATTGTAGGGGAGAGTCGACAGGCAGAGAGGACACATTACCCATGTAAGGAGGAGGGAAGAGGATGCAGAGAAGGAGGAAACTGATTTATTGGCAAAAGGGGCGTCTCTGCCAGAGCCAAAAAATCAGGAGTGCCTAAGTGGCAGCTTTGAGCTGCAGAAATTGGTTGTCACCGAATCCTGACAGTTGAAGCTCTTGTCCTGGACGGAGCTGGAGCTGTGGGAGACCTTGGCCAAGGCTTTTTGGGACCCCTCCTGGAGAGGCCGGATACTCCCAGTGCTGGAAAGAGGGGAGAGGAAGGGGTGGGTAAGCGTCTCTCTAGTGGCTGAGTCTTAAGGTGAGAGGACTAGGACTTTCGAATCTGCCCAAGGAAAGATTCCTGAGGGCCTACTGCTAAAGGGCTTTTGTAGACTTAAAGGCTGTGGTGGGGTGCTTTCCTCCCCACAGGTGGGCAAAGAGATTTGCTGGACAATAATCAACATATTGCAAGAGGGAGGATTCGGGACACTGGGGGTGAAAAGATAGGAGGTCAGAGGCCAAGGTTTGTCCAAAGTGGTGTGGACTATCTCGAAATTGCTGAGGAAGGAGAGTCCAGGTTAAAGGCAAAAAGATATCCTTTAAATCTATGACGAAGAAGTGGGTGGCAGTGTGGGGGACATGAAACAGCAGGGTGTATGGATTGGGAACCAAAGGATTTATGGGCCTAACAGAGGTGTTGATGAGTCGTAGGTCTTGAACTAAGCAATAGGGCCCGTTGGGCTTTTTTACCGCTAGTTTGGAAGTATTGTAAGGGGAATGAGCAGGACGGAGGTACCCCTTGCTAAGAAGGTCCTGAATAATAGGTTGTAGGCCCAGAAGAGCTTTTGTGGACAGGGGGTATTGAGCCTGATTGGGGAAGGTGTTAGGATCTTTGAGATAAATGTTAACTGGTGGGCAGGAAATGGTGGAGGGGGTGTGGGTATCCCATAGAATCAGGTAAACCAGGTTATTATGGTATTTCATGTTAGCCTTACAAGTGGAGCAGAATGGCCAGTCTTCTGCCAAAAGGGCAGATTCTGGGGCCTGACTGATGCCAGAAGCCCGGATGTTGATTGTTGTATTGAATTTATTGAGAATATCTCGGCTGAGCAAAGGAACTGGACATTGGGGCATAACTAGAAACGTCTGAGAGAATGGGAAATTGTCTATGGAACAAAGTAATAGGGGAGTCTTCCTTGGATAGTTGGTCTTTCCTCCTACCTCGACAATAGGAGAGGTGGACGGCACTGTTTGCCCCAGAATTCTGTCAGGGCTGAGAAGGTAGCTCTGGTGTCAAGGAGAAAGTAAACCTTGCACCTATCCACCCGAATCCGCACCCTGGATTCTTGTCTATTGATAGTTACGGCCTGGGACAAGGACCCAAGGCTCCGTCAGTTGATTGCTATGCCCAGAAGGTCGGAGGGTTTCCTGGCCATAGGCCTCCTATGGGGTCTAGGACAGTCAGAGGCCCAATGACCCTGTTGTTGACATTTAGGGCATGGGGTACACGGAGTGCCTGGTGTGGGGCATGACCTGGCCCAATGTCCCTCTTTGCCACACTTGAAGCAGGCGCCCAAAGGGGTTTTCAGTGATGGGTGGCGAACCAAAGAAGCACCCTGCAGGGCCTGGGCGAGCATCTGAAATTTCTCAGTCTGGGGGGTGGCAGGGCCTTGTTCGAGCTTTCTTAGTTTGGCCCAGATGTCGGGGTAGCTCTGTGAAAGGAAATATGTCATAAGGACATGATGGCCATCTGGGGTTTGGGGATCTACGTTACTGCTAAAGGGCTTTTGTAAGCCGATCCAGAAATTCTGATGGGGTCTCTTGTAATTTTTGGAAATTGATGGCCTTACATGCCACTTTTCTGAGCCCAGCAATAATACATGTGGAGAATCGGTCCTACTCTGTATGACAGCTTGTGTATTATAATCCCGGTTGGGAGTTTGATCTGGGGCAGCAAGTGGCTCCAGAGGGCGATTGGGATTAACTCAGTGAGTTTCATCTGCATGGGCTCTGGCAAGTTCCCAGACTCTGGTACGTTCCTCAAGAAGGAGAGTATTAGCCAATTTTATATATATATATATAATGACCTCATGCAACTAGAGTGAAGGTTGGGTTTATTCACTACAGATCCCACCACTTACATTAAAGAGTTTAAGTGGGTCCTCCAGGCTTATAGCCTCACTCACCCTGATATATATATATATATATATATATATATATATATATATAT
Organism: Ictidomys tridecemlineatus; assembly: GCF_052094955.1. NCBI lineage: Eukaryota > Metazoa > Chordata > Mammalia > Rodentia > Sciuridae > Ictidomys > Ictidomys tridecemlineatus. The sequence continues at coordinate 86,846,639 of NC_135483.1, forward strand.
ATATATATATATATATATCAGATGGATGCTTTTAGATTGGTCACCCCAAGAAATAAGGGCATATATTGTCCTACAGCAATCTTTTCTTCCTTTCCTTTCCCTTTTTCTCTTTCCTTCTTTTTTTTTTGCTCATAGGGATGAACCCAGGGCCCCTAGTGTTTATCTTTCCAATTTCCTGTCTATTTATCCATCTATCATCTATCTACATTTCTTCAGTGATCTCATAACAAGTAGCTAATGAAAAACAATGACCCAAAATAACAGCAACACCTATTAAACCTTTTTTCACCATTTGTAAATTTGCTATAGTTGTTTAGACAACTGTATTGCTAAAATAATCCCATTTCCAGGTTTTTTTTTGAATTGTTTGTCACACTCAATTAGATTATCCACCATGTCTCCATTTTTGTGTGTATCTTCCAACTCTCATTAAATCCAATCACTCAAAACTCAAACTCTGGAGGTGTTTATAACAACCTTTTTACAACAAGTGTTTCAAAGATTTTGTGTGGTATTTTCAAGTAGACCAAGTATATTAGTCCATTTTTCCATTGTTATAACAAAATGTCCAAGGCTGGGTGACTTATAAAGGAAAGAATGTTATTTAGTTCATGGTTTTGAAGGGCAAAAGCCTTTGTAGCATGGTGCCAGTTCTGGTGAGGGTCCCTCTGGTTTCACCATATGATAATAGATGGCACCATGATGGGTCAAGAAGGCAGAGAGTGAGCAAGTCTTTTCATAACAATCTTCTCAGGAGAACAAACACTCTCCCACGTGGCCCCATCTTTTAAAGGTTCCCACCACCTCTTAACATCACAACACTGGGGACCAAGCCTCCAATACGAACTCATTGGAAGCACACTCAAATAATATCCAAACCATGACATCAAGCTTAAATGTTCACAAAAAAATTCTCCTTGTTATCTTTCCCAGGTCTCTAGTTTTATCTACCCTGGCATAAGGAACACTGGAGGAAAACTATCACTTCAAAAATTTAAACTTTTTTCTCTGCCCTACAGAAGTATTCATTTAAATGTGTCCCAAGTTCTCCAGGATTGTTGGAATGACAATAATACAGCACTTCCATTAGATTTATTTTTCAAAAAAAAAGCAAATAAAATGTATGCTCTGTGTTAATGCTAAAGTCAACTGATTATTGATCCTTTAAGATTGAAGTTATATAGTTAAGTTTTCAAAAGTATCTTTGATCTATAGAAAAATTAAACCCAGGAAATTAGAAATATAAAAACTTAGAATACTGAAGGAGCATATGACATATGTTTATTGGAATTTAGTGTAGATCATTTTGGGATTGAATTTAAGTCTTTGTGCTGATGTAAGAAGTTCACCTAGTAATTTGGCAGGTAACTGACTTGTTAATTCACAAGTGATTCAATAACAATAAATGGGTTTTATTAATCTCCATGCTGGATAAATAGACAGCTACTATATTTATTTGTAGGCAAGTACCCTCACCGCCAGGAGCATTTTTTAAATATAGCTCCTTCTCTCTACTTTGTGAAAAGCAAATATTTAAAAATGGCCTTTACCAGCATCTGCTGCTTGGCAGGATGTGCTTGGCATTTCTACTCTTTGATTATGTCAACAACAACAAAAAAATCACATCAAGACAAACAAGGCTGGTTGTGTAGGGAAAAAAAAATTCAGACTGATTTTGAAAAGTGGATTCTGCATGCTGTGTTTTATGGGTTGGTTAGCTAAGCAGCACGAATAGATCACTGTAACCCCAAACCCAGTGATTCAAAATAACAAAACATATCGCCTATTTTAGGAATATGTTGCAAACACACGTGTTATGTAAAGAGATATGACAGCAACAAATTGCTTTCCGGTGTCTAGTTTTTAGGATTTATAATACATGGTGGGTAGACTTCCTTTCTTCATTTAGTTAAGTTCTAGCTTTCTTACATGGCATCCCAATAAGGAAGAGAACTTCTGCTTTGATATGTTCTGACATTCCACATACTGCTAGATTCTTAGGTGTTGGGAACATCTGCCTATGTCCCAACTTGGAGTAACCCCACCAGCTGTTCACAGCCAGGAGACACAGAACCCTAAACCCACCTTGCCCTAGGTCTAGGACCATCTTAGGAGTATTCCTTTCTCCTGCTTTCTATGGACTTTTAAATACTCACACTACTATACTCCATTCATCATTTTCTGGTAATGAAAGCCTCCTTTATCTCCAGATTTAGCTTAGGGGACCAATTTAGGCTACCCTTTCCTCAGCCCTCCAAATCTGAGTCTCCTTTGTAAAACCACATTGCCATCTTTGTTCTCTTTGATCATGAAGGCATATCAGTTGGCTAATGTTTTCATGAGATCATCATCTCCTCCATTGACCTGCCAGGAAGCAGAGCCATGCTCACTCTGGATATGTCCTTGGTCCCCCACCAACCCCGTCCCCTCCACGTTGTTCATGGACCACTTGTGTAGGGACCCAAATGTCTGCAATCAGAAAACTTTGAAAGATATTGATTAACCTTTGATATATATGTTCAATGTCTTCCCTCTCTTTCTCTCTCTGGATAGCATTTTAAATCACACGGGAGAAAATGAGGAGAGTTTAAGGAAAATCGTTCTCTTATCAGAATTGGGGGGCCACTTAATGACTTCATCCATCCTAAGGAAGAACTTCATAAAGAATCTGGTTTAAGAAAGAAGTTTTACCTAGTAGAATAAAATATCTCCTACTTTCTTGGTCAAAGTCATGCAAAAGACTCCATTCTAAATAACTGTTCTCAGTTTTCATAGAGAAAATAAATTAGGAATACATACATTTGACCAAGGGGAATTTGGGGTAAACATTAGGAAGGAGATTCTTATTAACTATCATATTATCTTTTTTTGAGGTGGAATAAAAAAAATATAATTAAAAAGAGTCTAAACCAGAAAGTAATAACTTTTAATCAGATGTCTTTCAAGCTTTCTTTGAAATTAATTCAGCACATGATTATGAGATTTGGTAAAATCATGTTACTCTAGTAACTGGGTATAGTTAAAACTATGTAAGAAGTTCTGCATGGATGCTTGGTAATAAAAAGAGTTATTACTTATAATCATTAGTGTGATCACTACATAGCTATGTCCTAGAAGTAATTTCAAGTATTCTAATTGTCATAAATTATGTAAGATAACAAAAATGAACTTGAAGACTTATTAGGTGAGATTTTAGATATTGCTCAGAGGTGCGTTTCTCTGTGTTATAATTAAATGACCTTTTCTGTGTAATTCCTGAAATTATTGTGTTAGCATTGGTCGAAAATAATTTTAAATATTGGAGTCATCAATTCAAAAATACTGAAATCAATATTCTTATAAGGCAAACTTGAATAATATGCAATCAATTTCTTTGAAATAAAATTGTAATACATTAAATAATTAAAGACTGTGGCTTTAGACAATCAACTCACTAAAAAAAATCACTTCAGATCCTTGCTCTTTTTTAGTAGAAAGCAGAGTCTTACATATGATGACTATTGTTTTCAATTATTGCAATCTTGAAAATGTAAGAGGTTTTTTTTTTTTTTTTACTCACACTTTAAGCTGTCTATTGCTTTCTTGACAGTTTGAACATTTGGGGAAAAGGAAACTGTCAAAATGTGCACTTTTATGTTTTATATAGGGCACTTTTTATCACATGGTAAATATTATGTTAATAAATAGGGCTCCATATCCTATAGAATATATAGCAAATGTTTTGAACCGGCTCTTGAGACTAATGAACTTCTTTTGTCTTAACATTTTTATCTAATTAATCTGGTTTTCTGTGCCGTTTGCAATATTCTTGAATAACACCAAGCCCTGGTTTTTGAGGTGGAATTTGTAGAAATGAGGCACAATAGAATACTGAAAGTGTAACTGCTACTTTGAATTCTTCATTGTTCTTGAATAATCATTTCAAGGAAGAGCTAAGATTAGTCATTAATCATCTCAACTAAGAGTGGAAGGTGTCTGAAGCCCCTGTAGCAATTTAGTTTCCAGACTTGCTGTCTTCCACAAGGTCTGTCTTTGCTGTCAAATGTCACCCATTGTGACAGTCTCCTTGGCTACAGGGACTGGATCTTGCTTTCTCTAAACCTCCAATATCTAGACAGTGGACTGCCACATTTAAATAACAACCAGCAAGTGAATCAATACATGTTTCAATGAATCAATATGTACCCATCTACTTGCAGATATCTAAAAATAAATAATAGTTACATTGTGGGTAAAAAGAGGAAGGAATCTACCTTTTGGGACAAGTATAATTGGAAATTATCCTTTTAATACATACTTATAGGGTAATCATAGGCTCCCAGGGACTGTTCTTGATCATCTGTACCCACAAAGTCACAAAAATCCTCACAGAAACTATGAGGTGAGTCACTAATATTATGTCCCTTTTATAAATGAGCAGATGACCAGAGTTCATTCAAATAACTTACCTAAGGTCGCTCACTTAGTAAATGATGGAACTGGGGTTTGAACTTGCTCAGTCCAGCCCCTGTCTTACTCTAAAGTTCAGTGAGCACTACTGTCACTCGTAGAGATAGTCTTTAGGTTACTGGGTGGTGACAATGACCCCAGGGAATGGATGCAGCATTATTCCACAGAAATAATTCCAAATATATGAAATTTCTCTGTAGAATGTCCTTATTTCCTTAACACTTGAAATAATTAACACCAAATAAGTCCATGATCAATAAAAGTTATGCAGACATGAAGGAACATAATAAATCATATATGTTAGCTGGTTCTCCATCACTATAGTGAAATACCAGAGGCAATTATAAAGAAGAGTTTTAGTTGGGCTCATACTTTTAAAGTTTCCAGTTCAAGATCTGGCAGAGCCATTGTTTGGGCTCCTGATTGCAATAGCCAGGAAGGAGCTCAAGACACAGCAAACCGCTTCCTACGTGGTTAGGAAGCAAGAGAGAAAGACAAAGGGACAGGGTCTCAAAAGTCCCTTTGGTTTGACAACCCCAAACACCTAAGGACCTTCCACAAAGTTCCCTCTGGTAAAGGTCCACAGTGCCTTGTGACAGCCCCATACCAGGGACCGAGCCTTCAATACAAGGGTTTTGGGAGCATCCAACATCCACACTGTGGCTTTGATTGTTCTAAAGGTGTTTCTTTGGGCTTGGGGAGTAACTCAGTGGATGAGCTCTTGCCTAGCATGTGTGAGGCCCTGGGTTCATCCCTAGCAGTGCAAAAAAAAAAAAAAAAACCCACAATTTTTTTAATAGAAAAAATTGTGATGCCTATTTTGGATGCTGAGCAAGACAACCTAAAGAATGGTAGAGTGCAGATAGAGGCCTCCAGAAGGGAGGCTTGACTTAAAGTTTACATAAAGCTTATGTAACAGCCCCAACTTTGTAATATAACATCTTCCTTTAAAACTTTCTGCATTTTTTCAAATACATTATGTGAAAATAATGGAGGTTTAAATGCATAAACTGAGAAACTTTGTGATTAAGACTTTTTGAATGGCAATCACTGGCTGAAAGAAGAACAAATTTCTGTAAATTTTTCTTTCCCTTTCAACATTCAATTGCCAAGTCCTTTCATTTTTCATTTTTTAGGAATATTCTGGAAATTCTGGCATTCTGACATAAAACCCAGCCAAAGGCTGATATAATATCAGAAAAATGTAATATACTTGACAGAGACACCCCTAAGAATCTTTCCCTCAGCTTACAATTCCAAATCCCAAAGGCTAATCCCAATTGTGAATTATCCAGTGTGAATATTCAATCCCAATCCCAATTTATCAAGCATAAGAAAATCAAAGGCAAAACAAAACAAAGCCAAAATGCCAGTGAAACGCTAGAAAACCATTTTCTGGCATAAACATAATTAAATTCTCATCTTGCTGCAGTTGGCAGAGTGGGCTTGCTACTGAGGTTCGCCCTAATGCTAGGAAGCAGACCATAAAAACCTAGGCTTAACGCTACAGTTTATGTGGAATGGACTCTGACTTTAGGTGTAACCCAGATTTAGTTGGGGAGCATGAACTCAGCTGTCTTGCCTCGTGGCTGAGTGTCTCTGTGGAATTGCACTTAAAAAAAAATAGAAAGCAGAGCCATGAAAGGCAAGTGAAAAGCTCACCATATCCAGGGTGTTCAGCTGAAGACCCGAAGACCCTCACCCCACTTTCTTAAATCCTTTGGTTTCCAACATCTCTAACTGCGGTAAATTCTGCTCTTTCAGCTGACTTCTGTTAATAGGTACTTCTTTGTTATTTTTCCCTCTTTGTCTTCATTTTTTGTAACCTGATCTCCAGACACCTTTTGCCCCTATATATATATATATTTTTTTTTACTGGAGCATTGTAATTAGACATAACAGTGGGACTTGTTATGCAATTGTTTGTGCACACAACAAATCAACATGATTGGTCCCTTTTCAATGTAAAACTACAATGGATTCAGTATTGCTTTTAGCAAGTCTTCATCTATTTCAGTCCGTCTCCCAGTGCTATGCCTCCAAGGACCAAGATTTAATATTGTTTTCATGAATCCATCATGAAAAGTGGCCCCTCGTCTAAGAAAACTCAGGAGCTAGGCTCCGTGGTGCATGCCTGTAATCCCAGGGGTTCGGGAGGCTGAGGAAGGAGGGTCACAATTTCAAAGCCAGTCTCAGCAACTTAGAGGAGCCCTGTCTCTAAAAATATAAAAAAGGGTCTGGGACGTGGATCAGAGGTTAAGCACCTTGGGTGCAATTCCCAATGTCAGAAAAGAAAGATAAAAGGAAAAAATAAATAAATCTGAATAACGACCACCCCCCCTCAGGAAACAGACTCTTGGGATTTGAAATTCTAAGCAGAGAAAAAGTTTCTAAGATTCTTAGGGATGGCTCTGCCATGTATGTTACATATTCCATAACTGCTCCGGTTTCCTCTGCCATTTGGAGAATATCACCAAGGCATTGGTAGCTGGGCCACCTCCTTCCAGCCGGCAATCGATGTGACTAGCAATACCTATGCCTTCTTCTGGCCACTACAACAGAACATCACCGACTGGCTGGGTAACCAGCAGATGGCTGTTTCTCACAGCTTAGCAGCTGAGAAGCTTGTGATCCACGTGCCAGCCCCTGTGGGACTGGTTGTGGTCAGGCCTCTCTGTGAGTATGGGACAGGATATCTCCCTCCTTTTTCTAGAAGGACACTCATCCCATCGTGACCCCCAGGACCTAATCTAAACCCAATTACTTCCCACAGGCTGCACCACCAAATACCATCACACTGGGGATGGGGCTCCCGTTTAGGAGTTTTGGAGAGACACAGACATTCAGCTCATAAACTGCAAGTAGAGGTAGCTTCACTCAATGGCCATTTCCTCTTTGGGGAGATTCTTCTGAAATTTTTTAAAGCTTTGGCTTCCTGAAAATGATCCAAAGTACTTTACCAGGAACCAGGAGGACTCATTTGGAAAGACAATTGGTACTCTGCTCACAACAGAATAAATCTGAGGTGGTTAATAATATATCTGGGTTTTCCCACTTTGATGAATAATGGAGGTCCCTGCATCATGGGGAATTATGAATCTGGCCTCTGCTTCCTCCTAACCAGTGTTCTGCCAACAGAAAAGAAAATAGGGTTTTCTACTGTGGTACAAACTGCAGGTTTTGTTTGAACCCTTGTGGTTTCTTAGAAAAAAAGCTCTTTTAATTATTTCTCTGAAAATTTGGATTTTTCTATTTTCTTTTTATAAAAAATAAACTCTAAATTTATGGTAATAAGACTTAAAATGTGGTATACATCTAAAGTGTCTTTAGGTTTTTTTTGTGGCCCCTCCCTTGTGACCCAACTATTTATTCTTAAAACATTTATTTCTTCAGCAGAATGACAGCCACCCCCCAAAGTGGGGTATTTCCAACTGACCTAAACCCTTCTCATTGTGCACAATGAGATACTATTCTGCTTTATGGGTTCTCACTCAAAACTAAGAATGCATCGTAAACCCATTTGCCTACACCAACATTTCTCCCCACCTTGTGTCTAAGGCTTATTTATGGTTTAGTTAGAGTGATAGCAGAACTGACCAAGTCTTAGCAGACATCAAGGCACACTCTACAAAGTCTTTGACAAATCCTTGTTAGTAAAAACAAACAAACAAACAAAACACTCAGGACTTCTAGGCCAGCAATATAATTGCCTATGAAATCTACAATTTGCTGCTTTCACAAAATGAAATAAAACAAAACATTAAACTCTGCTACAATCTAAATTTAGCTATCCATTGAGGGAAGCAATCTACCTTAGCCCTGGGCTTCTCAAAGTCCTTTCTGCATAAGTCAAGAATGCAAGGCTCAGCACTTTATATCTAAGAGGACAGTTGTTACCAGAAAAACAGAAAATGACAAGTGTGGGTGAAGATGATGAGAAATCAGGGCCTTTGCCTATTGCTGGTGAGAATGCAAAATGGCAGAGCCTACTTTTATAACAATTCCACCTACATGAACTGAATCCGAGGAATCAAAATGACATTTGTACACCAGTGTTCATTTCAGTGTTATTCAAAATAATCAAAAAGCAGAAACAACTCAAGTGCCCATCAAGAGATTACTGTTAGGATTTGTATCTGAAATGTCCTCCAGAGGCCCATGTCAAAAGCTAGGCCACTAACCTATGGTGTTATCAGCATGTGGCAGAACTTTTAGGAAGAAGATTAGGTAACTGGGAGCAGTGTCCTTGGAAGAAATATTAGTCCCTTCTCTTTCTTTCATCGCTTCTTGGCGACCATAAAGAAGCAGCCTCCGTCATCATGCACTTCCACCATGATGTACTTCCTTGCCACAGGCCCAAAGTGACAGGTCCAAGAGTTTATGAAACCATGAGCCCAAACAAATCTCTCCTTCTGTTATGTTGGTTTTTCTCAAGTATTTTGTCACAGTGACAGAAAGTTTACTAATACAAGCAGGTAAGTAAAATTCAGTATGTACTTAAAATAGATAATTCAGAGTTAGTAATGAAATCCTGTGCATGCTACAATATGGGTCAACTTTGAAGACATTGAGCTCAGCCAGATACAAATGGATAAATAGTCTATAATTCCACTTGTATGGATTGCCTACGGTAGTCAAATTCATAGGGACAAATAGTGGACTGGTGGTTACCCAAGGCTATGGGGAGTGGAGAATTGGGAATTAGTGTTTAATGGGCATGCAGTTTCAGTTGTACAATACTCTTTTCCACACCATTTCTCAGTGATGAGTTTGTAACAGCAACCTGAAGAGGTGAGATGTCTCTTACTGGGATATCAAACAGACCTGTTTACTGCCTAATATAAAAGCATCAGGTACCCTAGTTTCTGTGTTCCTCAGCTGTTATGCTAATTCTTTACATGTGCAGGACTGACTCATGCCCCTTGGCTAGTTCTTGTGGAACTTGGGGCAGGGTGGGGGGCAAGGGAACTCCCATGGCATCCAACCTACCAGTGCCATGAGTAATGAAATCTCTTGTCTCTGGCCCAGGACTATGGTGTCTTCTGCTCATCCATGAAATAGTAGCAGACTAATTTAGTAGCCAATCACAACTAACAGTAGAAGATTAGTTTAATAGCTTATACAATCTCAAACCCTGACCCCACTTTTCTTTCTCAAAGTAGGTGACTGTTATATGGGGAATCTACCAACTATTGCTACTTTAATCATGCACTTTCATTACTGAATTTATGTTCCCTTGCAGAATCTTGATGTGCCATTGAAGTAATCAAGACATGTATTTCACAGTAGAGGATATGCTTTTTGGATATATGTTATGGAAGCTACCATTTTTACCTTTGACAGTTCTCCTCAAATGGTTAAACTGAAGTGTAGAGTAAGCCCACAGCCTTGCTCAAGTGTTAAGGCTTATCTTCCACAAATGAGTATACTATCCTTTGAGATTATTTATGATTTAAACATGATATATCAACAAGGTAGTTTTCCAATTTCCCTGGCACTTCAATTAGAAATTGAAAACAATGACTCTGAGGGCATCCCAAACTAATCTTAGTTATTAAGTTTAAAGCCCATGCTAGAGTTGAAAAACAAAGAAAAGTCTTGAGAGATTACAGTAGAAAACAAGCATCCCCCATTTTGGCACTAATGATAAAAACCAATGATCAAATGAAAGTTATTTATGCAAGGGACTTGCTCTTAGATGAAGAAAATTGAAAATAAAATGTCCTGGGAATGCCTAAAGGATAACCAAACACACCTCTTCTGTACTTCACGCAACCTGGGAGGAACTCCAAAGAAAAGAGCCATTTGAACACTTACCAATACATTGTACTCAGAAATCAAATTATGAAGTTTTTTAAACATGTAGCCTTCACTCAAGATAGTCTAAGTGAAAATGGATCATCAGGTAATCGTGCCTACAATTAGACTTCCATATTATTATTGGATACTTCTCCTTTTCTCACTTTTTTCTCTTCATTCAAATTATGAAAATTGAAATCCTAGTCTTTGTTCTTTTTTTTCTTGATTAATTTCATCCTGATAAATACCATGAAGTCACTCCAATCTATGAGTTAATTTTCACTTTATACAATAAGAAATTGAGGTAGGAGGGTTGTCATGATTTGGATGTGAGGGTTGCCACCCCCACACACACACATCCACAAAAGCTCCTGTATTATTGCAGAAATATTCAGAGGTGAAATGACGGCATTGTGAGAGCTGTAACCTAATCAGTCCATCCTAGCTTGAGGGGACTAGCTGGGTGGTAACTGTAGGCAGGTGGGCTGTTGCAGGAGAAGGTGGGTCACTAGCAGGGTGCCCTGGAAGGGTGTGCCTTCCCTACAGCCCCTCCTCCCTCTCTCTTTCTCTGCTTTGTAGCCATCCCGAGCTTTCCACCACTGGGCTCTTCTGCCATGATGTTATGCCTCACTTTGGGCCCAGACCAATGGACTCAGCCATCTATGGACTGAGACTTTTGATACCATGAGCCAAAATAAACTTTTCCCCCTCTAAGTTGTCCTTGCTGGGTGTTTTGGTCATAGCAACATTAAAAATGACTAAAACAAGAGTTTAATTAAACTGCCTGTGGTCACATAGATAAAATATCAGAAATTCAGAATTCTAACCCATGTTGCCTGCCTCTTTATCCCTAAGACTTCATGGTAGGTGGGTGATAAAATTATGAAAGATGAAGAGGGAGCAAGATCATAAACAAAGCCCAAGAGTAGTGAGAATGGCAGTGAGCGTTTGGGTGCAATTTTGAAGAAATTTTAAAATTTCATGGTTCAGTTTGGTTTTATATTATGTAAGGAAAAGCACTAAATCTCAAACTGAAAAGCAATCATTAAATAGTCAAGAAGGGAGTTAAAAAAATGACAACTTATGAACAACCTCTGACCTCTCCTTTAGAACACCCTTAGACACAGCCTTAACCATCATTATATTATGGATGTGGACATTTACATTCAAAGATTAATGGTTCAGTAACTTGCTGAAGGTGCACAGCAAATAGAACAGAGAGGATTCACATCTAGGTAATTTTACTAAAAATCCTAGACTTCTGATCTCTGCTCCTTTATATGAAGAACATGGAAGTTGTCATTCCCACCCTCCTAATAATAAAGCAGAACAAACTGAAAATCAGCAACTAAGATCCATCACAGAACTGATGTCACAAGGCAAATCTAATCCCTCAAAACCAGAGAGATGGGTGAATACAGAGAACCATAGCTTACTGGGAGCAGAAGGTGCTAGATCTAAGAAATATAGAAAAACTCAAACTGTGATTGATGAACTTCTATAGGCCCAATGTAGAATAGTTAAAAAGCTACAAATAACTAGGTCCAGTTTCTTTGGAGCCTTATCAATTCATGACTTTTACCTCTAAATCCCTCTCAAGGTTCTTAACATCAGAGAAAACTTACCTAGGCAGCAGGGGGTTTAAGAAATTATTTTGATATACTATTAGAGTGTTCTGTGTCCCCGCAGCCCACAGGACATTTCATTGGAACTTAACCAAGTCAGGGTAGGGAAATATCTAAGTCCATCACTCTGTAACCTAAGGGGTACAGGTGGTGAGAAGCACTTGTGAAAGACACAGCCAAGGACACAAAAAGACCAAGCCTTAACCACGGGACTCTAGGACACTTCCACCTCTCCATAACTTACCACCATATCTAAAGACCTCCTACTAGTCATAACAGAGGATCCAGCTTTTAGAGCTGCAAGGCTCATACTTTATTTAAGGAGCTTCTGGGAAAACCAACGTAAAATAAGCCTGCCCACTCTCACAACCTCTATTCAACATATTATGGGAAATTCAAACACTCGCAAATATAGAAGGAAAAGAAATTAAAAGCATACAAACAGGAACAAAAGGAGTTAAGCAAACTTATCTCTGGTTGCGGATTACACAGTCTTTTATAGAGAGAACTCCAAAGATTTCACAAAAAACTACTAGAATTGATGACAGACGACTACAAGAATTCAGTAAAGTTCAAGGACATAGAACCAACCCACAAAAATCAGTAGTGTTTCTTTACATGAACAATGGATGATCTAAAAATAAATCAAGAAATTAATCCCATTATCCACAGTATCACTCAAATACTTAGGAACAAATCTAACTGAGAAGGTGAATTGTCTATGTACTGAAAACTAGAAAACACTGATGAAAGAAATCGAAGAGTTGCAAATAAATGGGAAGATATACGATGTTCATGGACAGGAAAAATAAATATTTAAAAAATGTCCATACTACCCAAAGCTATCTATAGATTCAATGCACTCACCCAAACTCCAGTGGCACTTTTCATGGAAATAGAAATAATACTCTAAAATTCATATGGAAACACAGAAGACCCCAGAGGGTCAAAGCAAGCTTAATCAAGAACAAAGCTGGCTGGACCACATCCTCTGATTTAAACATCTTCTACCACTTCCATAAGGAAAAGAAATTAAAAGCATGCAATTAAAATCAATCAAAGCAACACAGTCCTAGGATAAAAGCAGACCCATGATCAGTGGAATAGAACAACAAGCCCTGAAATAAACCCATGCATTTACAGGCACAGATGTTAAGATTTTTTGACAAATATGCCAAAAACATAAAATGGAGAAAGGAGTGTCTCCTCAGTAAATGGTGTTCAGCACTCTGGCACCCAATGCCCCAGTGAAATTGATCCTTTATTTTACACCACTGGGACAAAAATCAACTCCAAGTGGATTAAAGACTTAAACATAAGATCTGAAACTGTAAAACTATTTGAAAAAAAAAAGTAAAAAGCTTCAAGCTATTTGGTCAAAGATTGCTACCCCCAAACCACAAGCAACAAAGGCAAAAAGTAAACAAATTGAATGATATCAAAGTAAAAATCTTTTGCACAACAGAGGAAACAATCAACAGGGTGAAAGACAATCTATTGGGTGGGAGAAAACGATAGCAAACCATACATCTGATAAAGGGTTAATATCCAGAATAGATAAGGGTCTCAATGGCTTGATAACAAGAAAACAACCTGATTAAAAAATAATCAAGATTATCTACTGAAATATTTCTCCAAAGGGGATATATGTATGGCTTCAGATAGTGAAAAGAATGCCCATCATTATTAAGAAAATGTAAATGGAATCCATATGAGATATTACCGTTTACCTGTTATAGTGGATGTCATCAAAAAATGACAGATAACAAGTGTTGGTGAAGGTTTGGAGAAAAGGGGACCCTGATACACTGTTGGCTGGAATGTAAATGAGTATTGTTGTTAAGGGAAAGAGTATGGAGATTTCTCAAAAAAAAATTAAAAACAAAACTATCAATCATACTAATAGATACATAGCCAATAAAATGTAATATTTCTATCAAAGAGATACAAATTGCAATATTATTGACAGTGGGTAAGATACCTCAGTGTTCACCATCAGATGAATGAATCAAGGAAAGTAGCACGTATGTATCCCAACAAATATTATTGAGCCTTAAAAAAGAAGTAAATTCAGACTTTTGTGACAACATCATGCATAAAACCTGGAGGACATTATCCCAAGTGAAATAAAGCCAAACACACAGAGATGCTACATAATCTCATGTGTGGAATCTGGAAAGAAGTTCGACTCAGAGGAAAAGAAAATAGAGGAGCAAAGACTGACAAGGACTGAGACAGGAGAAGTGGAGAGGTATTGTCCAAAGGTAAAACGTTTCAGCTCTTCAGGATGCATAAGTTCTGAAGGTCTCATCTACATCATGGTGACCATAGCTAATAATTCTGTGTTGTATACCTGAAATTTGCTGAGAGTAAATCTTCAATGTCCTCACCACATGCATACCCAAATTCTCACTGGGGGTGCTGGATCTACTTATTGACTTGATCATGGCAATCATTCCACAATGTATGTCAAAGCATCATGTCCTGCACCTTAAGTACACACAGTTTTTATATGTCAGTCATACCTCAGTGAAGTTGTGGGAGGGAGTATTTGACTTTTTAGCACACTCACATACTATTAAAATGGTCTTTAAATAAGCAGTTGGTTGCCATAAAGTAATGCACAACCATTACCTGTCCCATGGTCCTTGAATTTCCCAGATGCTAGCTGCCAATCATCTTGCATCTCAAGAAAGCTGTCAGAGCTCTGCCAATCATCTGGCATTGCAGGATTCCCTCCGCTGAACTGGAAACCATCTCACTTTGATAGTTTACCTTGTCATTTTCTTGTTATTCCTCACTTCCTACCCCACCTGGAATTGGCAGCTGATTTGATAGCTCCTGTGGGCAGGGATCATGCCCAGTCCTTTACTGACCTACCCAAGTGCCTAGCAGAGTGCCCTGAGCCCAGCTGGACTTGGAGCAGAAGTCTGTTGAAATGTGAATGAGCTTGAAGGACAATTAGTCATTGAACTTGGGAGTGCCCTGGACTTGGTGCCTGAGGCCAAGAATGAGGAAGCTCAGGCATGGACTAAAACAGCAATGTGGAAAGAAATGACGAAAGAAAGGAACGTGGTCCTCCATGTCCCAAATCTTCTCCTCATCAGGCAAAGACTCTGAATGCCCCAGGTCTGTCTTGCAGAACCTGAAGCTCCTGGGAACATGACTAACAACACTCTTGCATAAAAAGTAAAGGAACCACCCAGCCTTTCTGCAGGCTCCTTGGGGCTAACTGGCCTCACTGGCCAAGAAGAATGGACTTTACAGGGAGATGGTCTGACCTGAAAAAGGGTCCCTGCACTCATGTGTCTGCAGGGCTGCTCTCACTTACACCAGAGCTCCTTCCCCATGGCAGGGCCTGTGGAGACATACTGGACCATGGCAGTGGACACTCAGCCAGTCAGCCCAGGGAGACCGGTCACGGTCAAAGAGGTTCTTCTGTGACCGTCACAGCAGAAGTAAACCTGGAACTGGAAGTGGATTAGCAGGACACTGTGAGAGGACAAGGAACAGGGTAAGACGCCAACATCATCAACATCAGCGCCAACATCAGCTCCTCCCATGAACTTTATGCAGTCATTTCAGTCCAGTTAATCCTTTATCATATTTTACCCAATTCATGTTACCACTGCCAGAAGTTTACTTTAAATTAGCCTCAATGAAGTTTAAAAAAAAAGACAATTTATCATTCTAATTAGTGCTTCACCTATCCAATAACAATAGCTTTGACCATTTTCTCCTTTCTTATTCTCCCGTTTTTCTGCTATAAACTCCAAATACAATTTTACTCAACCAATAAAAGCTACAATGTAGAGAACAATCAATTGTTTCATTCATAGATCATTGCTAGGCAGGTTACTAAGCAATATAGAAGGTAAAAATAATAGGAAGAGCTCTTTTAAATTATCTTCAGGTTCTTTTTTTTTGTACTGGGGATTGAATTCAGGGGTGTTTTGCCACTGAGCCACATCTCCAGTCCTTTATTTTTTATTTTGAGACAGGATCTCACTAAGTTGCTCAGGGCCTCACTAAGTTGCTGAGGTTGGCCTTGAATTTGGATCCTCCTGCCTCAGCTCCCAAATATCTGGGAATACAGGCCTGCACCACCATACTCCTAAATATATATTTTTTAAAATTCTGAATGCCATGCGAGGGATTTCACATCCACTAGTGGAGGGTCTTGAAATACCTCTATGAGTCAAAACACCATCATTTCAATTTAACAGGGGAAAGTTATTTTTGGAGCACACAGGTTAGGTCTCAGCTGGGACATGAGAGAGCTATGATTAGAATCCAGTTCAATCTCATGGCCAACCTGGATGAGAGACCACCCAGGAAATTCCAGCCAAGATACTACATTCTGCAGCAAACCACTTTTTGCACACTCAGGAATGGCCCGTCTTCTCCTATAATAAAATCTGCACTGTCAGACGTGGACAGCTTGGGCTGAACTTGTGTTTTCACCTTCCCCAGAACTTCTTCAGCCCTCCATTTGCCCAGGGTGACATTAGAACTCTGCCTAGAAGATCTTTAACATGTATATTGCATCTGCTTCCTGTCAGCTGCTCCAGGGCACCAAGAGGTGAGGGGAACATTAAAATGTATGGAGGATCATTTCTCCAAGTCAGAGAAATCATAGCAGAGCCCAAGAGAATCTGTTCCAATAACAGAGAGAAATGCATTCTGAAAAGAAAATGGACAGAGACCTCAGAAGAGAGTATTTTGAAGAAATAATTCTGAACTTATTTTCTTCTTACTGGATTTTACGTTTTAAACTATTGAATTTTTCACCTGACATGAAAGAATAAATTCTTCACATTCTTATCTAGAAAGTGTGTTTAAATGGTAACTGACAGGCAGTTGGAAAAAAAAAAGATCTATATAAACCCATCCTTTCTCTTGGAATGCAAGATAGAGAGACCTGGGGAATTGAACTCTCTGATTGCACTTTAACATGCGCTAGTGGGAGGGCTTAGTGGGAGGTCAATGGGTCATGATGGACCCTGTGAAGAGATTAGTAATGGTCTTGTGGAGTGGGTTAGATCTCACAGAAGTAGCAAATTACTGTGGGAGTGATTCCCTCAGTCTCTTGCTTTTATTCTCGTCATATGATCTCTCTCTCTCTCTCTCTCTCTCTCTCTCTCTCTCTCTCTCTCTCTCTCTCTCTGTCTCTGTCTCTGCCTTTCTCATCATGTCACTCAATTCGCCACAAGGCCCTCACCAGCAGCCAATTCTGAACTTACACAAGTATGAACTAAATTAACCTCTTTTCTTTATAAAGTACCCAGTCTCAGTTATTTTGTCATAATGACACAAAAGGGACTGGGATAGTGTATCTGCAGATGGTTTTCTTACATATATTTATTTTGGAGGATAGCTTGTGAAAAAGGGAAAGACCTCCTTTGCCTGGGAGGAAATGTTTCTTGTGGGTAAGAGCATGAATCACTGAAAACATTAGGCTATTTAAAAAAATAAATAAATAAGTAGTGATAGTTTTAGAGCAGTATGAGGTTTATAGAAAATAAAGCAGCTAATTCAGATTTCTCCTGTACCTCTACTCTGCCCAACACAGTTGCTCCTATAATTAACATCTTGCTCTAGTGTGGCACCTCTGTTAGCAAGTACTGATAAATCTTTAAAGTCCAGAGTTTACATTCAGGTTCACTCTGGGTTGGTTGGTTCTCTGGGTTTTGCAGTAAGGCATAACCTCACCCATCCACCACTAGAGTATTATGCAGAAGCTCACTAATCTGAAGTTCCCTGTACTCCAGCTCTTCACCCCTCTTCTCTGGACCCACAACTTGGCAATGACTGATATTTTTACTTTCTCCATAGTTTTGCCTTTTTCAAACGTTGTATGTTTGGAATCAAACACTTGTAGCCTTTTCAAATTGGCTTATCTCATGAAGAAATATGCACTTAAAGTTTTGGTGTATCTCTTCAGGGCCTGCTAATTCATTTCTTTTTATTGCTAATATTCCAGTGTGCAAAGTATCCATTCACCCTTTGAAAAGCAACTTTGTTACTTTCTTTTGGGGACAATTATGAATAAAGCTGCAATGAACTTTCCTATGCAGGTTTTTTTTTTTTTTTTTTTTTGTGTGTGTGTGTATTAAATGAGTTTTCAACTCATTTAGGTAAATACCCAAGAGTGCAATTGCTGGATCACATGGTAAAACTACAATTAACTTTATAAGAAATCTGTCAAACCCTCTTTCAAAACAATTGTGTCATTGAGCTGGGCACTTACTTACAGATGCACTTTCCTCCAGAATAGAGTCAACGCATGCATGCTCACAGATTATATTTGGAAAAAAAAAAAAAAGGATCCTCAGGCAAATACATCTGGTAATGCTAATTCTAAACAAGGGTCTTTGTTGAGTCCGTAACCTGATGATATGTACTAGAAATCTCTGAAAATGGAGTGGAAATGCAGTTGGGCCCTTTTATTGACACATCTCAAAAGACTAGATTTTAAAGAACAATCTCTGGGAAATTTTGGTTCCAGGAGCTAATAGTAACCCTACAACAAATGTGAAGGAATTGGCTATCTTGGTAAACTCCTATTTTCTGTTAGGGAATCTGAAGGAGCACATTGTGAACTTTTGTTTTTAGCTATAACGGGTAGACTCCTCTGATTTGGAATTTGGTTCCACAAAATGGGATTTTCATCTGCTCGGGGGAGCCTGGCAGAGAGACAGGGGTAAGAGGGACAGAAGACTGGGGCAGCCTCTCTAGCAGACCTGCAGCTCCTGGGACTCTCCCATCTCAGTACATTTTAGCAAAGCTAATACCTAGAATTCACAAATGTAATACCAGCTAGCACGTCAATCAGGATCTACATTATAGGGACTCATTATTTTGAAAACACTATCTCGTAGAATGTGTTGAAAATTCAGATTCAGTCTGATAACACTAGGATTAATGGACATCTTCCAAGGAAATGTTTTATCAAAGGGTCCTCCAATGAGGATAGCTGGAAATAAGTTATTAGCTATCTGCCACTAAATATTCTGACTTTAGCTACGCTATGGGAAGACAGATTAGACTGTAATCAGCAAATACACAAAAGCATGTCACCTATCTGTAATATGTGTAGATAAACGTAATTTGCATTTATTTCTTGGGTGACATTCACCTCAGGGTGACCAGCTTCATCTTAATATGCTTACTGACTGGTTCAAAAATTACTAAAACTCACATAAGGTTAGGGAACAAGTTATGAAAATAATGGTGTCCCCTTTGGATATCCCAGACCCAAGCTGGAGCTGTACTCCCTATAACCATGGTGGCCAAAGCCGACACACATCTGCAGGCCTGGAAGCCAGGGGACATAAGTTTGGCTGTCATGGTCCCTTTCTGAACATTTTCACTCTTTCAGAGAATGATTTTCTTGGG
Source organism: Ictidomys tridecemlineatus (assembly GCF_052094955.1). NCBI lineage: Eukaryota > Metazoa > Chordata > Mammalia > Rodentia > Sciuridae > Ictidomys > Ictidomys tridecemlineatus. Next base: position 86,865,910 of record NC_135483.1, read on the forward strand.
TTCTGTCCTCATTGGTTTCAAAGGCCTGGGTTAAGTGACTTGGCTAATTCAGCTGCACACAGAAGATCTTTAGGGTTCAGCAAAGGTTATGTCACTCTGTGTACACTGTTAGAGCCACTACAGTGAGCAATACTACAGCTATTCATTCTCTGTGCCCAGGGACATATCCAGTGTGTGGTCCAAAATATCAATGTTTTCCATTGTTCTGAGGGACTTCAGCTTTATCATATGGCAAAAGCGAAGACATTTAATAATGCATGTCTTTATTTAAATGCTCCCCAATTTGTTGGAAAGAACCAACAGGAATCTTGATCTCCTTGACTTCAAAAACCCATATACTCTGTCCTACATGCTCTTGAATCTGTCCATTTTATGTTGTTTAATTGCTGTTTGAAGTGGTTAAATCAATTTCCGACTAAATTAGTTGACTTAACATGTAACTAAGGTTTGGTACATTTTAAGTAAACTAAATCAATATGTGGTGCACTCCCTCAAATTTAGATTTTCTTTCTCCAGTTAAAATGGATAATATGCCCATAGCTGATTAATAGAGAAAGCAATTTCATGAAAAGAAAGTTTCGTTTGTCATTTTTTTGTCATATTATCTCTCTTCACAAATGTCATGCCATGCCCACAGCACACTTTGGTCTCGACTCGGGAGGGCCCTTTCAGATGATGGAGAGGTCTCTTTATTCACAGTGTGTAAATCAGCTTTCCATTGCTGTCTGAGACCTGAGAAGGCTGAAGAGGAGGAAAGATGCATTTGGCTCATGGCTTAGAGGTTTCTGTCAGTAGCTCCTTGGCCCCATCTCTGTGGACCCTGGTGAGGCATAACATCATGGCGTGGAGTGCTTGGTGGAGCAGAAATGCTCACCTCATGGTGGCTGAATGCTGGGAGGCAGGTGGTTGAAAAATATCCCCCGCCAGGACACTCTCCCAGTTACCTGCTTCCTCCAGTGAGGCCCCCGTTTGTCCCATCTCCCAATAGTCCCTTTAAGCTATCAGCCCATGGGTGATGTGAGGCCTCTCCTCTGCACACAGCAGCACTGGGAACCAAGCCTTCCACCTGTGAGCTTTTGGGAGAAACTTCAGATGCAAACCATAGCATGGCGTAAAGCCTTCTAGACGTGCTGGGGCCATATTGTGTTGATGGATCCTTTGCAGTACGTGAACTGACCCGATGCTCCAGTGTGTCCACTCCATGGAAACCGGATGGCAAACAGACACCTGTCCTTTAGTACTCACCAGTCAATATGAACAAAACCTTTTATCTTTCTCTGATTATCATTTTTATTTATTTTTAGTTGTAGTTGGACACAATACCTTTGTTTTGTTTATTTATTTTTATGGGGCGCTGAGGATCCAATCCAGGGCCTCGCATGTGCTAAGGGAGTGTTCTACCGGCTGAGCCCCAACCCCAGCCCATTGACACCTTATTTTATTTTGGAAGAAAATTGAAACTTACATTAAAAACAATAGTTCTTTTTAAACAAAATATACTTCTGAGAAATATGAGAAAAAAAATATTACTTGAGTGAACAGATATTCCTACCTAACATTTAATGTCTGAACACAACACTTAGCAACCTAGCACCCAGGTAATGCTAATTTGTCTATAGCCATGAATGGTTAGTGCTGGAAAAACTGTCACGTCTGGTTTTAAAATATTCCCTAGGATGTGGTATCTCATTTCTGTGACATTCATGGGAGTACAAAAACATGTACCTCTTGATATTTATAACAACAAAAACTTCCTCAGTCATGATATCCTGACAAAAACAAAACAAAAAATGCCAATTTGAGGATATATTAATCTTAAGTACTTTTTTTTCCTACAGTCAAAAAAAAAAAAAAACAGAAAAATTTCAGTGTTAGTCTAGAAAAATACTCATCTGGTCACACACTGTCTTGGTTTCTTGCTTGTTGGCTGTGTTCTCATTAAAGGAAATGCCTGTCCATCACTAAAACCCTGTGATGTAGCTGTTAGGAATTCCAGCCATCGGTGAGTACTTTAAGAATCTTAATACCAGTATTTCATCATTACTTTACACAAACACAAATGCCCAGCTAGGTTCTCACCGATGCACTCCTATCTCCATGATTTGCTCTTGGTTGTCATCCCCATCCTCCTACGTGCCTGAGGGTGGGTTGTGGGAACTCCTCTGTTCCAACACAGCACTATCAGAACCCACCATCAGCATCTTAAAAGGGATTCATGCATCTTTTCTCTATATCTCTACGGTATCATTTATGACCGCCATTTTTAAAAAACAGAACCCATTTGATTATAGTTCTGTCTACAGGTAGATTCATCAGAATAACTATTTAATGGGAATCAAGTCTAAAACAAAAAGTTTTCTGGTAGGAGTGGATGTAGCCGACTGACCCAGGGCTGTGGGAACCAGGGTGTACTACTGTCAGATTTTGACAGAGCTGGTGAGGGGGGATGGATGTGGTCATATATTCCAGGAGCTCAATCTTACAACACCACCAAGTCAACAGCGGGATTTCAGGGGGACTCATTCTACAAACTTCACTGGGTAAATATCAGCACTTGTGGAGAAAGGAACCAGGTTCCAATATTGAAACTACCACTTAGTAAATATTTACCTTTCCAAAGCCAAATAAAGGACTTGCCTAGCTAATGGATTGGCCAGGTAGACGGTTTAGAAAACATACCCTTCAGTTCTTAAATTTTTTTGTAGTTGTCTGAAGAGGTGATTTTCCCAAAGGGAGTGTGTAACAAAATGAATTTTCTCAAATATTCTTACCACAAGATGTGAATGGTTGCTGATATATATATGTATATGTGTATATACTTACATATGTATTTTATCAAATTTATATCTATGATTATAAAGCTATCAGAACAACATACAATATTGTTTTGATAAAGTCCTAAAAAATTTCAGAATTGTTGATCTTCCAAGACCCCTGCCCCCCACCCATAACTCCCTTCACGTAACTGAACTAATAAATGGTTATTTATTTCTATGTTTGGGATCCTTTTTTAAAATTTTTATTATTGGTTGTTCAAAACATTACATAACTCTTGACATATCATATTTCATACATTTGATTCAAGTGGGTTATGGACTCCCATTTTCACACCATATACAGATTGCAGAATCACATTGATTACACATCCAAGTTTTTACATACTGCCATGCTAGTGTCTGTTGTTTTCTGCTACCTTTACTATCCTCTACTATCCCCCCTCCCCTCCCCTCCCCTCCCATCTTCTCTCTCTACCCCATCTACTGTAATGCATTTCTCCCCCTTGTTTTTTTCCCTTTCCCCTCACTTCCTCTTATATTTAATTTTGTGTAACAATGAGGGTCTCCTTCCATTTCCATGCAATTTCCCTTCTCTCTACCTTTCCCTCCCACCTCTCCTCCCTGTTTAATGGGATCCTTAAAATATAAAGAAATCTCAGTTTTTTGGGTTTTTTTGTTTTTGTTTTTGGTCATAGAGATTGAGCCCAGAGGCCCTTTGTCCCAGCCTTATTTATTTATTTATTTTGAGATCAGTTCTCACCAATTTGATGAGGCTGGCCTTAAACTTGTGACCCTCCTGCTTCAGCCTCCTGAGTTCCTTAGTGCTGAGAGCCATGGCCAAATCTGTATGGCCCCTGGCATTTTGCCAACAGTATTGGTTGACAGGCGAGGCATTACTATCCGCCTCTGCTGCTACTTTTGAGTTGTCTCGCTACTTTGGAATTCTCCTGGGGATTCCCGGGGATTCCCCGAGAGTTCCCATTGGTTGGGGAAGTGCAGGAGGAGGGATTTCCGGGAGAGATATTTCCGGCTGGGGGTTCCTGTACAAGCCGCGTGGTGTTCGGGAGAATTCCCCAGGAGCGTGTGTGAGGTTTTTTCTTGCAGTTCAAAAATAAAGTTTGTTCCTGCTTCAGTGACTCGTGATTTGTGCCCAGCCAGACTGCGGCAATTGGTGGCTTTTGCGGGGAACGTCTGAAGCTTGGGGGTAAGTGAAATTGCTTGCCCCTAAGGGAAGGCGAGAGAATGGGTGGTCATTTTAAAAAACAATGTGTTCTTGTTTTGATTTGTTTTGTTTTTGTTTCAAGCTTTCTATCCCTATAACTTTCTCAGGCAGACTGTGAAAAATGGTTGGCTCAAGGTTTGAAGTTGTTCGCCCCTGAGGAAGAGATAGAAATAGACCACAAATGCATATGTCAAGAAAATAGAAAAATTGATACAACGATTTTTTGTTCTGTTTTTTTTTTCATTCTGTCTTGGTTTTGTTTTGTGGTATCTTATTGGGTTGCGTTAGAGGGTACTCCATTATCAAAAAATGGACAAGGACCAGGTGTTTACCCACGATATCATGGAGAAAGGCATCAGGCTCCATTGCCAAAAAATGGACAGGGGGGCCCAATTCTCCGGGGCCCACAACCACAAATATACGGGGCACTGAAGGAACCCAGCAACACCATGGAGGAACCCAGAAACACCATCAGGGTAGTGCCCAGGACACATTATCCATCAGATCTCTCATCAGACGAACCAGAGGGAGCACAGGGTTGGACATCTGCATCTCCGCCAGAGCAGTAATAGCTCTAGAGATGGGAGTTCAAATCATTCCCACAGGAATAAAAGGACCTCTTCCCCAAGGAACAGTAGGCTTATTGTTAGGATGCAGTTCTTCTACTCTAAAAGGACTTATGATAAGTACTGGGGCAATTGATTCAGATTATGAAGGTGAAATAAAAATTATAGCTAGTTCTCCAAAGGATATATCAGTAATTTCACTAGGAGATAGAATAGCACAGTTATTAATAATACCCAGCCTACATGATAAATTTTCCAGTAGTAGGATAGAAAGAGGTTCCAGGAGATTAGGCTCCACAGGTGTAGATTGGGCTGTGCTATCTTTGAATTTAGATTCTCGCCCAATGCTAAAACTAAATATTCAAGGACATGAATTTAATGGGCTACTGGACACAGGTGCTGACCTTAGCATCATATCTCTTCAAGAATGGCCAAAACATTGGCCATTACAACAAGCCACTCAAATGCTTCGAGGCCTAGGAGTGGCAACTAATCCCCATAGAAGTGCAATGATATTAGATTGGAAGGATCCTGAAGGATGTGAAGGAACTATACAGCCATATGTATTGGATCATCTTCCTATAAATTTATGGGAACGAGATGTCCTAGATCAATTAGGTTTGACATTAACAAATAACATCAATCCAAATGCGCCCACTATCAGGGCTAGACAAAGTTTCAGGAAAGAAAAAAGATTAGGAGAACAAGGTATAGCAGCACCAATTCAAATAGATCAAGGAATAAATAGACATGGACTGGGTTTTCAGAAGGGGTCACTGAGGCAATAAAAATTACTTGGAAATCAGATAGACCAGTATGGGTTCCTCAGTGGCCCCTGACTAAAGAAAAGATACAAGCAGCCCATGACCTGGTCAAACAACAATTAGTGGAGGGACATATACAACCTTCCATATCTCTCTATAATACTCCCATTTTTGTCATTAAAAATAAATCTGGTAAGTGGAGATTATTGTAAGATTTAAGAGCCATTAATAATGAGATGGTTATTATGGGACCTGTTCAATCGGGGATTCCTTAATTGTCTGCTTTGCCAAAAACCTGGTACGTTTTAGCTATAAATATTAAAGATTTTTTTTTTCAATTTCAATTCATCCTGAGGATAGTCCACATTTTGCATTTACTATCCCTGCACTGAATCATAAAGGTCCTGATCAGAGATATGAAGGGAAAGTACTCCCTCAAGGGATGACAAGAAAAACCCCTATCATGAATGCTCCAAATGCATTCACTGATGGGTCAAATAATGGTACAGCAGCAGTAGTTACCCCTGATCAAAGTTTTACATTTTTAGTACCCAAACAATCAGCTCAAAAGGTAGAGCTTAATGTAGTTTTATAAGCTTTTGTGATGTTTAAATATTCTGTATTTAATTTATTTTCTCATAGTCAGTATATAGTTAATGCTATAGTATCCCTTGAAGATGCTGGTAGGATTTCCCCTTCCTCTACTGTTTTCTCTTTGTTTTCTGCTATTCAAAGTCTAATCTGGGACAGAAAAGATCCATTCTTTATAGGACATATCAGAGCACATACAGGATTGCCTGGAGCCCTTAGTTTGGGCAACGATTTAGCAGATAAAACTACACATGACATACATATTTTCTCTACACTAGAAGAAGCTACAAATTTTCATAAAAGATTCCATGCCAATGCTAATACTTTACAAAAGTGTTTTAAAATAACTAAGGAACAAGCTAGACATATAATAAAACAATATCAAAATTGTGTGACCTTTTTACCACAAGTTAATTTTGGAGTCAATCCTAGAGGACTGATACTTAACCATATTTGGCAGATGGACGTCACACACTTGCCAGAATTTGGAAAATTAAAATATTTGCATGTTACAGTTGATACTTCTTCTGGATTTTTGATGGGCTCCCTTCATGCCGGAGAAAAAACTAAAGATGTTATAGCTCATTGCTTACAAAATTTTGCCACTGTAGGTTTTCTAAAACAGTTAAAAACAGATAATGGTCCTGGTTATACTTCTACCTTTTTTAAACAATTTTGCTCATCATTTGGCATTACTCATATAACAGAAATCCCATACAATCCACAGGGACAAGGCATAGTTGAAAGAGCTCATCAAACTATTAAAATGTACTTATTAAAGCAAAAAGAGGGAATTGGAAAGGGGTATACATACCCCAAAGATAAACTTAAAATAACCCTTTTTACTCTAAACTTTTTAAATTTGGATTCATCAGGGCTTAGTGCTGCAGAAAGGCATATGTGTCCAAAAAATGTACATAAGCCCAAGGTACTTTGGAAGGATATTCTAACGAGACAATGGAAAGGTCCTGAACCACTGATTGTCTGGAGTTGGGGTTCTGTTTGTGTGTTTCCACAGGGAGAACAACAGCTGATTTGGATTCCAGAGAAACTAACCAAAGCGAATTCTACAGACAAAAAAAAAAAAAAAAAAAAAAAGGTGATTTGACTCAAATCCATAACAGCTGATATCCAGAGCTCCAGTTTGGCTATTCTTACATCTGTGACAGTGATTAACCAGGATGCTTTTTTAAATATTTATTTTATTATTGCCTTTTCCCACATCATAAAGTTCTATTTTATTTTTGAGCTCATACAGACCTAGGTTAATGTTTTTCTGATCAGTTTTATTTTTTGACTGTGGAGTTTTTAAACATTACAATGGAGATTTCACCTAGGTAAAGCTACAAGGCCTTTACTATTGTCTTATGTGTTGTATGTTATGTGTGCACACTTCTGTTTTGTGTTGTATGTCTGAATGTGTGTATGTCCATATATCATATATGAGGAACGCTCATGAATAAATGGATCCAAATTTTTTTATTCACGTGATTTTAATGGTTTAATTGACATTGGTAAAAAAGCTGTTGAAAATTGTTTTAATATGTGAACAAATAAGGAGGTTAACAGATGTGTTTGTTTACTTTCACCTTTCCTTCTCATTATATTTAATAATTCTGTTCAGAATAATGTATTTTGTTCAGAAAATTGATTTCTTAGTACCTGTTGGAATGTTACATAATTTTTTTAGCATCTTTACCAGAATTCCTATCTTCATCCCAGTGCCAGTGAAGACAAAGAAAAAACCAAACTACAGCTTCTTCGATAGTTATCACAACAAACTGTATAAACTGATGCATCAAAAAATAATAACTCAACAAGTAATGCTCAATCAAGGAATTGACTTACTTTGGGAGGAAATGGACATATTGATAGATTCCTCCCCTTTGAACTGCTTGCAGAACTTGCCTGGACTATGTATCACATGTATGCATTGTGAACTATCTGTTGGTGCAGTGAATTGTGGTAGTGCTGGAGTATCTTTGCTGATGGTGTCACCGGTGGTACAGTTTTTCAAAGGAGCCCTCAATTGGCTTAGTGTGGTGGCATTTTGCATCCTCCTCCCTTCTACTAGTGATGGTCTAAAATGTAGGGGCCAACAGAGGTGAGGCAAAGAACCTCACCCCCCTCACTGGCACCAAGGCCAAATTTGGGGGCAAACAGAGGTGAGGCAAAGAACCTCACCCCCCCACTGGTGCAAAGGCCTATCCACAAGTATGGCTGTATGCTGGACCGGTAGTCAGTGACGGGTATGATCCAATTGCTGTGGTACCAACCTAAGACAGGAGGCTGACGCCTAGAGGTCGGCTCATCTGATGACGGGTAAGGACCATATGTTGAATTGGACAACCTAACAGGCACGGTCCCTAAGCCACATTGCTTGTTGTTTAACTAAACAGAAGGGGGGAGATGCTGGGAGCCACGGCCGAGTCTGTTTGGCCCCTGGCATTTTGCCAACAGTATTGGTTGACAGGCGAGGCATTATTATCAGCCTCAGCCGCTACTTTTGAGTTGTCGCGCTACTTTGGAGTTCTCGTGGGGATTCCTGGGGATTCCCCGAGAGTTCCCATTGGTTGGGGAAGTGCAGGAGAAGGGATTTCAGAGAAAGATACTTCCGGCTGGGGGTTCCTGGACAACCATGTGGCGTTCGGAAGAATTCCCCAGGAGCATGCGTGAAGTGTTTTCTTGCAGTTCAAAAATAAAGTTTGTTCCTGCTTCAGTGACTCGTGATTTGTGCCCAGCCAGACTGCGGCACCTGAGGTTACACATGTGGGCCACAATTCCTGGCAGATACATTTTACTTAAATAATTCGCTCATTCATTCATGCATTCACACACAGCCGTTATGACGCACTGCCCCTCTCTGCTCACACCCGCCCCCCAGACTTCCCACTATTAATTAAGGTCAACTCTATTCCTCCAAGACTAACACTCTCACATCACAGTTGACCCTTTTACCTCCCCCGTCTACTCTATCAGCACACCTTTGCCGCAGTATGGCTGGGCACAAATCACGAGCCACTGAAGCAGGAACAAACTTTATTTTTGAACTGCAAGAAAAAACCTCACACACGCTCCTGGGGAATTCTCCCGAATGCTACACGGCTCGGCTCGTCCAGGAACCTCCAGCCGGAAATATCTCTCCCGGAAATCCCTGCTCCTGCACTTCCCCAACCAATGGGAACTCTCAGGGAATCCCTGGGAATCCCCATGAGAACTCCAAAACAGTGCGAGAACTCAAAAGTAGCAGCAGAGGCGGATAGTAATGCCTCGCCTGTCAATCAATACTGTTGGCAAAATGCCAGGGGCCATACAGACTTGGCCATGGCTCTCAGCACACCTTGAAGGATCTAGCTTCCAAAACGTGCAGAATCCAGATTCTGTCACCAGAACTGTTAGCGTTGCTTCCAAAATGATCTTACTGCTCAGGCTTTGCTAGAAATTCCCCAAGGAGAAGCCTGAGTGCTCTTCTTAAAACAGAAAACCATGTCTTTAAAAAAGAAATGTTCATCTCACTCAGAATCAAATTCAATCTTGTCCTGGGAGACGCTTTGGGATCCAGCCCAAGGGACCCACCTAGTCCCTATACTGCTTTCCAGATTCTCTTCAAATGCACCCTCCACAGGGCCTTCTACTGCCAGTCCAGACACAGCTGCCTCCCCACCCGCGGTCCCTCTCGGTCAGCCTTTGTGGCTCCCTGTGACCTCTGTGCATTGAGGTCTCTATTTGTAGCTGTGCCATTGGAACCGAGCTCCCTGGGAGCACCAGCTCATGACCATGTCCCTATTACCCGGAAGATGGCCTCGCTCTGTGATGTTTCACATTGTTTGTTTATTTTTCCAGCAAATGTTTGGGAGTGGTTTGACACCTGGTTTGACCTCCAGGAGCACTTGGTCTCCTGGGAGAGGGTTTCATCAAATGCATAAGTAGAGGCAAAATATTTGATTGCTTATAGATGAAAGCCACATGCTTACTTGGAAACACAAGGCCTGGCTCTAGGACATGGAGGGTCACTTCTGCGAGGCCAGATGTGTAAGCTGAGCTCTGAAGAATGAGGAGGAATTAATGTTGCTCAGCAAACAGGACTGGCTCATGTCTCCTTGCTGGGGCAGGAGATGGCTGTGTGTTTGCTACTCAGTCTTAGGACACTTTGGTAGTATACCTGAGACAACCAACTTAAAAGGAGGGAAGGTTTATTTTGGCTCATAATTTCTGAGGTTTCACTCTGTGGTCCAAGGACACTTTGCCCTGTGGCTTTGGGCCTATGGTGGAGCCGTACTTCATGGTGAGAGGGCAGAGCAGAAGAGGCCTGTTCCCCTCATGGCAGCCAGGAGGCGAGAGAGTGAGACAGGAAGAGGCCTGGGGACCAGGCATTCCCTTTGAGGACACACCCCCAGTGGATTCAGCTTCCTCCCAGTAGGCTCCAGGATTTTCAGCACCTTCCAGAAGCACCATAGACTGGCAATCAAGCCCCGAAGACACGGGCCTCGGGGACCCCTGAGATCCAAACTGTAGCAGTGAGCCATCAGCAGCACTGGGATAATGGCATCCCTTCGGCATGTTGTAGACATGTGGATGACGTGATCGGGTTCTGATCTCAAAGATAACTGGGTACATTCAAACCATAGACCAGGAGGGATCCAGAAAAGATGAGGGACACCAGCTGGACACAAGGTTGGCATTGCGCCCATGGGGTTGACGGTGGTTATGGAGTGGACAGACATATTCTTAGGTAAAATTGATTTGTCAGTTCAACGGAAATGACAGAGAGCAGGACCAGAGGAGACAGAATGTCTGCTTGGTTGGTTAACTGCCAAGATGGCAGCCACCTTTGGCTGTCCCTGAAACCAAGGATGGTTACGGCTTGGGGTGAGAGGAGAGATGGTGACTTTGGCTTTGCATACTTTCCTCATGCTTTTTCTTATGACTTTAGAGTCTTTGGTTCTGATCCTTGATGTCTACGTTATGGAAATGGACTTGCTGAATTTGAGAGAATAAATATTTGAGACAGGGTTTTCTTGACCACAGAGTCCAAACAGTTTTGGAAAAAAATTATTTTAAAATGTCCCTTTTAACCTTTATTTTTCCTTTGTTAAGTTGCAAAATGATCATTTATTTATGTTTGCCTACATGACTGAATGGGAGAATTTGAAACTCAAGATGTGTTTTTTTAGAGTAATATTTGTCGACAAGAGGTTCAATCTTTGAAACATGGGATGAATAAATAGTATATTGTCTGAAAACACTGCTCTGTAGGATAGAGTTTTTATCATTAATAAAAATTCCCTCATTACAATGGGACAAATCTTATGTTATTTGAACTAAGGAACAAACACCAGCCCATAAAATACGGGTAGAAAAAAAATCAGATGAACGGTGAAATGGCTTCACACTTAAATTTAGGTAGAAGCAACCTGAGTGGTTTTGAGGATTGTCTGTAAAATGTTTAGAAAGAGATTTTTAAAAATTCCTCTAAATCAAATGCCTAGACTTTTCACTTAATAACAACAAAAAAATAAGTCAATAACAGAAGTCTTTTCAGCTTTCATCCAGATCACTTTTGTTCCATGAAAACAATCCCGGCCATGATCAGTATGTCCATATCAGAAAGTCAAGTCATATATTTGTTTTGCCTTTTCGCTTAAATGATTGAATAACCGATAAAACAAATAGAAGTTTATTTCAGGAAAAAAATAAGGTGCCAAGCATTTTAAAATCTTGCATGATGTCCAGTTAGGACAAGTAGCAGCTGCAGCTAAGGACCCTTCCTGACACAGAGTGACTGAGGATAAGTCATCTCAGCTGAAGGCGCTTCTTCAGAGGTGGGTCTGCCATGGGACGGCTCATACTCGCTCCCAGTAGGACCTTGGGGACTCGGAGATGGCATCCACTGGGTTTGAGACCAGATGATCATGAGGTTGAGGGAAGCAGAAAAAGGAGGGACTCACCTCTGGACAAATGAACTAGAGTTGGTGTCAAATCACCCGTGAGGCTCCTAAGCTTGGCTTTATGTAAACTCCTTTTCCCCTGTTTATTAAAAGACCTGCAGAGACTGTTGAAAAGGAATCATTTTGTTCTTGTATGAAAACCATCTACTGCATGTTGTTTGGAGATGTCATATTTTAGAGATTTTTTAAAATTGATTTTTTTGTTCTCTTAAACCTCTGTTCTCGGATCATATTTTATTCAGAAACTAAAAGTGCCTGCCTAATAAAAATCTCCATAGGCAGACTACATTTGAAAATGTTGTTGAGTATTTCTTAACATCTAAAGTGTGGAATTATTTTCCTACAAACCACATATATCTAGCCCGCCTCGAAAACAAATCAACATTTTAATATGAAATACGATTTTTCTGTATTGAAATCACCAGTTCTGATCAAAGTGCATCTTCAAACTCTCCTTGCATTTAATTGGTACATTGTCCCAATTAGTGTTTCTAAAGCTCAAACCCTGGCAGTTATTTCTAGCTGCCCACCCTCCCTAGAAACTTTTCGTGTAGATGGGATTTTCAGTAAACCATTAATGTTTAAAAATAATGACACTGATGAGATTTCTTCTGGAATGGGAAGAACACACCAATATGTCCCCAAATTGCCTCAGAATACTGTTTAAGGCAATGACATGGTTTGAAGGTAGTGCCCCCCCAGACTGGAAATGAACTCTCTGGTTCCTCTGCCTGCTTTCCTGGCCCCGAGAAAAATGTGATCTGTCCCCTAATCTCGGATGAGCAGCAGGTACAACAGCAGCCAAGGTGACAAGCTTTTCCCCTGTCAACTGCTGCTCCACACAGCTGGGGCCCAGAAATGAAAGGCACATACAGCCTCACATGCCACCCCAGATTTAGGAACATGCTCACTTTGATAAACAGCCAGGCTCCATGTGTGCAGGGAAGACCCACTGTTGCCTGGATTTCCAACTGACTGCCACCAGAGAACAGAACGGCTCCTAGGATGCAGACAGAAGCCGTGAAATGAATCCCACATTCGTCTTTCCTAACTCCAGAAGTCAAGGCTCCATGGGGACAGTCGACAGGCAGAATGAGCAGACCTGAAGGTCCCGGGGACAGAGGGAGGCCCAGGGTGAGGACCGCAGCTGCCATCTCTTTCTGTCGGTTCCCTTGGAATTTGTGGCAGGGACCTAAAATTGTCACTAATCACACCTTCCTACATTCTAAAAAGAGCCTTGATTCTTCCCACTGGAGATTCACCCGAAGCCTTATTTCTTCCCTTCTGGAAACAAGCAACCTGGAGCGTGGGTGGGCCCTGCTTCTGGCTGGACTCTGCCTGCAGGGCCTCCTCTGAAGGGCTCTAGGCCCCAGGCCAGAGGACAAGCCATGTCTGTGCCACCCACAGAGCAGGGGCCCACGGACTGGTGGCTTTCCATTCCCAAGTCACAGGGCCCTCAGCTGTGAAGTGGGAATAGGGGATTCTCGCAGGAGTTTCCTCTTAGTAGTAACAACATCCCCTGTGACGCTGGTTCCAATGAATGAGCTGAGGTGTCCACATGTTCAACTTAGGTCCAAAAGTTACTTTGGGGTCAACTATTGTGCTGTGTATTCTGTGAGTTATGATAAATGCATAATGACATGGATCCACCATTATGAGAGCTTACAGAGGGCTAGGGCTGGGGCTGGGGCTGGGGCTGAGCGCTAGTGCACTTGACAGCATGTGTGAGGGGTAGATTCTCAGCACCACATATAAATAAAAAAAAATTAAGGTCTACCAACAGCTATGAGAGAGAGAGAGAGAGAGAGAGAGAGAGAGAGAGGGAGCGAGCGCTTACAGAATCCATCCATTGTCCTCTGTGCTGTCCCCATTCACTGTCTTGTCCTGCTGGAAAACACTGATGATTTTGCAGTCCCCATAGTTTTGTCTTTTTCCAGAATGTTCGTGCTTGGAAGCCTCCAGTATACAGCTTTTACAATTTGACTTCTTTTACATAATATGTGTCTCTTTTCTCGGTGCCTTTCCATGCCTCACTAGCTCATGTCTATTTTTCACTTGGTAATAATCCACTGCCTGCAGGTACAACAGGTTTTTGTTATCTCTTCAGCTATTGAGGGACATCTTGGTTGCTTCGTAATGTTGATAATTCTGAATAAAGCTGCTATAAATTATGAATAAAGCCAATAGCTAAAACCAACAGCTGCCCGTGTCGTGGGGACCTAAGTTTTTCATCTCCTTTGGTAAATATCAAAGACTGCCATTGCTGGATCTATGGGTAAAGTACATTTGGTTTTCTAAGACACTGTCCACCTGTCTTCCAAAGTGACTGTACCATTCTGCGTTTTCACAGGCAACCAATGAGAGCTCCTGTGGACCCCCATTCACCAGCATCAGGTCTGGTGTGGCCATCCCAGAAGGTCTGGGGCGCTCTCTGAGTGTTGTTTTAATTGGCATTTCTCTGGTGACATATGACACGGCTGATCTTTGTATATGCTTATTTGCCATTCTGTATAACTTCTTGGGTGAGGTGTCTGTTCAGATCTTTTACCCATTTTTAAATGGGTTGTTTGCTTTTGTCTTGTTGAATTTTAAATGTTCTTTGTTTATTTTAGATATCACTCTTTTATCTGTTACGTGTTACACAAGCTTGTGCTCGTAATCTCTCTCTCTCTCTCTCTCTCTCTCTCTCTCTCTCTCTCTCTCTCTCTCTCTCCCCCAACACTTCTCTTTTTTGTACCAGGGATTGAACCCAGGAGTGCTTAACCACCAAAGTACATTCTCAGCCCTTTTTCAAATATTTTTTTAAATTTTGAGATAGGGTCTTGCTAGGTTGCCGAGGCTGGTCTTGAACTCGTGATCCACCTGCCTCAACCTCCTGAGTTGCTAACATACCCAACTTGTCTTTTATATGTTCTTAACAGCATCCTTTGCCATGAGAAATTTCTTTCATTTTAATGAAGGCTACTTATTAATTTTTTCATAGATTATGTCTTTGTTGTTGTATCTATTAAGTGATGGCTAAAACCGACATTATAAGCATTTTCTTATGCTAAATACTGTGAATTTGAGAGTTTTTCATTTTATATTTAGGTCTACGATCCATTTTAGTTCAATTTTTGGGAAAGGTATAAGGCCTGTGATTAGATTCACATTTCTGCATGTGGATGTTGAGTTATTCCTGCATATTTGTTGAGAAGATTGTCCCCTGTCCATTGAATTACCTGTGCTCCTGTGTCAAAGATGAGCTGACTGTGTGCGTAAGGGTTCACTTCTGGCTTCCTGAAAATCCCACTGATCTGTTTCTCAATTCCACCACCAGCACCTCGATGACTTAACCACTGCAGCTTCACGGGACTTTCTGAAGCTGTGTGGGTCCTGCCTGCCTGCTTTTCAATATTTGGGGGGCTAAACTGGGGCTTTGACCTTCTCATATGAGCTTTAGAATCACTTTTTCAATATCCACAGAATGACCTGCTGGGATTTTGATGGGGATTGTATTGCATCTATAAATCAAGTTGAGAAGTTCTGAGCACTTAGAATAGCTCTTCGTTGACTTATATATTCTTCGATTTTTTTCCCCATTAGAGTTTTGTAGCTTTCCTCCTCAGGATCTTGTACCATCAGAACAAGATTGTAGGAGATCATTGCTGTCTCTGTTGAAGAAAACCGTGGAAGCTTTGTGCTCGTTAAAACCAATATCAGAAGATTATCATAAAGTTGGGTTTGTTTTCTCTCAAATATCGATTAATACACAAAGATGAGATGTACAAACAGCCACTGTTCACTCGTATTAAGAAAATATCGGGGGGCTGGGGATGGGGCTCAAGTGGTAGCATGCTCACCTGGCATGCACAGGGCGCTGGATTCGATCCTCAGCACCACATAAAAATAAAATGAAGATGTTGTGTCCACCGAAAACTGAAAAATAAATATTAAAAAATTCTCACTCTCTTCTCTCTCTCTCTCTCTTTAAAAAAAAAAGAAAATATTGGGGATGACACGCCATGAGGATTCTCATGGGAGGAAAGAAAATGTGCTTTGCTTACACAGTTATCTTAGAAAACTGCAAAAAAGATACATGTGTTTTTGTGAAGTTGGCAAATATGTTTTTTAAAGTCAACGCTACCATCCTTAAACACTTTAATCAAAATGTCAGTCGAGTAGTAAAAAGAGAATTAATTGGTCTTTCCTCTCATCAAAATTATAAGTTCTATCTACATAGGAATTAAACCATAGATCTCATTTTAGTAAAGTTAATTAGTTCACATAGCAAAAGGGGAAAAAAAAAAGTCCAATTGGAATTCTCCCTGACAAAGACTGTAGGTTTCTTCACTGACAGAAACTATCTCGTGAATTTTTATTTAGGGCCTCATTTTTTTTTCTGTATCTCTGATCAGATTCTACTTGGAACTAGATTCACTTTGGCTCTGTGATTGTCCGCCTCAACTCAATTACATATTCAAGTGACCTGGAAAGCTCTGAAAATACAGATGCTGGTCCCCTCCCCGACAGAGTAGGATTTAATCAAGCTGAGCTATTTTTGAAATAGCCAGGCTTGAGAACTGCTGCTAGCAAAATATAAAATATTCATCTCTTGATTTCAAACAATTGTTCGATTGACTAAGACCTTTGTCTGGATTTCCAGAGCAGATTTGAAAAAAGTATTTGTCTATCATTCATGCATATACAGACTTGCTGGCCTAAAAGGGGAGAGAAAATGCTTATAGTAATTTTTCATGGGTCCTTCACATTTCTGCACAGACAGACTGCCCTTCATTCCAGACTTTCTCTTCAAGAATATGAGTATTTGCTTCTGGAATAAAATGTGGACATACTTGCTGATCTTCATGAGAGATTGGGATTTCCTAAACTCATAGTTCTCTTTCTTTCTTTCTTTCTTTCTTTCTTTCTTTCTTTCTTTCTTTCTTTCTTTCTTTCTTTCTTTCTTTCTTTTTTCATTTTGAGACAGGTTCTCCTAAGTTGCCAAGGCCGGCCTCAAATTTGGGATCCTCCTACCTCAGCCTCCCAAGTTGCTGAGATTACAATTGTGCACTACTGTACCCCATAGGACCCCTTTTCTGTAATGAAATCCATTGTGTTTACATGTACCTTTCTGAGTCCATCCATGTCACCCCATGAGACATGGGGACAAAGACAAGTGACCTGTTGATGCTTATGCTGTGTGTTATTTCTTGAGTAGTGAAGTCTTGTGTCTCTGACCAAGGAGTCTCATTTCCTCTGGTAGCATCCCTGAAACTGTGGCAGGACACCTGTTGGCTTGTAGGTAATGTAAAATATCACCCCATCACCACCATCATTCATAGCAGAGAGATAGGGTGTTAAATTGGATGAACACTTTTAAAAAGATATGCTGGGAAACTGTGCCTAGAAAAAATATTTAAAAAAAAACAACATACAAGATGAGATATGGGGTATCCCACTAGTAGAGCTAGAGGGTAATGGGATGCCCGTATCCTCTGAAGAGCTGCCGCCTACCTGTGGGGCCATATTCCAGAAAAAAAAAAAAAATCCCTTCTTACAATTTTTTTACACATAAGTTTTCTCAGAGCTGAAAGAATAATTAATTACCAGTCATAAGGTTTTAAAAAACGGTTTTCTCTAATGCTGCGCCTTTAGTTTTTACCTCTCCAGCTACTGAAAATCTAAAAGAATCTGTATTTCTGTGGACCAGCTCATGGTGTTAGAATTACATCATGTTATTTAGGAAAATCTGATGAGTTGAACCCATTGTTTAAGAGCATCTACCAAACCCTATGTCATGGTAATCAGCATCTTCAGAGCATGACTTTACATCAGGCTGTCTAGTTCCTAATGAAGAGGCAGCCTGAGTTCAGAAGTGAATCCAGGCGAGATATGATGGCCCCATAAAGTAGATTCCAGGCGTGTACATGCCAGGCATCCCCCCTGGGTGCATGACAACAGTTTATTTAATGTGCAACCCCTGCAACACACTCTGAGCACAATCAAACAAGACGTGCTGTCTGCCCTGGAGCACATCATAATAATAATGTGTTAGACCATCTTCTCGTCGCCACACCATGCCTAAAGGCGCTATTATAATCCCAATGTGTGCATGATAGAACTGACGCTCAGAAAACACAGCTTGTCCAACATCACAGAGTGAAACCCGGAGATTAGAGCACTACACCCCACTGCACAGAGCCTCCCTCGTCGAGGAAACCCACCAGCCCACCCGCCCTGCACCCCACAATGAAATATTTCCCCTGCGCCCTGAAAGACAGAATCTCAGAAGTTGCTTGCAAGCGACTCCACTTATTTAAAAGGAAATTGGAAATGGATGCCGCAGCTGACAGTGTATTTATTGGAAGAATTAGAGAGGAAGGAATAAAGTGCAGTAAATTTGACATTTCAGAACGTGGTGGCTTTTGTCAAAGGTATTTTAAATTACAAATGAATCTTGAGCAGTTAGGGGAAAGATATATCAATGGACAGCAGGAAATGAGTTTTTGAGCAAATCTTGAATTTTATTCCCAGTGGGGAACCTGTGTTGGGAAGAAGAGTTTACAAAGGCATTTCTCCAATTCTTTTGCTATTTTTTTTAAACAAAACAGCTGTCCTTTCCCGTGGGTTTCAATTACATTACTGGAAGAAAAATGTCTCTTTAAAATATTTTTCAGGAACTTATATTTTCCCAGTATATTATAAAAGAGGTTAGTCTTGGAAAGAGCTCTAAGCTATTTAGCAAAAGAATAAATAAATAACTTGGACATGTCATAAAGCTAAAATGTGGAATTGGTATTTATTTTAAAGATTCAACATAGCAAAGAGGAAAGTGGTCAACTTTAGAATCCGGAAATCAGATTTATTTATTTGTTTGTTGGTACTTAGTTATGTTCCTGGCTATTTTAATTTTTTTTTTTAATTTTGAGACAGGGTCTCACAAAATGGCCCAGGTTGACCTCAAAGTTATGATCCTTCTGCCTCAGCCTCCCAAGTCTCTGGGATTACGGGCGTACACCACTGTGCCTGGCTGACTTTAAAGTTTTTATTATGGTGATGAGAGATACTCTAATCAGTGCCGGGCAACAGGCTTATATTTGAAATCTGATCACTACTGTTTTTATTTGTCATTGAGATTTTGATAATGATAATTTTTCTAAGTTAGAAATGATTAAAATTATTGAGTTTAAATGTGTACCTATACCAGCTATGCAAGAATAAGACAGACTCTTCCCTTATGATGCACACTGAAGAAATCATACATAGGAGTTTCAAACATTGAATATATGGCAAATGTTTCAAGTGTGCCTTGCAGATAGTTTCAGAGGAAGGATAGACTTTCACTAGAAATATTTGCATTAATTTGGGCATCCCCATGAGATACAAATATTGTAATCAAATAGCTTGAAAACATTTATCTAATTGCCAATTCCAGCCTTAGAAATGAAAACACAGAAAAATAGACATATTTCTATCTTGGCATGTTGTTTCCTGCTTTTAGAATTGCATAATGATATATCACATTTAAACATAAGGTTGACATAAAATGTCAAGACCAATGTATCAGTGATAATTGTTAAAAAGCTGTTCTTTCCAAACACAGGTATACAACTTGAACATGACTAATTTAAAAGAATGTGCAATCTCTATTAGGTTAATTAACCAATCTGTTATGGTCTCTAAATGATATAGTCACTTTTAAAAGAGTTCAATTTTGTTAGACGTGGTTACTGGTAAGTAAGAAACTTATTTAAAATGTCCCTTTTGATTATAATGACAGAAAAACAATGGCAGATGATGACCGAGACATAGTTAAATATAGCATTGAAAATATTTCCCAAGGAATAAACGTGATTTCAACACTGTGGAGTCTCCTGTCTGGGGCGGGTCCGACATGCATCCTATTGTCTTCCATAGAGTGTACAATTCCACTGGAGTCTGAAGGAACTTGCTCTTTGAAAGGTGACACATCACAATGGAGTACTAAGCAGCAATAAAAAATGACAAAATCATAGAATTTGCAGGGAAATGGATGGCACTAGAGCAGATTATGCTTAGTGAAGCTAGCCAATCCCTAAAAAACAAATACCAAATGTCTTCTTTGATATAATGAGAGCAACTATGAACAGAGCAGGGAAGAAGAGCAGGAAAAAAAAGATTAACATTAAACAGAGACATGAGATGGGAGGGAAAGGGAGAGAAAAGGGAAATTTCATGGAAATGAAGGGAGACCCTCATTGCTACACAAAATTACATATAAGAGGTTGTGAGAGGAATGGGAAAATAAACAAGGAGAGAAATGAATTACAGTAGATGGGGTAGAGAGAGAAGATGTGAGGGAAGGGGATGGGGGATAGTAGGGGATAGGAAAGGTAGCCGAATACAACAGTCACCAATAGGGCATTATGTAAAATTGTGGATGTGTAACCAACATGATTCTGCAATCTGCATTTGGGGTAAAAATTGGGAATTCATAACCCACTTCAATCTAATGTATACAATATGATATGTCAAGAGCTTTGTAATGTTGTGAACAACCAATAAAAAAATAAAAAATAATAGAATAAAATAAAATAAATAAAATAAAATAAAGATATTGTATCCACCTATAACTAAAAAATAAACTAAATATTATGAAAATCAAAAAAAATAAAAATAAAAAATAAAATGTTTGCAGGAGTGCACAGTGCACTTCAACTCTCTCTCTCACTGAGGATTGACTCTCCAGGGGTGCTTTGCCCCTGAGCTAAGTCCCCAGTCCCCAGCACTTCTTACTTTATATGTTGAGACGGGATCTCACTAAGTTGCTGAGGCTGGCCTTGAACTTGTGCTCCTCCTGCTTCAACCTCCCAAGTCATGATTGTTCTGTTGATTGTGGAACAATGACCAGGTCTCCAAACTGATGATGGAGAGTTTTCCATGGAGGCTTATAAAAGGAATATCCTGTCTGAGAGAGGCAGCCTGAGTCAGGAGGGGAAAAAGGGTCCTGTCCAAGACGGGTAGGCACTGGGGCAAGAGACGGAGCCCAGGAGAATTAGTGTACAAAGAGAATCAAATGTAGAAATTAAACTAATAGGGTTTCCTCTCTTATTTTTCTTCTATAAACTCCCCTTTGTGTCCCACAGCCTTCATTTGCAAAGTAGAAAAGAAAAATGGTTCATGTTCAGCTTTTGACTTTCACAATAGAATTTCTGAGCTCTCCACAAAACCATAGAATTGAGAGATGAGCTTTGTTGAAAGATAAGAGTGCACCCAGTTCCCAGCACTTCCTTTCACATTAAAAGCCACATCTGGCTGACTCAGAGCAGAGAGTCTTGCTGTCAACCATGATGTGTGAGCCAGAGACGAGAGGGAGACAGGACAGGGCCAGAGACATGGTTGGACTGTGCACCTGCCTGCCCCTAGGAGAGACCCAGCACCCTCCATGCACCAGCTGCAAGACTGTGGAGTTCCAGGTAGCACCCAGGAGACACAGCCTTCATCTACAGCTTCCCAAAAGCAAGCTTTCTCTCTCTCTCTCCTCTTCTCCCTGACATTTCTCTATTGTACATACTCCAAAGTCCCACCTCACTTCCCAAATGGGACTTCCAAGTTATATCTTGTTTTGCAAACCACAAAGGAATCTCCTATATTTTTTTAAAAAAATTCAAGGAGAATGGACCACAATTCCTTAATTCTACATTTTTAAATTCAGGGATAATGGACCGCGATGCCGACACCAGCTATGTCAGCTCATATCTCCTGTTCACATTTTCTCCACTCCCATTTATTAAGTCTGAAGCTCTGCCTGCCTCCTCCTCCTTCTTTCCTTGTCAGTTTCTGTCAAAACAGAACTTCAAGATTCACAGACACTGAGAATTGCTGTTTTCAACCCCTGATTACTAACATTGGTGAGAGAAAGCTTCACTTTTCCCCCCATGAAACTTGAACTGTGGGGAGAAGAAGCTCCCTGAGTGCAGGAGGCATCCTTCCTTCCTTGGTGAGTGACCTGGTGGGACCTTTGGAGCCGTTCAGGGCTCTGGGGATAATTTAGTGAGACTTTACAGATGCACCAAGGCTTGGGGGGCAGGTGACTGAGAAGGTCCTCTGGGGGCAGCAGAATGTGGGATCCAAGTCCTTCACGCAACCCACAATTCAGGGCAGGGAGCATCTGCAGGACCGACCGGAAGAGTCCCTTCCTAGGACCATGTTGAAGGGACAAACACAGACCTCAGCTACCGAAGGACTTCTGACCTGAGTCAGGAACATTAGCATCTGCTCAGTTGCCTCTGCTAAGTATCTTCTAAGGTCAATTTTCTGACGACCCTCAGGAGTTATCAGAGGTTTTGAGTAGATCTTGTACCTGTTTGGGACTTGATGAAAATGATTCAAAAGAGTCTGTTAATAGCTTTGTGTTGAAGAGAGGGAAGGATTTTGTTTACAGGCATAAAATATAAGCCCAGCCAAGGAGCCTTGGATGGTGTCCATACATTTCTCGTGTCCCCTGAGACTTCTGTGTTGAAATTTAATGCCCGGAGTGATGCGTGTGCAGAGATGCGGTCTTTGGGAAGGGATTAAGATTAAATGAAATCACTAGGGTGGAGCCCTCAAGATTGAATTCTATGTCTTCTGGTTGGAAAGAGACCAGAGGAGACACAGAGACAGGCATGTATCCCTGTTTCTTGCCATGTGATTCTCTGTGCTGCCTTGGGACTCTGCCAGAAAGAAGTCTGAGGTTTCTTGACCTTGCACTTCCAGAATCATGAGCCACAAGAAACCTCTTGTCTTCATAAAGTAGCCTACCCCAGGTATTTCATTATAGTAATGAAAAGCAGTCTAATTTGATGACATTATGAAAAAGGCAAAACTCTGGAGACATTCAAAAGATCAGTGCTTGCTAGTGGTTAAGGAGGAGGGAAGAATGAATAGAGCACAGTGTGTTTTTAACTCACTGAAGTTATGCAGTATAATACTATGCAAGTCTGGTGTAATTCTGTATAACAATAATGAGGGATGCACACCATTACACATCTGTCAAAGTTCATAGAATGTACCACATGAAGAGGAAAAGCCACATGCAAACTATGGCCTCTGGCTGATAGTGATAAGTCAGCATCGATTACTTACAGCAAACCCCATTTTAGTGCTGTTGGTTTTGGAGGAGGCTGTGCATATGCCAGGGTGTGGGTTGATGATTCCTTCTCCTCTGTTCGATTTTGCTGTGAACTTAAAACTACTCTGAAAAGCAAAGACTATAACTTTTTGTTTAAAAAAGTAAGTTGACTTCAAATCTAATATTGAGACTTGGTCATTATTAAAAAGTGGAAAGTATTTCCAACTGAGACTTGCTGAGCTTTATTGGTGTTTGGTAAAATCAAAAGCCAATGATGAAGAACATTAAGTCTGCCACAGGCAGGATACTTTGGAATGAATTCCTTTATAGCTTGTTTTCTTTAAAAAGTAAAAGAAATATAAGACCTTTATAGCTAGTTTAAAACTTAATGAGAATTATAACTGCCTCATTATATGCTTATCAGCACGCACTTAGGAAAGTTCAAAGGCCTATGATTAACCAAGAAAGGGAATATTCCAATTCAATTATATTTAATCTTTCAATGAAACCCACATTTAAAAAGTCATGAACCATTCAAACCAAACAATTTTATTGTTAAAAACACAAGATAATTAAGCATGGTTCACACATCTCTTAAGACAGATAAAACTTCACACAAAAAGCCTAATAGGAGGGAGACATACTCATTTTTTGGCATAAAAACAGTTTGTCTCAGTCCCAACATCCAACACAAAGTGTTTAACTTAGAAAGTACTATAAGTCATTCAAGAGTGCAAGTGACGACACAGTCCCAAGAGACCCAGCAATCACAGAAACCAGGATCCGCTCTGTCACAGGGCTTAGCACTTTCTTGAGAGAATTTTAAATCACTGTGATGAACATGACTAAGGCTCCAAAAGTTAGCATCCTGCAAACTTGGTAAGTAGTTTCAGCAGAGTCAGAAAACTATACCATGAATAAAATGGAAATGCTAGACATCAAAACCCAGGGAAGGGTGATAAGAATTTCTTTGCCCGGCTCATCCCATGAGATCATGTAGCCCAGGAAAGAATTCTGCACTTATGGAAAGATCAAATGAGCAGCATCTGAAGCACGGTTGAAGAAACACACAGGACAGAGCAGAGGGTCTCCTCCTCCAAGATGGCTGAGACTAGAAGATGGGATCCAGAGCCTGTTGCAGACAAGTGTGGGTATCTTGATATGAGGGGTTGGTTGCTATAGGGCAGGGCAATAACTATCTGGCTAAAGTATTCTTGTGGAATGAGAGGCAGGATCTGGTGAAGGGATGAGATTAAAAGTGTGTAATCCTTATGGAGTGGGGTCAAGATTTGGTAGAACCAAGGGAGAAGTGGAAAGGCATGCCCTAAGGGCTACAGTGCTGCATCTCTGGTCTCTCCAAGGACAGGAACCATTAACAGTACCCACCTAGATACGTGGGTGAGTTCTAGCAACACACTCAACCCCAGGGTTAAGAATGCAAGAGGTTGGTTTGATGCAGTTATGTGGAACAGAAGGACTATGCATTGAGAATGTGGGTGAAACAGTGTTGGAACTGAGCTCTTGGAAAATCAATAGAAGCTTTGAGGGTGTGGAGGGACTGCAGGAATACAGGAGATGAAAAGCAGATGCAGGTTTAGAGTTTAAGTTTACAGGGAATAGGTTCCAGGAAACGGTACAGCCTTTGCTATAATGAGCAAGGAGAGAAGCATGGAGAAGTGAGTAGGACAGGTTCCCAACTTCAACTGTGTCAGAATAAGAAGTTCAGACATCACCCTACAGATGCCACATCTCGCCACAGGGAAATATTGGACAGGGGAGGTTCCAGTTTTCCTGTTTCTAATCACTTGACTTTGAGTTTGAGTTCTGTGGGGCTTTTGAGCCCTACCGCTCCGACCCACTGAGATGCAGTTAATAATTCACTCCCCTATTTTATTCTTAACCAATAAATTATACATTGAGCCTGTGGGAAAAAACATATTTTAATAGCCACTAGAGCGGCCTTGAAGACCTTCCAAATATAGGTCACAGTGCTCACGGACACTGGGAGTCTTGGAGAACAAGGAGAACATATTTGAAATATAGCTAGAGATGATATGAATATGTATCATGGCTAAATTAGGAGTTCAGGCTGTGAAGGTCCCCGGGGTTCACGAGACTAAGAAACTCAAATGGGAGCTGGTAACCAAGGCTTCTCTCTGACTGACTTTTAATGGAGGGAATAAGAATGGATGTCCATCTTGGTCTGTTTTGCGCTGATGTAACAGAAATCCACAGTGAACAGGAATCCTCTGCCTCCCAGCTCTGGAGTTTGGGGAGCCTCAGATGGAGGCGCAGACATCTCTTGAGGGACCAGACTTGCCCTTTCCTAACAGCAGCCAAGCCCCCAGCTCCTTGACCTCTTCAAGTTCCCACCTCTTTTTACTGTTGTCATGGCAACTGCATTTCCCGTGAGGTTTGGAGTGGACACCACCCCACAGCAGCTTCTAAGACAAGGCATGGCCTGGGGAGGGAAGGAGGCCCACCTCCATCCAAGGTGTCCAGTTCCAGGGTGTCGTGTGTCATCTTTGTGAGATCTGGAGAGGTCTTACAGAGCTGTGGAAATGGAGGGAGAGAGCACAGAAGAGGCAGGAATAAAGACTTTCCCAGGTTAAAGGCAATATCAGAAATTTTAAAGGGTTAAAATGAAAATTAAATTGCTTCAGAGTGAAAATATCTATATTCAACCAGAAGAGGAGGGTCGAGACAACTTTAACACCCAACTAGAGCAAGATGAACTTCAATCATATTAAGTGCAATAAATATGAACCCTTGCCAGAAACAGGCGTCAAACAAGTACAAGAAAAATGAGATGCAAATCCCTGAACTCAGGTTTGTGGGTAACGGTCAATACCATCAGACGTGTGCCTAGACGTCCCAGTGATGGGATGGAGAGGGTGAGGGGTGGGCAGGGGGAAATTCAGCCCCCCATTCCCACTGTGCATCCCAGAGGTCCCCGGCCTCCAAAGAGGTGACCCACCATTCTGCCACGTCTGTGGCCCCGTGTGCTTCTCTCCTTTACTTTGGGGTGCAAAGCTCTTTTCCTATCCCTGTGTGAGACCTGCTCCTGAGGTCACCTGCCTACAGTTGCCACCCAGTGAGTCCATTGGACAAGGCACCCTATATCCAAACCACAGCACCCTCTGTGTCATGTGATAAACATGCCTGCCTGTTTTCATTAAACCTTACAAAAGCTTTAATCTGAAACTGCTTTTTTTGTTGTTTTCCTAGCACAAGCTTTTTCATTTGTTTTTTGACTCACTTTCCTCATTTATTAGGGTGACTCTGATGCTAAATAACTAGTGATGGGTGTCACAATATGCTTTATAAATGTGCCAAAATCAAGTAATGCAATTTTTTTTAAAAATTTGATTTTATATGTTTAATCAACAAATGACAATTGTATGTATTGATGGAGCACACTGTGATGATATGTGTGTACTGTGGAGTGATTATATCAAGATAATTAACAGATCCACTACCCCACAGATTCATCTTTATTTTGTACTGAGAACATTTACAATCTATGCTAAAAGCAATTTGAAAGATGCGATATACTGTTAACTGTGGTCACCATTTATGAAATCCATCTCAAAAACATATTCCTCCTATCCAAATGAAAATTTGTACCCTTTGCTCAACATTTCCTCATGGGAGGAAATATTTACACCTTATATCTGAGAAGGGGACGAATATTAAAAATATAAAAGGCGCTCGACAGCAAGAAAACAAATAACCTGATTTAAAAAGGGACACAGGACTTGTATAGATACTTCTCAGAAAAAGGTGTCTATCCAAATGGCCAAAAGGCTTATGAAGAAATTTGGGAATTAATGAAGTAGGTATTCCTCGTATCCTACTAGCTAACCATCTGAATTCAATACAGTTTGAACAGGAAATGTTTATAGAAAATGACAAAAACAACTTTGACATTCACTCCCGCAGTTCTGGCTGCCAGGAACATGTGCAGGTCAGAATGATCTCTGCACCCTGGGAATTTGTAATTATCCTCACTGTTTGCCTCCAGTCAAAAGTCAGCCCTCGATAAAAGAGCCCAGTCTCTCTCTCTCTCTCTCTCTCTCTCTCTCTCTCTCTCTCTCTCTCTCTCTCTCTCTCTCTCACACACACACACACACACACACACACACATACACACACAAACACACTTTTTCCTTCCACTAAATGAATTCAAGTTTGCTACTGGCTTCTAGAGCGTGGAAAAATTAAACAGCAAATCTCTTCTGCCTTATACCCCACAGATTCTGTAAGTATGGAAGGGGGAAAAAGGACCCAAGCTTTGTAATTATGCAGCTGCAGGGTCAGATTTCACAGTCTGTTTTGCTACTCAACATTAGGCAAGTGTTCAGTGATGAACTGGCCTCTGTGACCTTATCAGCAAAACCAGTTCTTCTGTGAGTGAAATGAAATAAGAAACAGAAATGACTAGGCACCGTGGTCCCCAAACTTGGCTACACATTAGAATTAATTGGGAAGTTTTAAAAAATCCCAATGCCCGGGTTGCACACTGTGCCAGTTAGGCATGGGAAAAAGAATTGACTTTCTTGAAAGATTTTCATGTGAGCCCGCCATGTAGCAAAATTCGGGATTCAGTACCTTGGCACATGGAAGATACTTGGCACAAGTCAACTTTCTTCCTCTCCTAATATGTACCTCATTGGTTGGCTTTCCAGTAGCACTTCCTGTCCAATCTTAATTCCTTAAAATTCGGCAGTCCGAGTTGTACTGCAAAGGCATATGGTGTGCTGATCTCTGACGGGACACTCTACAAAATGGGAAATAATGAGGAGCTATCAAATAACCACAACTAAAGCGCCACATAGTTATTCAGTTGTCGCTTCCAGGGACCTTTCAGTAAACAGGGTCTTCTTTTCCCATGATTTAGATGAGACAAAAGAAAAAATACAGATATTTCCTTTAATATCCTATGAGGGTTTTTGTTTCAGTGAAAACTACGTAAAAGAGCAGAATTCATTGTCATTCATTGGACAAACCCCACTTTTCCTAGAAATGTACTTCGGAGCTTGCTCAACAGAAAAGCGAATTTCCTTACAGCTGGCCTGAGACTTGGGTGGTTTTGGGATCTGGTGTCAGGTGGCCATGGCCCGGAGCATGGCTGGGGGTCCTCCTCTCCAGCTGGGAACATGTGCCAGTACTTGACCCGCACACTCCCTCACCGGACTCCCTGCTCAGAGCTGTCCTCTTGTAGATGCCGTGGGCAGGAAAACTTTGCACCTGTGACAGCAGACTTTGTGATATGCCCACATGGCTCTCCCTCCGCCTGTCTTTGACAAGCATGTCCATGAGCTGGGGGCAGCCACTGGCCTCCCTGTGGGCTTGTAGGGTGGTCTGGCAGGAGAACCCGGCCCAGCAGAGATCATTCACATGATATAGCGACTTTGCAAACAACCAGAATCTCCTGCTGACCTCAAGTATTGACCAGGTAGGGAGGGAACAGGGAACTCACATGTTGGAAGGCACAGGGTCCTAAGAAGGAAAGCAATAAACAGAAGTTCCAGACAGGGTGACAAACACTAGGGAGAAGAAGTAGCCCTAGCCCGTGTTTGCAAAGGCCCTAGAGAGTTGGGGATAGCCTGGGGCCAGGGGCAGGATGTTATGGTTTACATCTGGTGTCCCCCCAAACTCACATGTGAGACAATGTCAGAAGGTTCAGAGGTGGAATGAGTGGGTTACAAGAGCCTCACCCCATCAGTGAATTAACTCCCAGATAGAGACTGCGTGGAAACTGTAGGCAGGTGGGGGGAGCGGAAGGAGGTGGGTCAGTGGGGGCTGCCTTGGGGTTTCCATTTTGTCCATAGAGAGGATAGATCTCTCTCTCTCTCTCTCTCTCTCTCTCTCTCTCTCCCCCTCTCTCTCTGCTTCCTGATCATCATGTGAGCGGCTTCCCTTCACCCCACTCTTCTGCCACGATGTTCTGCCTCACTTCAGCCCTGAGGAATGGAGCCAGCCTTCCATGGCCTGAGACTTCTGAAACCTTGACCCACCCAAATAAACTTTCCCTCCTCTACTTGTTCTTGGCAGGTCTTTGGGTCACAACAACAACAACAAAATGGACTAAAACAAGTGGAAAGCAAGAGGGAGAAGAAGTAGCCTGTGTTTGCAGACACTGAGAGGGAGGGACAGTGTCAGAGCCAGAGACGCTGATCCAGGGGCAAGCCTTCACCCCCCCCATCCCCCGACATACGGAGCATGAGCCTGTTTCTGACCACCTGCAAAGAGCCCTAACCAAGGAGCAGTAAGCAGCAACTGAAATCATTGTTTCATAGCTTATCTTTACCAGAATCATCGTCAATATGATTCTCAAACCTGGGTTACGCTTTGAGATCAACACTTTGAGGCAATCTTAGCAGTAGCTGTTTACTTTCTCCTGAGGGGAGAATATTGCTGGGCCCACCCACTGTCATCCTTCACTAGCTCGTCCCTGGTGGCCTGGAAGTGAGCTCAGTTCATCAGTCCCCACGGGGTCCCGCCAGCCTTGGCCTTTGTTCCTGGCTTTGGGAAATCTGTCCTTCTCCTGCTCTCCTTCTGTGTCTGCCTGAGTCTGGCCACCTATAGCTCTGTATAGGGTTCTCCCTATTTCCAGATCATTTAAACAGAAAGATTAGCATAGAAAAAAATGATTAAAAATACATTTAAAATTAAAAATTAGGAACAGAAAAAAAATATGAACTGAAATAAAAGGATAGTCCTGAAGTGGAGTTTGGCACTGCAGAAGTCTTTAAAAGATTTTGTTGATGTAACAGTCAAAGCAAAAGGGACAGGGTACTTCTTTTCATCCAGAGGAAAGAATCTCAGTTCCCAGTGAATGTAAGACTGCTCTAGCATTTAGGTCTAAAATCTCTAAGGAGGGCCTGCTGCTTTATCTCCTCTCTTTTCCATGGACTGTGGTCAACTCACTCATAACCTGACCACAGAGGCTTTGCAGCGGAGCACACTCACAGTGTTCCAGACCTCCCAGCCGGCATCCCAGGACTGCCTCCTTCTCCTTATTTGAAAGACGATAATTCTAGAGTCCTCCAATATAGGCTTGTTAGCAGCACTAAATAGGTGGGGTTATATAATCTGTAATATAAAAAGTTACTCCAGAAAATACAATACTATCCACTTGTCAAAATATCTCCACAATTTAGGTGCATTTTCTAATATGCTTTATTTGGCATATTTAGAACTATTTCATGTGTAACCAGACTATAAAATTTATAGTTCAGGACCCCTGTAACAATATTCTGTTTCTTTCTTTTTTTTTTTAATAGGATGTGCATTGAGACCTAAATCTCCTGCAAAATATAAACAGTTTCCTGGAAATTAAACACAATGCCCCAATCTGCAATGTATTTACACACAATGACCTAAGGAACTGCAGACCGAAGATTCTCTAGATTTTTTTTTTTTATTCAAGTTAGACCACTGAATAGCAAAGTATTTAACCTGCATTAGATTCATTTATTATTTATAAACTTTTAAGAATGACGATTTCATAATATGCCCTTAAATTTTATCAGATGAATTTTATCTGAACTTTGCATATGCAAACGTTATCTATTTGCATAATCTGGAGAATCACGTAAACTCACTGGGTTTCCACAATGCTTTCCTTTTCTAACAGAATTCCTAATATAGTTCATTATCAGCAAAACAGAAGGTGATCTTTCCTAAGGACCTTGGAGCACTTCTGGAGGTCAGATCACAGCCCAAGGTCAGCCCTGAGAAATGCCTGAGAGCCTTGGGACCCTCCATCCCTCACCTCCCTCTTGGCTAACAGAGACCTAGAAACTCTCCATAATTTTGGAGATCGTACTAAGCTTAGCCTCATGTGTAATCCTTTCCCCTTGGTCTGAATGGCTTTCTGTTTTCACCTTATCTTTAGGTATCATGTATAGCATATGCACATCAGACCTCATTTGGAAGTCAAAACAGAATAAATTATTGATAAATTGATATTTTTTTCCATTGCACAGGAGAAAGCATGACATAGCAGAGAAAGGCATTGGTGCCAAAGAATCCAGAGTTCAAATCCTTACTCTGCAGTTTCTGTGCAGGCTGGGCATGCTTCTTATCTTTTATGAACTTATTTCCTCATCTGTGGAGGGGGTCGTTTTCACGCTGCTGGGCTTATGCTAGGTCCTCAATCAATATTAGTTTGATTCCTCTTTTCCCTCCCCTGCTGTCACCCTCTGGGTTTAGAGCAGCCATGGGCTCAAACACTAGGCTTCACCTAGAAAAGGTAACATACAAAGACAGGAAAAAGCAGAACAGGTGGGTCGGGGTCATCTACTGTGTGATCCCTGCATAAGAGCCCCAGTGCTTGCTTCTGTGCAGGAAGAATTGCTTCCTGTTGGAAAGCAAATGTTGTTCTCCTTGGGAACTCAAAGAACAAAAGACCCCTTAGCCACACCTGGGGGAATAGCAGATGGGATACATGTCCCTCCCTGCAGGCTTGGTGGCCCTCAGAAGCTAGAGAACACTGCAGGACAGCCTCAGGGTCTCCATCAACACACAGAGACTGAAGACACAGACATTTATGCATTAATAAAATAGGTATTTTGCTGTTCTTATTCCTCGGAAATCTGTCCACTTAATGATTGAGTCCATCCCAATGTTCAATTGCATGAGAATGTAGGAAACGCCTTGATTTCTTCTTCTCTTTAACATCCCCCAGTTCCTCTTCGTTATTCTTCTTCCCCCCCCTCCTACTTATCTTTTAATTTTTTCTATCAATGCTAATGATAAAAATCAACTCCACTCACACGGAAAGTCAAGCTATCTCAAAATAATTTAAAATCTTTAGTTGGTTAGAGAAAAGTATAATTAAAGGCTTTAAAAAAACGTACAAGAATAAAAATGTCAAGATGAAAGATTTTGGTTATTAAGTCTGCTCTTTATTTTTAATTACATATAAAAGTTTATTGATAATTTCTTTTGCAAAATTACATCAGATGCCATGTCACAGGGGCATGAGGATTTACTAGAATGTTAGCATGTAAGTGTAAAGGCAAAATTCCCCTCAGAATGTTTCAGTAGTAAATGTACAGGCTGCAAATGGGTAGAGGAAGAAAGTGCAGAGCTGTCAGTACTAACAATTGGTGGTCATTTAAATTCTTCTTTAATAAATGGAAATAGGTTCTTTCATCCGATGAAGCTCTAGGATATTTTAGACCCATGCCCTAAGTGTTTAAAAATATCTCACTGAAAACTCATACAACATATGATTTTTTCTCAATGGCTGCCTTTTGGAGAATCTGGGTTTCTGCTGATGACCACGAAGCACTTCCTGCAGACACCAGGCACCGCTGGTGTAACTGTCACTGGCAGTAGAGGATCCAGTCTGCCACACACCAATTCCGCTGAATTTCGTGTTTGCAAATGCTTTCCGTTCTACAGTGGCAAGGTGCCACATTCAAGTGAAGAGGTCAAGACTCTGTTCCATTTTTCACATTCCACCGATCAGGATTCAGAAAACTCTGGTGTTTTGCACTGAAGGAGAGTGGGAGAACTTCAGAAGCAAGAGGGCCACTCTGACTTTCCCTGCTGTCCTGTGAAGGACCTGGCCTGAAAGAACTTCTCTGACCTACTGGCCCGAATGAAGGTGGCAAGACTCTGGTTCCAGAGACGTCCTGCTGAACCCTGGGGTAAGCAGTGCTCACAGAGGCCAAGAAGTATCCAGCAGACGCGTCTGTCTATTCCCCCTCCAGACCATAGCTCACCGTCCAAGAACAGGTCTACCTCGTCATCATCAAACCTAAGCATAAAAAATGTATAGATCCCTGCCATCTTTGGGTCTTTTGCTCCGAGGGTCCCTGTGATGTACAAAACTCAAATTAAATAATTCTGACATGCTTTCCCCTTGTCTTTGTTTCAGGTGTGATCCTCACCAGGAGCCAGGAAAGGTTTTGTCTGATTCTGTCCACACCCATCTTGTAGTTAGTTCTGAGATCTAAACATCTATTACTGCACCAAAACAATGAAAGACAACGTACAAACACAGGGATAGTGGGAAATTAGGATTCATGAAACTGAAAAGAGGCTATTTGTGAGTTAACAATTTCAAACTATCCAAGCCACGGCAATTTCACATATTATATCCAGAACTGGAAACATCAAAGCAGCTTCCTGAAAAAAAATTCTTTTTCCCCATTATGCCTGAAAATATAACATAGTAGAGTATCCTTTATCTGAAATTATTTTATTCTGATTTGGTATTTTTTTTCAAATTTGGGGATATATGTATATACATAATGAAATTTGGGGGGTAGGACCTAAATCTAAACATGGAATTTATTAATTTATTTGTTTCATGTATACTTCATGCATACAGCACTAAGTTGTTTTTTGTTTGTTTATTTCTTTGGTACCAGGGATTAAACTCAGGCACTCAACCACTGAGCCACATCCCCAGCCCTATTTTTTGTATTTTATTTAGAGACAGGGTCTCTCTGAGTTGCTCAGCACCTCGACTTTGCTGAGGCTGACTTTGAACTCACAATTGTCCTGCCTCAGCCTCCAGAGCCACTGGGATAGTGTGAAATTAGGATTCATGAAACTGAAAAGAGACTTTTTGTGAGTTAACAATTTCACCACCGCGCCCAGCTAGCATTAAGTTTTAACTGTGACCCATTGCTGAAGGTCAGGTTCAGAATTTCCTACTCCGGGCATCATATTGGCACACTAAATATTCAGGATTCGGAGCACCTTGGATTTCAGACGAAATTTTCAACTTGTATTCAACATTGTCATAAAAACCCCCAAAACATAAATTTTACTCCTATTTTGCTTGGGACCTTGAGATAGCTGTTGAATAGCTTAAAACCAATCCACAGGCCTGTCTTCGTCTCTCATATCCTGCTGACTTTTAAATATAGACTCCTAATCCAGATGTTTCTGCCAAGCCACAAACCTGCAGATGGATCTTTCTCAGAGACCTAAGATTCATCTTGTCCTTGATTAGTTCGTTGTTTCTTCTAAATCCTTTTCCTGCCCCTGAATCCCCCCCACCCTAACTCTAACTCTCTGTCAATGGCTAGCCCTCATCAAATCCTCCTGACGTTTCCTGGTCACCATCCATAGACCCACCCTGTCCTGCTACAACTAACTGTCACCACCTTCTAGAAATTCATTTCATGAGGTTTCATTCTGAGTTCACAGGACCACCACCTGTTCTTTATGCTTCTGCTCTAACTTCCCTCTGACACCTTTTAATGTTAAAATCCAACCCTGTCATCTTTACTGAAAGATTTTAAATTTGTCAAAATTTGTGTTTTTGGTGCTGGGGATTTTACTTAGGGGTGCTCTACCACTGAGCCACATCTGCAGCCCTTTTAATTCTGAGACAGAGTCTCATTAAGTTGCTTAGGGCCTGCTAAATTGATGAGGCTGGCCTTGAACCTGCCATCCTCCTGCCTCAGCCTCCCGAGTCTCTGGGATGAAAGGCCTGTGCCACCATGCCAGGCAAGTTCAGGCTTCTGAGTGCAGCACGGAAGGTGCATGTTGATGGGACACACCGTGCGAATGTCGGGGTTGCATAAGATCAATCAAAGGCCCACTAACCTCCAGAACTGAGCATCCAAAGGCAAATCTAAACCCTACACTGTTGGCACCAGGCTCCTCTTTCCCCAGCAGGCCATGCTCTGACGCCACCACTGACACCAGCTTCTCAACAACCTACTGGAGACATAAAGGAGACAGAGACCCCCAAGGACTCAAGAACCTTGAAAAGCCGCTGGATTCTCTCAGTGAGTCAGTTAGTGACCACCACAGGGGCAGAGGGCACAGGCGCTCCTGGGCCTGCAGGCATTAAAAGGTGGTGTAAGGTTTCTTTCTGTCTCTTGCACCTTAACTCACAGCTTGTTGGCTGATTAAGGCTTGGAGTGTGCCTCACCCTCCCTCTCCTTCAGCTTCCCAGGGGCACTGCAGGCTGGATATCCTTGCCAGGATTCTCCAGGGACAAACATAATTGCAAGGAGCCCCTAACTCGTCCCTTGGTTTCTCTTTCCTGTGGCCCCTCTGTTCTTAGATCAGCTTCCACAACTCATGCTCATCCCAACACAGAGGTGTTCCTACTGAACGTGGAGGGACCTGTGTGGGGAAGTAAGTACCCCCACAGGGAAAGCAAACACACCTTTAAAGTGCACCCAAAGCCAACCACTTAACATCCCCCTCACCATCCCATAACCCTCCATCACGATGCTCTCTTGGGCATCCAGAGCTTCTAGATAATTACTGATAAAAGCACCCCTCATGATTTTAGCCACACTCTCCTCACCATTCAGTGTCCATGTGCCTGTGAGGGTCAAACCAGCCTGAGTCTCTGCCCACACAGCAGAGAACACGCTAGAATCTATAACTCTTATTAAAGAGCTTCACTTGTAAATATGAATCATATAGATGACCTTTACACTTGTCCTTGACAGGAGGCATTTCCTTAGTCCAGCATTCTTTACATTCTGTAGGTCAGAACCATCTCAAACATATTGTAATCATGTCTGTTTTACTGTGTATGAAATCGGAGATCAGAATGGAATTGCATTCTGAATCTTTTTCATGAAAATCGGTGAAGATTCAGAGCTTAAGGCATACAATACAATAATCTCGGTTGAATTACGTGAAACCCAATTTCTCGACTGCTTTGGGCTAGTAGAGAAGATCCATTTATTAATTGCATTCCAATTGCACTCTGTAGTCTTCAGGCTGCGTTACAGCCAGGAAAAAGCAATAAACGCAAATACCAAACAACAGTGTTCTCATCTCAAGGCACAAGCATTTTTTTTTTTGTATTATCATTCCCAGTGGGAATGTCCCCAAAGCAATTTTAGGACAAGGCTTTTTCATTTGTTTTTAATACTTTGAGAAACAAATCAAAGGCTTTTTAAAGAGTAGGATGCAAAGTACAGGTGAGGAAACCATACATAAAATTACAGGCTGGACATCAAGCTCAGATAGCAAGAAAGCCCCTTCTGCCTGAGTCTGTGTTTCTCAAATCTTTTCTCCAACTCTGTCACCAGTCTTCTCACTTTTGTTTCAGTGTCTTTTGAAACCCAACTTTTCAGATTGTTCTCTTGGAGATTTTTGCCTCTTTGGGTAACTTATCCAAGAAAACTTTGACTACTCTTAGGTCCCATAGATGTTCTTCTGTTTCATCCTAGAAGTTTTAGAGTTTCTGCATTTACCTTTAGGACTCTGAACCATTTAGAGTTTGTAGTTGTGTGTGCTGTGAGGCATGAAGCAAAGTTCAATTTTTCATGTGTCCAGCGGTTCCAGGGCCCTTCTTTGCAAAAAAAAAAAAAAAAAAATCCCTTCCCCACTGCATGGCCCTGGAACTTTGGTCAAAAATCGGTTTTCCATATCCATGTGGATTCAGGAAGGATTTCTTTTTTTTGGTACCAGGGATTGAACCCAGGGGTACTTTACTGCTTGCTCTGAACTTGGGACCCTCCTGCCTCAGCCTCCCAAGCTACCTGGATTACAGGCATGCGCCACAGCACGCGCCATAGGAAGGATTTTTATCTCATTTTACAGTTTTACGTTTTACAGAAGCTGAAGACATTAATTAACTCACTAAAGGTCACACAACATAGATACCAGAGTTGCGTCCGAGTACTGGACTTCTCTGTTTCCTCAAATATAAAGTGAGAATGCACCTGTCTGCCTGGCCAGGCTCATTTCTACCCATCAGTACTTACTGGAAAAGTCAGGGCTTCTGGTTTCCTCCTTTTGACATGAAACCCCTCTCTGGTCCTGACCCCCAAGGCCACGTGAGGCAGTGTTCAAGCTGGCTGCTCACAGCCCCTTTCCAGAAGTTGAGCCTGAGATCCACAGTGTGCTGGTCAGTGTGAGGCACCTGAACTAGGGCCTGAAGAGGATACCTGGGTCCAAGGTAGCCTTTTAGGAACCCTGATGGGACCCATGCAGATGAGTGACCTGAAAAGCCCATCTGCTGAGACAGACACTCAAGAGAAGGGAACAGCCTCTCCAAGACTACCCTTTCCTTCTCTCTGTCTCTGCTTCCCAGCTGCCATGAAGTGAGATGCTTTCCTTCTCCACTCCTTTCTGCTAGGATTTGCTTCTGGAAGCAATGGAGCCAGCCAGCCACAGACAGAGACCTCCAAACCTGTGAGCCAAAAAAAAAAAAAAAAAAAAAAAAAAAAAAAACTTTGCTCCTTAAAGTTGTTCTTCTCACTCAATTTGACACAGTAACAAAAAGCTACCTGACACAAGAGGTTTTCAGAATTTTGTTTTAAGGACATTTTTACTAAGTAGATGCATTCTGTAATGGTCACACAGGTCCTGTGACACAGCACTTATCCTCAACTCAAACAGAAACCTCATCATAAAAGGATTATAACTCAGCAGCTCAGGAGGCTGAGGCAGGAGGATCGCAAGCTCAAAGCCAGTCTCAGAAACTGAGTGAGGCCCTAAGCAGCTCAGCAAGACCCTGTCTCAAAATAAGAAATAAAAAGGACTGGGCATGTGGCTCAGTGGTTAAGTGCCTCTGGCTTTAGTTCCTGATATGAGAGAGAGAGAGAGAGACAGAGAGAGATAAAGAGAGAGAGAGAGAGAGAGAGAGAGAGAGAGAGAGAGAGAGAGAGAGAGAGAATATTATTATTGTCTGGCAATAAACCAATACTTCATACTAATATTAGTGCCCCCCTTTCGGCCTTTCTTGGAACATTGATTTAAAAGTAATTGAGTCTGTGTTTTCCAAGTTGCAATTCTTAAGGTTCTCAATAAAGTCCTATTTACTTTTGTAGATTCTGAGTTTGAACTGATTGACCTTACCTTGAGCTCCTGAGCCTGAATCCTCTGTGCCAAACACTTAGGAGGCTCATGGTCAGATTTCCCCAATATCTTTAGGATTAAATTCACTTCCTTTTTTATTGTAATTCCATGAAA
The DNA here is from genome assembly GCF_052094955.1 of Ictidomys tridecemlineatus. NCBI lineage: Eukaryota > Metazoa > Chordata > Mammalia > Rodentia > Sciuridae > Ictidomys > Ictidomys tridecemlineatus. The sequence continues at coordinate 86,903,774 of NC_135483.1, forward strand.
GTGGTTATTGTTTGATAATTCAATGAATGCTAAGATGCAGAGTCTTTGCAAATATTAAATATATTTCAATAAGAAAATGTCTATCTTGAGTCATATGAAATTACAGACATATGGTCATTTTTACCTATTTAAAAAAACCCAGCTATTTCATCTGGTTTAATCTGGCATGTGTTGAAATATTTAGCACAGTACTTAAAAAAGACAGTAATCTCACTAATCTCACCTTAGTCCTAACCCTTCCAGACCCTGCCTTCATCTAAAATGCTGGTATTTTGTTTCATCATGGATTTTTTGCTTTAATTTTTATTTTTAACATTGCACTGAGGTTTTATTTTTCTTATTACTGAGATTTTGGGTGGCCCATGAGTTTTTTTCCCCCCAGGTTCACAGAAGCACTTGCTTCCCCAAGTCCTGGCCCCAGTCCAAGACTCACAATTAGCTAGCTGGTGGTAGAGTTGCTCATTGCATTAGTGAAATTATTCATGGAAAATAACTGGATTGCAATCTCCCAGTCCTTTTGTATTAAAAAGCTTTCAAAGTGCCAGTGATGGAAAATTGCCCACATATCAATATTCATACAAGAAATACAATTTTTTTTAAAGTTTCAAGCTGTCAAGTCTTGAGAGAAGGGGGTGGTTTTTAGACACTACCTTAGGGAAGCGTTGAAAAAGAACAAACATTAATTCAATGTCTTTTCCTTGCCAGGGATCATTCAGATACATCACAGTTAATACTCATTAAAACTCAGCTTCTCCAAAAGGTAAATGCTGTTAACCTCACTTTGCAGAAGAGAAAACTGTATAATGAAAAGAATCAAGTTCACAAAGCAAGTGCTAAATTTCAGATCTCCATGTCTCAGATTGCAAACATTTTTCACAAGCTATTCAGTTTGTAATAATTTTGTGACATTGTAGATCATATTTTATATTTTAGAAATCATAGGATCCACAGACCCATGGTCGGGGGGAGGAAATTCCTTTTCTACTAATGAGCACTTTGCATGAGCCTAGAATTCACTACATTGGAAGTCAACTACGTGGCTCTTCTCCACCTTCAGTCTATGAGGAGTGTCGTCTCGGGATATTAAGGTGAGCCCCACCTCATATTCAGCATAATTCAGTTAAAGCAGTTATTGTTTGACAATAAAATGATTTCTCAAAATCAAATGATTTCTCAGATACAGAGTCTTTGCAAAGATTAAATATATTTCAATAAGAAAATGTTTAGCTTCAGTCATACAAAACCTATATATACATGGTCATTTTTTTTCTATTCGAAACTCAGCCATTTCATCTGGTTTAATCTGGCATATGTTGAGGTACTTAGCACAATACTCGAAAGAGCTGGTCATCTCACTCACCTCACCCTAGTCCTTTAGTAAACCGTTGTCCAGGTGCATGCCTCATTCAGGCAATGTGGGGAGACACCATAGGTTGAAATAAATAGTTTACCACATAGAAAAAACGCAATGTTTGGATTCCCGTGTCATATCTCACACTAAAACAATCCTGGAAGTATAAAAATGTTAATGTAAAAACTAAAACATCAGCCAGGCACGGTGGTGCATGCCTGTAATCCCAGCAGCTCAGGAGGCTGAGGCAGGAGGATCACGAGTTCAAAGCCAGCCTCAGCAACTTAAGAAGGCCTTAAGGAACTGAGGGCTGGGGACGTGGCTCAGTGGTTAAGAACACTGGTGGGTTCAATCCTGGGTACCACACAAACAAACAAAACTGAAGACATTAAAGAACAAAGAGAAAATTAGGAATATTTTTATGGCTTGTATATGGGTGTTCTAGATAAAGAGCACTGAAAGCTAAGAAGCCATAGAGAAAACCCCATAACCTTCAGGCTACCTTGACCACACAGAGCTTCCCTCTGAACCCTGGCCAAGGTGGCCACTCAGATACACTAGCCCTCAGGTCTGTTTTCTTTCAGGAACCACCAACCATTATAAACACAAAAGCCACCAGAACAATCTTCAATAGCTCCAAGTTTCAAGTTTAAAAACCTGGTTCTGTTTTTCACAGTGTTGTTGTGATTGCAGAAGCAGAGGAGACAAAGCCTTCTTCCAACCTATCCTCTACCCCAGGGTGCAAAACTGTCACATGGTCAGGGAGAAAGCAGAGTGCGGTCATTTCAGAGAATGGTAACCCAGGCCACAGAAGCCCGCGCATGTCTGGCCATGATGTTATTTAGGTCCTTGGTTAACGCCAAATAGGCACAATCCTGCCAGCTTGGACACACCACTTAGCCTAGCAGAAGCTAAAGGAAATCTGGCGTGACAAGAAGGATGTCTGACATCCGTGCTGTCATCTTAGCATATTCAAAGAACATCTTTGAGCCAGGTGCAGTCATGCACGCCTGTAATCCCAGCGGCTCTGGAGGCTGAGGCAGGAGGATCACAAGTTCAAGGCCAGCCTCAGCAATGGCGAGGTGCTAAGCAACTCAGTGAGACCCTGTCTCTAAATAAAATACAAAACAGGGCTGGGGAGGTGGCTCAGTGGTCACGTGCCCCTGAGTTCAATCCCAGGTACTGCTTGCCCTGCAAAGAGCATCTTTGAATATTTGAACACGTTTGATCTCAAGAAGCTCCAAGGAAGGACCAGCATTAAGTCCAAGAGGATGTTCCCTAATGTACGTTCAGTGACCTTTGGCAGGTGTGGTTGGTGCTGGTGACACTGATGCTTCTTTCCCTGCTGGACCCAGAGATGCAAAGTTAGCCTGGCCCAATCCTAACTGGCCATCCTCCTGTCCTCAGGTAACGAACCTGCCTTCTTCTCCAATCCATCAACCAGAAGCCTGTCACCACCCGCTGCCCTCTCCTGCCCCTCACATCCACTCCACCTCCCCAGTTCAACCCACTGATCACTAGCTCAAGACCAGTGTTCGGGCTCTGACCCAGCATTCTTGCCTGCTGAGCCTCTGTGATGTCCCCCTAGCCAGTCCCACCCCGCACCCTCACTGCTTCCCCTTCCTCTTACAGGTAGGAGTGATCTTTTAAAAACATAGATCAGATCAGACCACATCCCTCCCAGGCTTAAAACTCCTGGATTTCCCAGCACCATCACCCGGGCATTTAGAATAACGTCTGAATTCCTAACAGTGGCCTCCCAGATGCTGCATACATCCTTTGGCCCTGATTGTCTGATTTGATGATTAGGTAACTAGTAAGTGGTATTTTTATCAATTATTTGTAGAAACCCACGTGCATTTTTAGAGTATGTTGTATATAATTGAGAAAATTGATTTAAAGAACAGGTAGACACATACACACATCTGTAGCTTTATGTTAGAGCATGCACAGACTAGTGCCACCATGGAGAGCGAGTGCCAGGAATCTCCCCCTGTTGTAGGGGACAGAGGAGGCAGGGGACCAAAGACAGCAGGAAACAGTTTTACTTGGCTGCAGCCAGGTTCAGAGGGCACAGCTTTTGCTATAATCAATCAACCCCCTGAACCCTGAGTTCAGGGAGTTTCAGAACTTTATATCCAGCATGTAAGGGGAGGGGCTCAGAAGTTCACAGTCTGCAAAAGTTCACACAAAAGCAGCTCTTCCTTTCGCTGTTCTGGGCAAGTTAATCCTTCAAGGACAACCCCTGAGAAGGGGAGAGATTCTCCTCCCCTTTCTTTTCTCCCCTGCCAGCTGTTACCATGGAGCCCAGTTGGTAATTTCTCTTATTTTAGAAATGTAGACATCTCTGTGAAGCCCAGCTCAAGGCCAGAAGCCTTGTTTACACATTTCTACAAGCTACTGTACTAGATACGTGTTTGTGAAAAACTAGTAAGGGGGTGTCCAGCAGCTGGAGTGCTGATTTCTTCCTGGCCGGTGGCCAACTAAAACAGGGCAACACAAAAATAGGAAGTTAATCTACATTGAACTCTTTTGTAGAGACTCTTTTTCTGACAGTCTTAAAATCAGCCATGGTGAAGATTTCTGGAGAAGCCCAGTTAAGACTTTTCTGTGGAGAAAGGGGGTGCCACTTCACCCCTTCTCAGAAACTGTTCCAGAATATTTGCTGGCTCCTCTCAGAGGGCATTTTGGAATCCTTGAAAATGACTTTCAGTTAAAGTTTCCTTTGGGCCATAAAAGATACCTTTCAAGCATGACACTTGTCACCATTAGAATTTTTTTTTTTTAATAAACTCTGTGCTCTTTAAAAACAAGAGAGAAAAAGCAATTAGGTATGCTTCTCACCTTCAAGAAGACCAGCAACGTTCTCTGATCCCACCATAAATTTGAAAGTATATTACTTTTTTCCAAATCCACTCCTATTGTGGAGAATTTCTCTTCCTAGTCAAAAGAAAGAAAAATAAACCTTTTTGACGGGAGGAATATGTATCATTTGTGTTCTTTAGGAATTCTCTTTGATAAACCATCCTGTGGGTACAATGCCAATTCCCCTCTTAAGTCGTGAATCACAAAATTCATTCTATAAGTGAGCTGGAAGCCTGAGTGTGTTTGCCAGTGGAGTGTGTGTCTTGGAAATTGTGTCCAACATAATGCTCATCTGAACCAAGCACTCGGGAAGCCTGAACTGCAGATTCCCTTTTACTGCAAGACTGAACTACTCACATCCTCATTTCCCGTGCAAGATGAATGAACCAAGTTTCAGACACAGAGCCACCTGTCCCCAGAACCGAGCACCTCCCTTCTCTTCTGTGCTCTGCTGCGCTCAGATATCGGCATTTGAATCCCAGGCTGTAGGGCTAACGGATGCCCAGCCCTCAGAACACTCTACCTGCAGATATGGCACCTTGTGAAACTGAAGAGAAATCTGAATGAACCCCTTAATTTCACCTTTTTCCTGTTACTGCCTTGATTGCCAATCTCGAGGGTCACCTCACCACATAGCACTCTCCCACGGAGCTTTGCTCTAGATGACATCTGATGCCTGGGTCAGGAAGGTAATAGGTGTCCAAGCTGTTGTTCAGGAACCTGGGGCAGCTCAAACCACCTGGAACACCCATCTTCTCCTGGGCCGTGCAAGTGACCCATGGGTGACCTTTGACCTCCACCCTCAGAGCCCGCCAACACCACCATCTGAGCAGGAAGAGCCATGAAGCTTGATGAGCACTCACAGCCCACTCATTGCTGCATTCCCCATCTTCCCTCACCTCTCTCCCCTTTTTCTTCCCTAAGTTCTCCCAAACCCTGCCCTGGGGAGGGGGATCTGATGCCTGGTGCTCTTGCCTCCTCAGCTTTGGGCCACCTTGTGAGAAAACTCTTTCTTTTGCAAAACTCATCTCTTTTTGGTGATGGGCATACCACAAGGCGGGAAAAACGGGCCTCATTCAGTACCAAAATCTTGTGTGAGAATAGATCATTGGACTCTTCCCACATTCTCAGCCCCAAAGCAATTATTTTAAATTTGTCATTTCTCTCCTTGGACTGTATTTGGTCATTGGAGTGTCAGGCATGACTGTGCATGAGTGAGGAAAAGTCTCACTGGCAAATACAAATTATTAAACACATTTAAACATCTGGCATAGGTGAGGAAAAGATCTTTTTCTGCACTTTTGACCACCAACAACAGGAAAAAAATTCACTTTAACAAGATCACATGCAAGTGCTCTCCAGAGAAGGAATCCGAGCCTTCACTGAGTTCTGACATCTCTCCTAGATAATGCTCTTCCTTTCTGCTCTCTTGCTGGGCTTGGGCCTCTCAACTTTGCAATTATCTTACCAGCTCCCTTACAGCCATCCTTAGTCAACATCCTCTCTAATCTCTTATCCATCCTGTGGCCACCTACCTCACATCCTTGAGGAAGAGCTTTTCCCCTCGCTGTTCTCTTATTACATTTTGATATTATTTTTGATTGTTATTTTCTTACATGCTTTCGAAAAGGGAACCTGATTTCAACATAATGAGAAACACAGAGCCAACGTAAAATATGAATTTGTGTTTCCTAGAGTAACACGACGACATTCACAGTCTCATTATTTTATAATAAAAATGAGGCTTTGAGCCCGGCTTATGCAGAGTGCAGCGCTAATTTTTCCAATTCACTTTGGGCAGCTCTGCTTGACAGCCAGGTTCTTGAACAATTAATCACCCTGTGATGTGGAATCTCTAAAAATAACAAGCTAAGATGAGAAAGGGCGGTACCCTGACCTTAAACATAGCCACAAAAGCGACAAAGCAGGACACCTGCGTATCCATTGGCATGAACAACAGCATCTCTGAACGGTTCTATGACCTCTTTCTACGTGTCCTCCACCCCAATCCTCAGAAGACAAAACTGGGAAGTGCTCCAAGAATGTCTAGGAAACTCAGGTGGATCTCTCCTGTGGTTAACATTTTAATTTTTAACTGTAGAATGAAATTAAAAAGTGATTTCTTCTCCATAACATTAAAAGGAGGAAGAGCTTCTCTCCAATGGAAGCCGCTGTTGAAGAACACAGAAAGAGTCAATAGTCACTAGATATTATCCCTGCACAACCTGCAGGAGTTGAAGTCTCCGCCATCTTACTTGGGAGGTTAGGGACAAGTCTAATACATCATTTCAGGTAAAGTTTTTATTGAAATCATTTTTGGTCCATTAAACTTAATAGAAACTTATATAAAAGGAAGAAGTATTTAGAGCTAAAGGAGAAATAGATGAGTAAAAAAAATATTAAGTTATCCAACTTCCATCCATCCATCCATCCATTCATACTCTATAAACATTTACAGAGACTCTATTATATATTGGGCATTGTGATAGATGTTAAGAATAGCAAGCTCCATAAGATATTTCAAAGTTAGTATATGCTTCCATCTTTTAAAAATGGATTTGATTCATGGGAAGAATCAAGATTTAAATGTTTTTTAACCACTCTCCATAAACTTCCTAGGAAAGGAGACTATGGAATTGGGAATATCTGGCAGTGTGGTTCAATCTTCCTTAATCCTACAACCTTGATGGTTTTGCCCACAGAACACATGTGTATGTTTCAATTTTAGTTTTCCCACCAATTTTTCAAATTCTTCTTGAGTATCAAGACACTATCTAGATTATGTGATCATGTCATATTTCATTTAGTGTCAGTGAGTAAATCTCAGCTTCTTTTTCATAGGACTTCCCCGTATTCTATTGGTAATCTGTCCCAGTGTCGCTCGCAGTGTGCGTGCAGGCAAATACAGCACTCAGATTGAGTGTATAGCAATATCTAAGTCTGTCGTCAGCCTCTGGCTGGGTCTTTTTCATTCCAAAATCCATTAGCACTGCTTCAACATGTCAGCCATAGACCTCTGCCCCCTTCCCTGGAGTCTGAGATCACCTTTGTCAGATGGAGAATTGGACAGCATATATGTCAATAAATTAAAAGATTAACTGAGAAAGAGAAAAATCGTGTCCACCTCTGAGATGTCATGCCTGTAGGAATGTCTTTGTGTGAAGCATTGCTGGACAGTCTTAATATAATTACTTAGGGCAACCTGGCTGGCCAGTGTGATCTTAGGGTGGGGCTCTCTGTGCTAGAAAGATCAGCCCCTTGCCCAAGGGTGGGGGCCCTATTCATTCTGTTCAAGGGAATTTAAAAACCATAAGGCGAGATGCCAATGAGGAAACTGACGTCCCTTCACCTTGGGGAGCAGGGTGTCTTACAATACAATTGAACAGACATGGGTCCTTCAGCCTCACCCCTGGCTGCAGACCTAAGGCCATATGAAGAGGAGTGTATAAGATGGCCAGAGAGTGAAGAAGCATGATTTCTGGGACTCCTTGACCCAGCAGCCCCAAAGGTTATGGTTCCAAAACCTGTTGGTAAAGACTTATTGGAAGCAAAGTTTAGAGTAGGAAAACACAGTACTCAGCAGACAGAGGGTCAAGGTGAAAGTCAATCTTCCTGATGCTGTGGCCCTGGGTCAGACTCCCCCTTCGCAGAGATGGCCAGTGCTCACTCAGAAGCCCTACATATGCAAACCAGCCAATCCAGAGCCCACAGCCCCTGTAACCATCTCCCTATCAAACCCTCACACCTCAAGTCACTATTCCCCCATCCTAAATCATCCCAAAGTCAGGTTACCAGACAACTGTGGACAGTCCCCATGCCCCAGAGCTCACTGATGACCCAAACCAGCCAGGACAAGACCTGCTCACCCTTCCTCACCCACTGCTTTCCCCGGAAACCATCATGAAGGTCTTTGCCCACATTTTTCTCCTCTTTTGCTCCTGATCAACATAGTGATTCCCATTGAGGGCTTGTGTGGCATGGTGTGACCCTCCTCTTGGGAACTGAGAGCTTTAGACTATATTTTCTTTCTTTCTTTCTTTTTCAGTTGTTGATGGACTTTATTTTATTTATTTATATGTGGTGCTGAGAACTGAACCCAGTGCCTCACACATGCCAGGCAAGGCTCTGCCACTGAGCCCCAGCCCAGCCCTAGACTGTGTGTTCAATGCAGCCATCTGCTGATCTATCATCCCATGACCCCCCCCATTAATACAAATCTATACCTTAAAACCTCTGGAAAGGATCTCAGAGCCATAGAGAATATTCTATCATCTGGCGCAGAGTACCAGAGCCCGCCAGGGGGAAGCTGAGACCACTTCTGTGCCTGGCACCTTACCAGGTCCTAGGGAGTAAGCAGAACTGACAGGCTGCGTGTGGTCAAGTCACAGTGAGCTCTGAAAGCTCTCAGCTGACTTCTCACCTTTCACATTTGGGGATTCTTCCTGCACTTGAAATTGTAATCTAAGGCCTCACTTAATAGCAATAACGTGATTTATCATGCCTATCCCTATGCTCCATATTCACATTCAAGTTGGGCTATCTCAGGATCCCTAGGTAGGAAGTAAAAGAAAATCTGAAATGCAGAATTTGAAATTTTTTGAGCATTGACATAGTGCCCAAATGGAAAACCCCACACCTCATGTGATGCCTTATAGTCAAAATGCAGGCACCCTAAACATATTGTATAAAATTCTCCCCTAGTTATGTGTGTTGTAGTAATTCACTTGCAGGTTATCATGGGAAAAGAAAAAAGAAGAAGCAGAGCAAGCAAAGCAGCAGCAGAAAAAAAGTCCTTTATTGTGTACAAGCAATCTTTTTCTAGTATTGTGAACAAAGAAGGCAGCCTTCCAACATCAATGAATCAGGTCTTTCAGTTAATTAAACATAGCATACAGAAGTTTTACTTTCTAATCAGAAGTGACCCGCTTCTCATGGCTAATCTACTCTTGACCTAGAGTATGCTGAGCTCTGCTCTTTGTTTAGAACAGACAAAAAAATTTTCTCAGCACCCTCCTAGCCCACTTGGCAGAACATCCTATTTGCAGGCAAGTCCTCCCAAGGACAGCAGACACCTCGTTTTCAAACATGTCCACTGTTACCTATCTATACCTTGTCAGAATATCCCATTTGCAGTCAGACTCCATCAAGGACAGTAATAGTAACACAGTTACCTCTGATTCTCTACAATGTGTATATAAAAAGTTAATGAACTTTTGTTTGGGCTTGTGTCCTATCCCCAAGATATCTTCGTACATGCACATATTCCAAAATTTTAAAAAATCAAAATTTGAAACATTTGTGGTCTCGAACATTGTGGATACTCAACCTGTACCTCTGCTTTAAAGACATAGAAGCTGAGGTGTGGAGAGAGAAAGTGACTTACTCATAAAATGAGCTAAATATTTTTTTGAAAAGTTAAAATAAATTGCATCTCTAAAAGTTTTGAACAATCTCTCTCCTATGAAACTTTGTAACTATTGGTTTAGTGTATGAAGGTGGATTCTGACAATTAATTGTTAATTTTCCAATCAGGCACCAATCAGATCCCCAAGTAGTGGAGAGTTGGGCAGCATCAAGTCTTGAGGAAGATGTGGAGCAACCTGGATGCACATTCTACAGGAGTAACCAGGGGTACAAGAACTTTTACAAGCCAAAAGTTGTATAAACCCTACCACAGAAATCTTTCAAAGATTTGTATCCTCAAGGGAAACTTGCAGTGTCAGGAGATATGTACACGGATGTTTGCTGCAACATTATTTGCTTTAATCAAATGAATGGAAAGGATGAAGTGCACATCACCAGTTAGGTGGAAGAGATATGTGTGGATATGTGTGCAATAGAATAATATACAGTAATGAAAAAGAACAAATTTTCAGCTATAAGAAGCAATGTTCATGAAAACCTGAAACATAATATTAGATAAAAGAAGTATTTCTGCACAAGAATATGTGACCACAAAGTTTACATTTATATAAGATGCTTAAATGTGCAAATATGCAAACCTAAACAGATTGTTTAGGGATATAGCATATAAAGTTGGCATAGATACTAAGTAATATTCATAAAATATGAATAACTTTTATATAACAACATAATGAGCATGAATTGTCCAATTTGGTTTTTAAAATGTCTTGGTTTTATTTTTCCTCTATTTATCTTCCAAAGATAGACAAACTTAAAATATTTTGGATTTGTAGCTTAATATTTAGCTGGAATTTCCTATGTTCTCATCATTTTCCCCAATACAGCATTTTGCATAGGTCAGAAATATCAGCAATTATTTATTTAAAGATGGCTTCGTTACTATTTGGTCAACTTTTTACACTTCATGTGATTTTTTTAAAAGTTTAAATGTTGAGGCATGAGTTGAAACAAATTATTAATTTGGAGTTGGAGCTTGAGGATGAATGTTTTGTGAATACTAAAGCATCAGCTCTTTTTGTGAGCTGGCTGACAACCCAGCACAGCTGAAAATACCAATTAATTTTCAATAGTACAGCTCATCATCAGGAGAAGCAGAACTGTCCATCTGGACACCAGCAGAGACCCCGTGGGCTCCCGCTCACTGCATTTCAATTACATTTAGAGAGAGAGACAGCAGAATTGCCTTTTCAGACATTTGGAAAACTTTCCCAAAACTTTATTTGATTTTAGTGGCACATCCCATTTCTAGCTTGGATGAGGAGTGGTTTATTGCCACCTGGACAGATACCACGGAAAATATTCAGTGATTGGGAAAGTTTGACTACAAAAAGCATTTCCAGTAACTCTGATTTAATTGGCATTACATTACTCACAAAGCAGTCAATTAGCAGATTGGGTTGTTTTCCCCATAAATAATGTACAAGTGGTTGGGCAGGGCTCCCTGCCATACTGTAAGACCATAACAGGTTCTTAATTCTTAATGGAATCAATAGGTTAGCTGATGAAAGACTATTCTTAGTCAACCCCTGGGTGACCAGAGCGTGGATCACTCCCTCACCATCTCTCTGGCTGCATCAATCTCCCAGAGGACTCTGACCTTGCCCACCAGGGATTGATACGCCAATGGCCAAGTGAGGAAGCCCACAAACCTACTCAGACAATTTTCTCCAGGCTCCTTAGGGTCAATGCCATGTGACATTTAGAGTACATCTCAGAACAGCCCAGGAAAGAAAGGGATTTTGTGCTTTTTCTCAATGCAATACAAATACCCTGGGGAAGTTTATTATGGGTGGTGGGTTAGAAAGTTAAACTGGGCAGCTACCAAGGGCAGAGGTGGGGACACAAGGTGGGTGACAATGACAACAGCTTGAGTTAGAGAAGGGGGTGTCTTCATCCCTCTCCCCGCCCCCGTGTGTGTGTGTGTGTGTGTGTGTGTGTGTGTGTGTGTGTGTGTGTGGTTATGACAGAGCATCTGAGACTGGATAATTCATAAAGAACTAAAATTCACTTCTTTTGGTTCTGAAGGCTTGAAGTTCAAGTTCAAGGTGGTGGCAAGTCTGGGGCATGGGGAGGGCTGCTCTCTACTTCCAAAATGGTACCTTAGACGCTGCATCCTGTAGAAGGAGGAAGACAGTCCCTGAGGTGGAAGAGCAGAAGGAGAGAGCCTGCTCCCAACCCCCTTTCACTGTGGCGTTGGTCTGTCTGGGAACCTCAGCCTTCCTGCCCTAAGCGCCTCCCCTTAGAACTCGCCCCCAGTCCTGCAGCACTGGCAATGAGGCGTTCAACACAGGAATTTTGGAGGAGATGGACATTCAATTAGGGTCACATGCGCTAAGATTTGGGAAGGAGACTTTTTTACTGATGAGTTTCAAGTAAATGCCAGAGAAAGAGCAGAACCTAGAAGGACCCTAACACTGCGGCCCACATGGATGAGTTGCTGGAACTGCTGCTTCTTAAACCAGACATGCTTAAAGGAAAAGAGATCCTGGAAATAAAGACCAGAGTTTGTTTTTATTTTTATTTTTATTTTTCTGTACCTGGAATTGACCTCAGGGGCACTCGATCCCTGAGCCCCATCCCCAGCCTTATTTTGTATTTTATTTAGAGACAGGGTCTCACTGAGTTGCTTAACTCCTTGCAGTTGCTGAGGCTGGCTTTGAACTTGCAGTCCTCCTGCCTCAGCCTCCTGAGCCCCTGGGATGACAGGTGTGCACCACTGTGCCTGGGTTGTTTTTGGATGTTTTCAGTTTGAGTTGACATCCAGATGAGGTCAAACTGAAGCCTGGAGGAGACAATGTAGTGGAGGAAACAGCAGAGACACTAGCTGTGACTGGGATTTAAGTGATGCTGTATAAGGAGAGGGCGAGGTGAGTGAGGTGGTCAAGGGCAAAGTGCAGGAGCCTCCAAGCTTTAGGACAAGTTGTGGCTTTAGCAACAGGTTGTCAGTTCACTCTTCATTAAAATTCCACTTGACCCACCTCAGCCCCAGCCACCTGCCCTTTCTCCTAGAAAGAATAGCAAGAAGAAGTGTTGATGGGGTTTTCTTAAGTGTAAAACTAGAGAAAAAAAAGGGACCTTCCTTTCAAAGGCACAGCAGGATGCTTTATCCTTGGCTGTTTAAGATAGCAGCTAAAGCATGGGCACGATGCCCACTTCATGGCCCTTCCCCAAGTCCACACCTGCTGACCCCCTGGCCTTGGGGAGCTTGTCCAGCCACTGGAACCCTCCAGGAAGAAATCTTTCTGTGCAAGTTATGAAAACGAATTCAACTGATTTATATAGTTTAATTTCACAAGCACGAGTCTAGAAGAGAGGGCAGCGTAGGGTCTGGTGTGGACCTGTTATGTCATCAAGCACTGACCATCTCTCTCTCCCCTGGTCCTGACACTCTCAATGTGTGCCTTGTCCTGTTGCTCTCCCCTCTTGTCCTAAGGTAGCGGCAGCAATCTGAACATTACCAGGGGGACAGCACCACTGACCACTGGCAAGACAGGAGTGAACATCTACTCTCAATTTTTTTTTTCAGTCAGTGAGGAACTTTCTCCCAGGTTTCCTCATGGCTCAGGAACCAGAATTTGGTGCCAGCTCCCCACTAAACCAACCCAAGATAAAGGATCATCAGGGTGTTATGGTGATTTGGCTTCTAGACTGGAAATGACCTGGCAGAAAGCACTCAGGGTTGGGGCAGGCCCAGGGCTGAGGTGCAAGAGGACGCAGCATTGATTGCCTAGCCTCAGAGCCCAGCTGGGCCCAGCCAGTGAGTGTCAGCTCGGAGGAAGGGAAAGAGGAATCATCTGGAGGCAGAGCGTGGGTAGACCCACTCCATGTGCACTGAGGAGCACAGGCCATGACAATGTCCACCAACCCTCGACCACCCAGGGGAGAGCCCTGGGCTCTCTCCACCCTGTTGAAACAGATTCTCCTGATCACTGACAGATTTTTGCCTCCACCAAACTTGAGTCAGGCTCCTGGTTCTTTGCTCAGCTCACCTGCTTCTTCCTTATAAAATCCAGTTTAGCCAGAACCCTACTAAGTCAGGTCATCAGGAACTCCTGGCTCTCAACGTCTAGTTCCCTGTCACTTCCCATCTGGTTCCTCTCCCTCCACCAACCCCCAGGTGAGGCCTTGTCCCCCTAACCTGTTTTCAGCAACAGTCCTGTTAGGCTGGTTTAGCATGGGATCTGTCCTCACCCAAACTCAGGTGGAAATTTGATACCCAATGTAACACTGTTGAAAGCAGGTGGAGGACTGGGGGGCCATTGAGAGAGGGATGCATGGACTTCCTGCAGGAGGGAAGGGTAGAGCTATGGCAAGCATCCGTCATCTGAAAGCAGGGCTGCCTCTTGTGCTTCTCTCTTCCACAGGAGCCGGCTGGCCCTTATGCATTCTGCTGTGTACTGAAGCCACACAAGCTCTGACAGACATCATACTCTGGGACTTCCTGACCTCCAGAACTGTAAGCTAATAAGTCCCTGGTTTTTTTGTTGTTTATTTGTTTGTTTGTTTTTATTACCTAATTTGAGGTATTTAGTTAAAGCAAAGGACTTAGACACCCCTGAATTGTATGTTCATTTTCTATGCACCAACCCCCACAAGGATTTTGTCTCTGAATTCCCACTGGCCCATGCTGGACTTAGAGCTCAGACTTTCTCTTTCACATCAAATTCCATTGTGGCAAGTCCCCATACCCATCTCAATAGTGTCCCTCCCCTCACTCTTGAATAAAGCCTCCCTTATGGTGTCCTTGAATATTGTTTTTCTAACATGGAAGAGAGAAGGGGGACCCTGCCATGTGTAGCACAATTGAAAGATGAATGTTGTTTGACTCCGATTTTTTTTTTTTTGTCACTGTGACCAAAAGAAGGGACAAGAAGGATATAGAGGAGGAAAAGTTTATTTGGGCTCATGGTCTCAGAGATTCAGTTCATGGTTGGCCAACTCCACAGCTCTGGCCTGAGGTGAGGCAGAACATCATGGTGGGAGGGCTTGGCGGAGGAGAGCAGCTCAGGACCTGACAACCAAGGAAGAGAGAGCTTCACTCAACAGGGACAAAACACACACCCCCCTTGACCCACTTCCTCCAGTCACACCCCACTTTTTATAATTACCACCCAGGTAATTTATATCAGTAAATCAATACACCTATTAGGTTATAAACCAATCATTTATATTATAGATGATTAGATTATAACCCAATCTCACAACCCAGTCATTTCACTTCTGAGCAGTCTTGCCTTGTCTCCCACATGAGCTTTTGGGGGGTAACCTTATATCTAAACCATAACAGATGTTCATGTATTTCAGCTTGTGAGGTATTCAGTCATTCATTGAATATACTAGCTGCACACCCAGTTGTGCCTGAAAATGAGTTAATTGTGGGTGTAAACACTATGGACTCTCAGCCTATAGAGAGATAGGGACATCCACTAAGTTGATTAGAGAGAGGCCTGGGCAGAGTTCTGGGAAAGCCTGGAGAAGTGAGACACAATATGTTCCTGTAGGAGTCCGAGAAGAGACAGAAGAGCTTTCCAAACATGGAAGTCAGATCCTAGGCTGAAAACTTAATGACTTCATTTTCACACTGCATCTAGGTCCCCTGCAGCTTTATCTGCAGTTCATCTTGTGATGTGCAGGGAGAGGCTACATTTCTGCTTAGTCTGGGTATGAGTTGGAAAAATGCCATGGGTGTACAATTAAGAAATCAGTTGGTATTTGGCATAAAAATTAAGCATATCTAAGCCCACACTTGCTGAGGTTGCCTGCCAAGGGTCTCCCATAGAGAAGTAATTCCAGTAATTTGCCACACACCACTAGCTTTCCCCCGATTCTGCTAGCAAACATCTGCTCTTTCCATGGCTTTTCAGTAGGTGTATTCCCTTTAATTTACACTTTGTGGCACAGGATGTCTAAGTAACAGGTAAAAGGACAGAGATGCGGCCACTCAAGGATGAGATCTTTCCCCAGAGCAAGAATTTTCAATTTGGGGGGTGGAGGGGATATTGCTCCTCAGGGGACATTTAGCAATGTCTGGAGATATTTATGGTCATAATTTGAGGAAGGGAGTTACCGGCATCTTGCCAGATTTAAATTTCACTCTGGAATTCAACCACTTTCAAATAGAAGTCCTCCTCCTCCTACTTGCACAGTGCGTGTAAGTATGAGTGTGTGTGCATGTATATTCAGGTGTGTGTGCACGCTGAGAAGGGGGAGAGGGCTTCTACTTTCACACATTCCTCACTTTCTCAAGCGGGAGCGAAACAGCTCAAGCCCATGGTGTGGGTACAGTCTTCTTTCTTGACTGGGCATATGTTCCCTTTGTGTGACAGTCATACAAATGATGATTCTTTCACGGACCCAGATTTAGAAATCTTTGGAAAACACCTCTGAGCCTAAGGTGTCATTTCTGCAAAATTACTTGGCAGTAAGGGAGATCCTTGTCTAACCAGACACTTTATCCTTCCCCAGCTCCTAAGCAAACGCCCTTCTGCAAAGAGTCCCTCACTCAGGAGGTGGAGGAGGTGGCAAGGTGACACGTGTCTGAGTCTCCTGCTGTGGTGCCAGTAACTCCACAGCAGCAGGTGTGCCCTTGCCTCCACGTGGCAGGAGGGCAGGCTGGGTTTTGCTACTCCTTCCTCAATTCCACATATTTTCTTCTTCCCTCCTCCAACCTCAGTGGTTCGGCCGGGTCTGTCGCTTAGCAATGTCCCAAGGTGATACTCACCTGTCCCCAGCTTTATGGTCTGGGTCCCCATCTCTATGAGTAATCAGTTCTCTAGGAAGCCAAAGGACTCAAGGGAATTAATCATTGTCTAATTATACTTCATGCCTTCCTTCTCTACCTTGCATTTCTATCCAGATGTGTATTCATATGGAAAGTCTAAAACTCCATCAGAGAAAAGCTCGACAGTCAAGGGTCAGCCATTCCATGCTCGTCCCCCTCCCGTCAGTCATGGCTATTCACTCTGGAGAAGGAGAGAAGCTGGAACCTTCTAGTTGTGGTCTAGCTCACAACTTCCAGCAGGTCCGGTTGGCCAGGCAGGATTGAAGGCAATAGCTCAGCTTAAGGAAGCTCTTGGCTAAATGCCAGATGCCTGGTACCTGATGTGTCCTCTGAAGATCTTCTTCCATTCTAAAACTGGTATGCAGAAGTAAAAGCAGTTTAGAGTAGTTCATATGATCACATGGTGACTATTTAATTTTACAGTTTATGTTCCTACAAGGAGCAAATAGATGTGTTGGGATGAATTAGTGAAGGAATTTTAAATGATAACCTTTCCCATCTTGTTTAGAAGATAAAGTTATTGGGTAGGTTTGTATTTTCATGGGTTTCTTTGCCACCTTTGTAGTCAACTGATTTTCTTTGGGGTTTTCTTTAAATACTGTTAAGCTGCAGTTTTTGAAAGACTGCTGTGGGCCTGTTCCTTAGGTACAGTATTAAGTTCACTGCGGCTCCAAGCCTTTACTATGTAGCTCAACAGATTTGGCCCATCCACAATATCTCTGCTGATGTCCTCTTCCATTCCATAGGTTGCCTTTTGATTTTATTGGTTGCTTCCTTTGCTGTGCAGAGGTTTTTTTATTGCCGTATTCTCCCACCTGCTTATATATGGGTTTTTATTACTTTTGCCTGTTGAGGGCCACAGCCGAGTCTGGATGACACATGACATTTTTGCCAGAAATAGTGGTTGAGAGGTGAAGCCAGCGAGCCATTAAGATGATGACTTTTGAGTTCTCGTGGAGTTCCCGTTGAGCTCTAGCGGGGATTCCTGAAGAGTTCCCATTGGTTGGGGAAGCCTGGAGGAGGGATTTCCAGTTGGTGGTTCCTGGAGGAGCAGTGTGGTTTTCGGGAGAGTTCCTGGGGAGTGTGTGTGGAGTGTGCCGGTGGAGTTCAGAAATAAAGTTTGTTCCTCTTAAGTGGCTCGTGATTTGTGCCCAGCCAGACTGCGGTACTTGCTTTTCAGTATCGAATCCAAAACATCACTGCTGAGCTCCTTTGGAGCTTTGTCCTGAGGTTTTCTTCCAGGAGTTCTATGGTTTCAGGTCTTATATATAGGTTTTAGTGTATTTTAAGTTGATTTTTGAGTATGGCATAAGATGAGAGCCCAATTTCAATCTTTTGCAAACCATGTATCCAATAAGGAGTTAACATTCAAAATATAGAAGGAAAAGCCACAAAGGAAATAGCCTCTTTAAAAATGAACAAGGGACCCAAATACACGTTCTCAAAAGAAGACAAACAAAAGAACAACAGGCATATAAAAAAACTGGTCAATATCACTGACCACCAGGAAATGAAAATCAAAACCATAATGACATATCACGCATGCTTCTCAGGATGTCTGTTATTGAAAGTGTACCAAGTGTTGGTGAGGGAAAAGGAAGCTTTATACACTGATGGTTACAATGTAAACTGATATCTCTTTTATGGAAAACAATGTGAACCAGATGTGGTGGTGCACTCCTATAATCCCAGTGGCTTGGAAGGCTGAGACAAGAGAATCCCAGGTTCAAGGCCAGCCTCAGTAATTTAACAAGGCTCTAAGAAATTTATGAGACCCCCATCTCAAAATAAAAGAGAAAAATGGCTGGGGATGTGGCTCAGTGGATGAGCACCCCTGGCTGCTTCAATTAAAAAAAAAAAAAAAACTCAAAGTAGAACCAGAATATCCAACAATGCCTCTTTTTGGTCTACATACCCAAAAGAATAGAAATCAGAATCCTGATGTGTTATTTGCATCCCCATGTTTATTATGGCATTATTCACAAGTTAAGACAAATAAACAAGATAAATGTTTATTAAAACAGACGCCTGGATAAGAAATCATGGTATGCACATACAATATGAAATTATCCAGCCTTAATAAAGAAGAAAACCCTGCCATTTCTAGCAACCTGAATGGAGCTGGTGAGCATCCTGCCGAGTGAAATAAGCCAGACACAGAAAGACAAATGCTACATGACCTCACCTAGTTGTGGAATCTAAAAGAGTCATACAGAAACATTCTGATGGTGGTCACCAGAGGCTGGAAGAAGGGAAAACCCAGCAGATGAGGGCAGAAAGATACAACATTTCAATTCTGCAAGATGAATCAATTATGGGGATCCAATTGCCTGTGGCTAGCAACATTGTACTGTATGATTAAAATTGCAACATAGAGACCCAAATGCTAAGAAGCTTTCTTCATGGGGACAGCAATCTCAACAGAACCCTTGCTCCTGGCTCCTGACTCCTGTTCTAGCAATATAACTCTGAGGAGATAAAAACAAATCAAGACAAAAAAAGAAAAAAAGGAAGTAGCCATGAATACAGTAGACTAATTGTGCACACTTATTCACAACATGTGAAAAGATAATACAGTAAGCTTAAACAATTATGGTAATTTCAGGAGAAAAGAGTTCTTAAAATGTATCCGATGGGATCAAAGGATGGCAGAAAACAGACTAATTTAGTAAATGCATAGGAAGAGCTTTTCAGAGAATTTGCTAACAAGGCAGGCTCTCAGGATGTTTTTATTACATAGTTCATAAAACATATTTTTCTGAACAAAGAGTCAAAATAAGATACAAAAGAGGATATTGTTAACAACATTTAACTCACTGAGCTGAATTCCTGTCACTACTGTGCTATGGGGGTGGTGTCCCTGCCTGTGATATCTTCGTAACTGCTTAATGAAAGCCTTTAACTGAGAGGATGGATGGAGCCGTGTTTATTTTTTAATTGCAGTGTCTAGCAGAGTGCCCTGGGTAATGCCGTGGAGATGCCCAATCAATAGTTATGGAATGGATGGGATGGAAATGAAGAGAGAAAAAGACATCGAGAGTTTAGAACAAATGGAAGAGTCAGGTGGAGAGAGAGGGCTGAGTCCCGGGGGTGGGAGAGGGGAGTGAAAGTGAATTCCATCTGCTTCTTGATCATTCTTCGTAGACTCAACCCTGCTCCTGAAGCTGGATTAAGATTTCATGGGGGAACTTACATTAAGCTAGAGGAATTACACAGTGTCAATGTGGTGATGCAATAACAGGATGGGGAATAGTTAGCTCTTCTTTTCAACCCTAAGAGAATCACCAATGGAAAATGGTAGGAAAAAAACATTTTTTTTTTAGTCCAATCAGGATAGGAATCAGGTTGACAACCCCTGGTAGGTTGTACACGCAAAAATAAATAATTAACACTCCCAGCTAGGCACTCACTGCCTTCCAGGTACTCGATCAGAAGTAAGGAGTGCTGATCTATGCCTTACGATACTCAAATCTGACTAAAGTAATGATAGCTATGCTTTCTTGATTGCTTACCATGAACCAAGAAGTATTGCAATCAACACGTTGCATGGATTATCTAGCTTGCTTTTCCAAGGAGGGATGAAATATTTACAAAGTCAAATCTTAGGAAGCATCTGTTTGTTTTTGTTTTATTGGGGGCAGGGATTGAACTTAGAGGTACTCCACCACTGAGCCACATCCCCAGCCCTATTCTGTATATTATTTAATGACAAGGTTTTACTGAGTTGCTTAGCACCTAACCATTGCTAAGGCTGCCTTTGAACTCTCAATCTCTTGATCTCTTGTCTCAGCGGCTTCCCTAGCGACTGGGATTACAGGCAGGTGCCACCACGCAAGACTGTTTGTTTTTGACTATGTAGCGTGGTAACATGTTCAGACTGCACTTAGCCAAAGTTTGAATCTCTGGGAGGCAAGATGAGGACATCTTTTGTCCTTGAGATGTTTCCAGGAGTATTTCCTGGATGGGCTGGGCCTTTGAGGAGAATGATGTGGCGTCCCTATGTTTGAAAGGACAGAGTTGGCCACATCTTGCCCTTTGAGGGAGAGGATAATGCAACCTCAGTAAAGCCTGGAAATACAACTGAATGCACATAATAATTACTGATGTCGCCATTGAGTACATGATATATCCTTGAAATTGCACAAGTTGTTAGATGGGGTTGATCCACAGAAGCAATGACGGGCTCCACACATCCTGAAGCACTTTGGGGACACAGTGGCTTGGGACACTATCATCAGCCCCTACACATTCATTACAAGTCTTTGTCTTTGGTGATCTGTGCCTCTGATTTTCATTGAATAAACCTACATGTCTCCTGTCATCCCAGCGGCTCTGGAGGATGAGGCAGGGGGATCATGAGTTCAAAACCAGTCTCAGCAGTGGAGCAAGGTGCTAAGCAACTTTGTGAGATTCTGTCTCTACATAAAATTTAAAAAGGGCTGGGTATATGGGTCAGTTTAAGTGGCCCTGGGTTACCTAAATTAATTAATTAATTAAGCCAACCTACTTGTCTGGCATACTCTGGGGGAAATGATCAAGGTAATTTCTAACTGAGGAGCTTACATCCCACTCCACAGGGTCCCATTATCCACCCTAGTTTTAGAAATGACCCACCATCTAGTCCCTCACACTCTGAATGAGGATGACTGTCAGGATGACATCAGGTGATACCCCTAGCTCGTCAAGAGTGGGCATTCAGGTCACTTCACACGGTAAATATGTAAAACTTTTATTGTTCCAAACTTTTGTTCACACTGTGTTAAATGGGACTCATCACAATTATGATTTTTTTAAAGTCAATGAAAGGCTCATAAGTTAGTTCCTTGATCAGCTAATCCATTGTAGACATGGGCTTTATATTTTCCATATAATTTAGGCCTAGGGGGTGAAAGAGCCAGCGTGAACCCCTCAGTGAGTTTGCAGAACTGTCAGCCCATGTGTGGAGATGAACACTTTCTTTGCTCCCCCCAGGTTTTATCTCTTATAGCATCAATGGCATCCACCAAGCCTTATTCCTTCGCCTTGGCTTTTCAAAGTGTGATCCCTGGACTCCCTGCATCTGCATCTGCTGGGAATCTGTTACCAGTGCAGATTCTCAAGCTCTCCCTGAGGCCTACTGAGTGAGAAACTCAGCCCTAGGGTTAACAAGTCCGCCAGGTGTTTCTGAAACATGTTCAGGAGATGCCCATTGTTTCACACCCCCAGGACATAATTCAATGGAGAATATTAGTTTACATGTGGCTGCCTTCACTATGGGCTGTGTGTGATGACTGTCACATGCAGATGATTCACAGGCATGACAATCAGTGCTCATTGAATCCTGAAAGGAAAGCTTAATACATACAGGCAAATGTGCATGGCATGGGAAAAACCTAGCTTCAAATTATTTAATTATTGACAATTCAACTTTGTATTCTGAGCAATCAGGCCATGGGTGAAAGCAATACAGTTATGGAAGATTTGGCCAAATACCTAATCTCTGTCTTAGGTAGATTCTGAAGCTGTCAGGGTTGTTTCCTTGGCTCCTCTTGAGTTGTAGGCTGTAAATGTTATGAAAATCATGCTCAACAAGATACCAGGCTCCGCTAACCCTGACCCAGGGGAGCTAGTGTTCTGAAGTTCCGGGTCCCAGAGCTGAGGTCACATAGAGCTTTTGCAGTATATTTGACATAATTTCGCTTAACAACATTGTGGGGATGGGATTCTTGGCCTACAGAACCAAGGACCATGTACAGGAATTTCATGATAAGTAGCTCACATTTGCAGTGTCACCAGGAAGTAGCTTTCACCACAGGCACCAGTGACTCAAGGTGACTTGAGTTGACCTCCCTATGAGCAAGCTGTAGTTCTAAGAATGACAGCCTAGGAGGTTATGGTTCAGATAGCAGTTAATTGGCCTAGCAACTAAGTGATGCAGCTACCTTCCTACAGATTCAGAAAGTTACAAAGTCTAAGAAGAAAGGACTCTTTTCACAGGCAGCTATTTAATCTCTGGCTTTAAGAGCCTGGCACCAGTGTTTACATTTCAACAGGGAGTAGTCAGTCTCCTGGAGAGGCTACTTACAATCCAACCCAGGTGAATCAGGCTGAGAGCAGAGGAGCGGAGTTAACCCTCTCCCCAGGGTTTGGTTCTTCATTGTTATTTTCTTATAATTTCATTTTATAGCCTGGTCTGATTTTTCCATCATAGGGCACCATGATCTGTGGGCACAAGACATCTGTGTCACAGAACAGTCCACTCGTTTTTAAAGTTCCAGCTTGATCATCCCATTCACCCTCTTACTGGTCTCTGAAGTCTTCTCATTTAAAACTTTCTGTAGTTCATTTTCATGCCATTATTCTTGGAAGGGAAATTGTCCCATTTTCCTTTAGGATGCTGATTGTTGTGTGAAACTATGTGGATCTAAAGTGCCAAATAATTCTAGATGTGGGTTTAGAGATGTCACTGCAGGAGGTAGAACCAGATCTAGCAGAGCCCCTGCTGATCAAAGGCTGTGTTTACAGGTGGCAGGATCCCCAGATGTGGGATTCAGTCAACTGTCACCGCCAGCAGTAATCTACCCTCAGACAGGGAATAGCTTTGGGGTTAAAATGAATTATTTCACTAGTATAGACTAAAAATAATGAAGTTATTGATAAATAAGAGTTTGTTCATTTGAAAAGCTCTAAAGTGTTTAAAATTTGACAGATAAGTGGCAGTGCTCAGCATGAGGCATGCCCGGAAAGAGAAAGGTAGGCTTTGATTTTTAACACACTTTCAAATTCAAGCATTGGTTTTCAAAGGAAATTGCATCAGTTAGACATATAAAATTTCATGAGCTCTCCCAGTATTTCTAATTACCTGACATTTTCTTACTTGATATAGTGTTTCAGCAGGTCAAAAGTATAATTTTCCATATATGTGGCTGTTGCTAGGAGCAGTTGCCCTTTTCATACATACAAAGAAAAAAAAAAACATTTGCATTCCCAGAGAGATCTTGTTGGCAGGGCAGAGGAGGGAGCCATGTTGGAAGGCAGAGCCACCAGGACAGTGCGGCCAAGGGAGAGCGCGCTGGATGCGCCACACCTGGGGTGGAAAACCTGCCTCTATTTGATCCACTATTTCTGACAAGTGCTCAGAGCATAGTTCCTAAAGAAAAAGGAAAATGCTAGAAGCCTGAGTTTTTTGATAAATGGAATGATGAAATCTCTGTATGTAAGACGATGACTTGCCAGTGGAAAATATTCTGGCCCCTGATGAGTCTGTGTACGTAAAGAATTTTGTTTACTTGCAAATAAAACACTAAGAATGATTAGATGTTGATTAACTCACATAAAAGTCCACATAAGCATGTACTTGTGTGCATGCATGTGTGTGCATGAGACAGAAAAGGAAAGAGAGAGGTGATCAGGCAGCCTTGCATAAACCAGGTTTAAGAGTTGACCCTGGCAGGGTGGTAGATTAACTTTTTCTTCATAAAGCCAGTAGGTGACTGTACTTGAACTCCTTTTCATCTCTCTCTTGCTCTCTTGTCTTTGCTGGATTCCTACAGATCTCACACGGCAATGTAGACTTGCTTCTTTATCAAGCAGCTACCCTCAGCTCACCCACTAGGATCTCAGGAGAAGAAACGTCCAAACATTGCTTTCACGTGAAAGGCAAAGTGGACAGGGAAAGGAGCGATGATGGCATTTCCCCTAGTTAGAGATCATCTCTGAATTAAAAATGATTTGAAATTAGGTCACTTCAACAGCTCCTGGATGCAGTGACAACTAAGTCGTGGTTCCTGCATGTAAATGACAGCCACATTCATTCATGCCTTTAAGAGGGAAAGAGGTTCGCAGGGATTCATTTGAGAGATTGAAGGAAAGGTAGCAGAATACAACAGTTACTAATAGGGTACTATGTAAAAATGTGGATGTGTAACCAATGTGATTCTGCAATCTGTATTTGGGGTAAAAATGGGAATTCATAAACCACTTGAATCTAATGTATGAAATATGATATGCCAAAAAGCCTTGTAATGTTTTGAACAACCAATTTAAAAAAAGAGAGAGAGATTGACAAACTCTACTGAGCAGGCCTTGGGAAAGCCATCATGCCTACCTTTATCGAGGGGGGTGTTTGCACTGTGAGCCCTGCACAGAGAGGCCTATGCCAGTAGCTGGCAGCACTGCATACTCCCCTGATGCTACACAACCCATCCTGAACATAGTCCACCAGTACACAACAAAGGCTGGGTGAGAATAGGAAGGGAGGACCAGGGGTGAGAGTGGACTTCTCTCAAGTTTTCCCCCCCCCACAATTTTTATATTGAGACCATATCCACAAATAGGAATCTGCTATCGAATTACCCAAAATGCTCAAGGCTTTTTTTTCTTTTTATTCTAAATCTTTACTACAATGTACATTTTAAGTGTGGGCATTAATTCTGGTATCCCAGGAGTCAAGTGTCCAACATTTACTTCTTTTATTTAACTTGAGGACACTTTGACTTTGGCGCATTATCTAAGCATAAATTTTGGAGAAGTTTCTGGTTTTCCAAAAGGATTAACTTTGTGAAGGATTGAAGCAGATGTGTGCGCCCCCCCCAGCTCACCCCCAAACCCCTGCTTCCTGGCTGCCATGAACTGACTCTCTCTCTCTCTCTGCCTCTCTCCCTCTCTCTCACTCTCCCTCTCTCCCTCTCTCTCTCCCCCCACCCTTCCTGGCTGCCAGGAACTTAGCAGGACACCACACTCTTCCACCATGACGTGCCACCATCCCTTCAGAACTCCTCGGCCTCCGTCCCCCCCCCCCATCTTCCACATCCCACTAGCAGTTGCCTCACATCAACTAATCAAAGCAGAGCTCAAACCTTATGAGTCAAACTGCTGCACTTCAACTAGCAATATCAAGTTTAGAAACCTTGGAACAGAGCCAGCCTCCATACCGCAGGGTCTGTCCGTTTTCTTGTGTAGCAATCTCAAGGTCATCACTTTCCCTTTTCTTTTCTTTTTTAATTATTATTATTAGTTGTTCAAAACATTACAAAGTTCTGGACATATCATATTTCATACATTTGATTCAAGTGGGTTATGAACTCCCATTTTTACCCCAGATACAGATTACAGCATCACATCGGTTACACATCCACGTTTTTACATACTGCCATACTAGTGTTGGTTGTATTCTTCCCTTTTCTTAAAATGATATAACCACCACCTTGTTCCAAGTCATCTCTCTGAGTAGATGTCTTCCCATCTGGAAGACAAACAGAGAAAGGCATATCGAGTTAAACACTGTAACAAATAAACAGATGATCTGTAAAAGACACTGCCACTTTTCCAGGAAGATTTTGTGTGTGTTTGTGTGCCTGTGTATTTAAAGTGAAAAACCATGGCCCAAGTCTCATGATTAAAATAGAGATAAATCATACTGAGAGCCTGAATTCAGCCTTTTTTTTTCTCTCTTTTTCTTTCTTTTTTTCTTCTGGTTCTTTCTTTTTCTTTTATTCTTTTATTCTCTCTTCTTTTTCTTTTTGGCAGCTGTAAAGCATAAAATAGAAAGCTATAGTGAATTCCCAACTTGACTTTTTACCTCCCACCGGTTGTAATCAGGACGGGTAGCAACCAAATGATAAAGTGGTCAATTCTTCAGAAGAGGGAGGCTGAAGAATGATTCATCCTTTTCAACACTCTATGCGGATTTTTCCTCTTGAGTTAAAGATCCTGCAACAGATATCATCAAGATGTGGGGTGTTGTGAGACAGAACATATGCTGTGGTTCGGGTGGGTCTGGAATGTCCCTAAAATTTTATGTGTTAGAAGCCTGGTGCTCAAGGCAGCAAGGATCAGAGGTGGGGCACTAAGCGACAACGACTAGGGCTCTGACCTCACCAGGGAATCAGTCCATCTATCCAGAAAATGGCTTCATCCATTGATAGCCAAGTGGACTCCTGGGAGGGAGAAGTAGTTAGAGGACGTAGATCATGGGGGTGTGGCCACGGGCTCTGTCCTCCTCTTCCTCCCCACCCCAGTGCTTCCTGGTGGCCCTGTCCTGAGTTGCTTCCCTTGGCCACACCCTTCCACCACGCTCTTCTGTCTCTCCTCTGACCCAGAGAAATAGTCAGCCAACCACGGACTGAGACCTCTGATCCTGGGAGCCAAAGCCAACTGCACTTCTCTAAGTTGTTCTTACACTGCACATTAGCAGAAAGACCCAGGCTGGAGCCATCCTACCCTCAATATGAAAATTACTTCTGTGTCTTGTGCTTTTTCTCCATTTTCTTAGCTTAATGTAGCAGCCAGCTCTTTTGAACCCAGTCTGTGCAGGTCGCAGGAGAGACCAGGACACAGCTTCATCTGAGAATCCTGAGCCCCCAGGATTCTCTTGTGTTCTCTCACCTCACTTCAGCCCATGGACGGTTCTGATCTTCCCAGGACATTTGCTTCGGCTGTCAGAATCACTCAGTGGTTCTCACCAAGCCACAGCCTGTGAGCTAATTTAAACACTCCTGACTCTCAGGCTTTTATCTCAAGTGACTTTTGTGTGTACTATTCAACTAGAACAGCATGGTGCAGATTCCTGGTTTCCTTACCCAACCTCAATCCTAGGTTATTTCTGACATAAAAATACTCTGTGACTCCTCCAACACACAAAATACAGAGGCCACTTTTCCTTGAGGAAAAAGTGGTGAACTGAGCTTAAGCTTGATGCTATTGGGCCAGAAGCTTCTTGTTTATAAACATGACATTCAAACAGTTATCTTGGTCATTGTAGTGGATGAATAGAAACAAGAGGCTCCTTGGCTTTCTCTTCCCTAGGACTCCTTTTTCTAAGAGTTTTTTCTTCTTTCTGGGCTGGAAGCTCACCACCACAGTGCAGTTTGCTATAAAATCCTTCATGATGACAAGTTTTGTTTTGGTTTTGGTATCAAGAGGTGCTTAACCGCTGAGCTACATCCCCAGCCCTTTTATATTTTTTTTATTTTGAGACAGGGACTTACTAAATTTATTAGGGTCTTGCTTAGTTGCTGAGGCTGTCTTTGTACTCTGATCCTCCTGCCTCTGCTTCCTGAACCTCTGGGATTACAGATGAACACGATCATGCCCAGCCGACAAATATTCTTGACTAGTGCTATACAGGACAATTGTTTGGATCTGCAGCAAAAGATGCCTCATCATCCCCCGGTATCTGTGGGGTTGGTTCCAGGATGCCCTTTGGATGCCAAAATCTGCAGATGCTCAAGTCCCTTTACATAAAAGGGTACAGTATTGCATAGAATGTACATGTATCCTCCCTTATATTTAAGTCAACTCTTAATTACTTATCCCTCATGCAGTGCAAGTATTATATAAATAGTTGTTATATTGTATTGTTTAGGGACCAAGGAGGTGAAAAAGGGCTGTGCATGTCCAGGTCAGGCACACTTACAAGCAATCCTTTTGGTCTGCGTTTGTTGGACTGCAGATGTGGGATCTGCAGATACAGTGGATGGCTGTAGGTGTGGCAGAGCGCCTGCAGCCACCAGGCATTTAGCATGTCGTGAAGTCTTCCTCTGCCCTCTGATGTACTGTCATTAACATGCAAAGGCATGGTTTAAGTGTCACAACTGTGAGAGCCCAGTTTCAAATCTTTCTTTCCTATGATAAGAAATAACCAGGCACTCCCCGAGAACCAAATAGGTGCTTGAAAGTGGATGGGCCCTGCCAACCTCTACTGCTAGCAGAATGGCGTGCTGCGCAGGGGTTAGCAGGCACCTGCTTAGATAGGGAACCGAGGCAGAGCTGCCCTTCACTCTGATTGGAGGAGTTCTGGATTACGACCTCCGTGATTGGCTGATTTTAGAATTAGGGCGGGCAAAAGGGAAGGGCTGTGATTGATTCAGTAACTTCTCACCCTAAGACTTGAAGATGGTGAAGGCTGGCTCTCTAATGACAGTCGCAGTCACCCTTGGTTTTCTTGGCTATGGTTTCAAGTCACTAGGACAGGAGGTGGGTAATTAAACAGGGAACATGGGACTGTCGTCTTTACGACTTATCAGGATATTAACTTCCTAATATTTTCCATTAATAAAATTCGTTTACATTGTGAACCTCTAACTTCTGCCACAGAGGCCAGAGCTGCGCGGTCACATCTTAGCCGCCAGGACTTGAGTCAGTTACTCAGCTGCTCCGGGGTCAGTTCTGTTCTTACTTGTAAGTGGTGTGTTGTAAGCTGGCTTTGAGGTCTCTGGTGTGAATTAGAACCAAGGAGTGTCAAGTCAGCGCTGGGAAGGGGACTGTCCTGTCCCTCCTACTCAGGATCAGCTGAATGCCTTTAGGTGTTCAGTAATTAATTTGTGTATAAATATATCCTCATTGACACCCTGCAAATGTCAACTGTAATTGTAATGTAATAGATCACTGGATGATTTACTACCATTAATAAAACTCCAAGAAAGATATAAATCAGTTAAATCAGGTTTCTTTTGAGTTAGCAAATAATTACTTGCTTTAATATTTAATTGGCATTCATGAATATCATAAATAAGAGTATTATTGCTTAAGAAATACAATAAACATTTGAGGATTGACACTTGATTAAATGATCAATGATCAACTTTTCTCCAATGTCTTTCCTTCTTTTCTTTCTTTTTTTTTTTCTTCTTTCCTTTCAGTACTAGGGATTGAACCCAGGCCCTAGCACACTGAGTTGCAGCCCTTTTTATGATATTTTGGTACAGGGTCTTGCTAAGTTGCTCTGGCTGGCCTTGAACATGTGATATTCTTGCCTCCCAGAAGTGTGTACACCACTGTTCCCAGCCCATCTTTTTGTTTTGGGTACCAGGGATTGAACCCCGAGTGTTTAACCACTGAGTCACATCTTCAGCCATTTTTTTTTTTTGACAAGGTCTTGCTGAGCTGCTTACGGTCTCATTAAGCTGCTGAGGCTGGCTCTAAATTTGCAATCCTCCTGCCTCGGCCTCCCAAGCTGCTGGGATTACAAATTTGTACCACTGCGCATGGCTCATGTCTTTTTATATTCTATTCTAATTCTCCTGCCATGCCGAGGACAGGGATGTTGATCACCCAGCCTTCAATCAGGTGAGGCTTCCTGTTAGATACTCTGATATGGTGCTTGGTGGCATGGAGATAGACATGGAATGTGGAACATTGTACAATATCTATCACTTCCTGTCACTTCTCATCTTCCCTGGCTAAGGACTCAACCTATCCACTTGAATCAGTGTTTTTACTTTTTATTCTTTCTAATTTTCCTCTTTACTGTTTTTGTCCCTCAATGTGTCTTATTTCTTTGATATTTTCTATTTTTACTCCTGCTCCATCTCAGGATGGCTAGTGGTCTCTTTGGACACTGTTTACCCAAACTGAGAACCTCAGGGTTAGGACTGAGTTAGAGTCTTGATCTCCACTCACTGTGGTCATGAGAAAAATAGATGTCTAGTATATGGATAATACAAATCACGGAGGACACAGAGCCTGAATTCACATCATGTCTCATGACCTTGATGTCTAGGAAAGGACACAGGCAAGAAAACTGGTGGCCAGAGAATATCAGAGAAGGGTTGAAATGCCCAGGATCCTGAGGAAATCCAGAGGGGCAGGTGTTCACAGGGGAACCTTGACAGCTGGGGGAGATCAGCAGTGGGTTAGTACTATTTTTTTAGTTTAAAAGACATTTTTCTATCACACTTCTCCCAAGATAAAATCTCTCCAGAACTCCCCATTTTGCTTTGCATAACTTTTTAAATGCCTTAGTTTTGCCTTCAATGACACCTCCAGTATGGCTCCTTACCTCCTTCGGCTTACACCTGCCCCACCTGCTCCAGCCCCCTCCAAGCCTCCCTCTGCTCATAGTTTTCCACATGTGCCCCTGATGTTCCTGCCCTTATCCCCTTGAGCTGCCTGCACCAACCTTTCCTCCCATTTAGGCCCTAGACTGACCTGCCCTTCCATCCCTGCAGCTGTGATACTACAAATCCCAGATTAAATTCTACTTCTCCAGGAAGTCAGCTCCAACTCCTCCCTGGAGATTCTCCACAGAACAAAATGTGGTTTTCTTCACTTTGGGTGCCCAAAATTTGAGACTCTCTATAATGACACCAACTCACTGAAACATTTTATAGCAGGGATTTAGATTAGGTGCCTTTCTAGAAGCAGTGACTCTTAGCTCACCATCTCTGACTTCATTTTGTACCTGGCTCCTTTGTTACCTTAAACTGTGGGTCACTCTGCTCAGCTCTGCACAGAGGTATGACAGTCATCTAAGGAGTATTCATCTGCAGACTAGTAATACAAGGTCTATTAGCCCTTTATTGACCTAACCCATCCTGCCCCCTTGAAGACTGAGGCAAGATTTGAACCAGCACTGAGTGGTCAACAGACCTCAGTCTGACCAAGGCTGCTTAGAGAGGCAGATCTCTGGCCTCTGCCTGTCCTTCCTCTATTGAAACCTAAATCTCCTGTCAGTACCTGAAGACAGAACAGAGATGCTGGGTCTGGCTTGGCCTTCCCAATATAGATGCTTCGACCAAAGTTTCCTTTCTTGCTCTTCACCATGGCCTTTCTGCTGCATGTTTGGAGCAAGTGGCTGGATCAGGTTTGTTGAAACCCCTAGAGTCAGACCTCTGGCCTTGGATGCCAGCAAGAGTTTGGAAGAGAAAGGATGAAGAGTAGAAAGTGAGAAAACTTTGATTTTGAGGGAATTTTAATCCCATTGGGGGATTATAGGGTCACCTATGGTATGAAATTGCACCTGTGCTCTTTTTTTTTTTTTTTTTTTTTTTTTATTGGTTGTTCACAACATTACAAAGCTCTTGACATATCATACTTCGAACAATAGTTTCAAGTGAGTTATGAACTCCCATTTTTACCCCAAATACAGATTGCAGAATCACATCGGTTACACATTCACATTTTTACATAATGCCATACTCGTGACTGATGTATTCTGCTACCTTTCCTATCCTCTACTATCCCCCTCCCCCCCATCTTCTCTTTCTATCCCATCTACTGTAGTTCATTTCTCTCCTTATTTTTCTTCCAATTCCCCTCACAACCTCTTTTATGTAGTTTTTTATAACAATGAGAGTCTCTTTCCATTTCCATGCAATTCCATTTTTCTCTCTCTTTCCCTCCCATCTCGTGCCTCTGTTTAATGTCAATCTTTTCTTCCTGCTCTTCCTCCCTACTCTATTCTTAGTTGCTCTCATTAAATCAAAGAAGACATTTGGTATTTGTTTTTTAGGGATTGGCTAGCTTCACTGAGCATAATCTGCTCTAATGCCATCCATTTCCCTGCAAATTCCATGATTTTGTCATTTTTTAGTGCTGCGTAATACTCCATAGTGTATAAATGCCACATTTTTTTAATCCATTCATCCATTGAAGGGCATCTGGGTTGGTTCCACAGTCTAGCTATTGTGAATTGTGCTGCTATGAACATCGATGTGGCAGTATCCCTGTAGTACGCTCTTTTAAGGTCTTCAGGGAATAGACCAAGAAGGGCAATAACTGGGTCAAATGGTGGTCCCATTCCTAGCTTTCCCAGGAATCTCCATACTGCTTTCCAAATTGGTCGAACCAATTTGCAGTCCCACCAGCAATGTATAAGAGTACCCTTTTCCCCACATCCTCGCCAGCACTTGTTATTATTTGACTTCATAATGGCTGCCAATCTTACTGGAGTGAGATGGTATCTTAGGGTAGTTTTGATTTGCATTTCTCTGACTGCTAGAGATGGTGAGCATTTTTTCATGTATCTGTTGATTGATTGTATGTCCTCTTCTGAGAAGTGTCTGTTCAGGTCCTTGGCCCATTTGTTGATTGGGTTATTTGTTGTCTTATTGTCTAATTTTTTGAGTTCTTTGTAAACTCTGGATATTAAGGCTCTATCTGAAGTGTGGGGGGTAAAAATTTGTTCCCATGATGTAGGCTCCCGATTTACTTCTCTTATTGTTTCTCTTGCTGTGAAAAAACTTTTTAGTTTAAGTAAGTCCCATTTGTTGATTCTTGTTATTAACTCTTGTGCTATGGGTGTCCTGTTAAGGAATTTGGAGCCTGATCCCACAATATGTAGATCGTAGCCAACTTTTTCTTCTATCATACGCAGAGTCTCTGATTTGATATCAAGGTCCTTGATCCATTTTGAGCTAATTTTTGTGCATGGTGAGAGGAGGGGATTCAGTTTCATTTTGTTGCATATGGATTTCCAGTTTTCCCAACACCATTTGTTGAAAATGCTATCCTTCCTCCATTGCATGCTTTTAGCCCCTTTATCGAATATAAGATAGTTGTAACTTTGTGGATTAGTCTCTGTATCCTCTATTCTGTACCATTGGTCTACCCGCCTGTTTTGGTACCAGTACCATGCTGTTTTTGTTACTATTGCTCTGTAGTATAGTTTGAAATCTGGTATTGCTATACCACCTGATTCACACTTCCTGCTTAGAATTGCTTTTGCTATTCTGGGTCTTTTATTTTTCCATATGAATTTCATGATTGCTTTATCTATTTCTACAAGCAATGCCATTGGAATTTTGATTGGCATTGCATTAAACTTATAGAGGACTTTTGGTAATAACACCATTTTGATGATGTTAGTTCTGCCTATCCATGAACAGGGTATATCTTTCCATCTTCTAAGATCTTCTTCTACTTCTCTTTTTAGGGATCTGTAGTTTTCATTGTATAAATCTTTCACCTCTTTTGTTAGGTTGATTCCCAAGTATTTTATTTTTTTTGAGGATATTGTGAATGGAGTGGTTTTCCTTAATTCCATTTCAGAGGTTTTGTTGCTGATATACAGAAATGCCTTTGATTTGTGCGTGTTGATTTTATATCCTGCCACTTTGCTGAATTCATTTATTAGTTCTAGTAGTTTTTTTGTAGACCATTTTGGGTCTTCTAGGTATAGAATCATGTCATCTGCAAATAGTGATAATTTAAGTTCTTCCTTTCCAATTTTTATGCCTTTAATTTCTTTCGTTTGTCTAATTGCTCTGGCCAGTGTTTCGAGAACTATATTGAATAAAAGTGGTGATAGAGGGCATCCCTGTCTTGTTCCTGATTTTAAGGGGAATGCCTTCAATTTTTCTCCATTCAGAATGATGCTAGCCTGGGGCTTAGCGTAAATAGCTTTTACAATATCAAGGTAAGTTCCTGTTATCCCTAGTTTTTCTAATGTTTTGAACATAAAGGGATGCTGTACTTTGTCGAATGCTTTTTCTGCGTCTATCGAGATGATCATATGGTTCTTATCTTTAAGTCTATTGATATGGTGAATTACATTTATTGATTTCCGTATATTGAACCATCCCTGCATCCCAGGGATGAATCCTACTTGATCATGGTGCACAATTTTTTTGATGTGTCTTTGTATCCGATTTGCCAGAATTTTATTGAGGATTTTTGCATCTAGGTTCATCAGAGATATTGGTCTGTAGTTTTCTTTCTTTGATGTGTCTTTGTCTGGTTTCGGAATCAATGTGATGTTGGCCTCATAGAATGAATTTGGAAGGACTCCCTCTTTTTCTATTTCCTGGAATAACTTGAAAAGTATTGGTATTAATTCTTCTTTAAAGGTTTTGTAAAACTCCGCTGTATACCCATCCGGTCCTGGGCTTTTCTTGGTTGGTAGTCTTTTGATTACTTCTTCAATTTCATCCATTGATATTGGTCTGTTCAAATCGTGTGTGTCCTCCTGACTCAGTCTGGGCAAATCATATGTCTTAAGAAATTTATTGATGTCTTCACTATCTTCTATTTTATTGGAATATAGGTTTTCAAAATAGTTTCTAATTGTCTTCTGTATTTCTGTGGCGTCTGTTGTGATATTGCCTTTTTCATCCCTTATGTTAGTAATTTGAGTTCTCTCTCTTCTTCTCTTCGTTAGCATGGCTAAAGGTTTGTCAATCTTGTTTATTTTTTCAAAGAACCAACTTTTAGTTTTGTTAATTTTTTCGATAGTTTCTTTTGTTTCAATTTCATTGATTTCCGCTCTGATTTTAATTATTTCTTGCTTTCTGCTGCATTTGCTATTGTTTTGCTCTTCCTTTTCTAGGGCTTTGAGATGAAGTGTGAGCTCATTTATTTGTTGGTTTTTCCTTTTTTTGAGGTATGACCTCCAGGCGATGAATTTCCCTCTTAAAACTGCTTTCATTGTGTCCCATAGATTCCGATAGGTTGTGTCTGCATTTTCATTTATCTCTAAGAATTTTTTGATTTCCTCCTTTATGTCTTCTGTAACCCTTTGATCATTCAGTAACATATTGTTCATTTTCCATGTGATATTGGATTTTCCCTTCCTTCTTTTATCATTAATTTCCAGTTTCAATCCATTATGATCGGATAAAATGCATGGTATAATCTCTACCCCTTTATATTTATTGAGGGTTGCCCTATGGCATAATATATGGTCTATTTTTGAGAAGGATCCATGTGCTGCTGAGAAAAAAGTATATCCATTCGATGATGGTTGGTATATTCTATATATGTCAGTTAAGTCTAGGTTATTGATTGTGTTATTGAGGTCTATAGTTTCTTTATTCAATTTTTGCTTGGAGGATCTGTCCAATGGTGAGAGAGGTGTGTTGAAGTCACCCATAATTATTGTGTTGTGGTCTATTTGATTCTTGAACTTGAGGAGAATTTGTTTTATAAACTTCGAAGCGCCATTATTTGGTGCATAAATATTGATAATTGTTATGTCTTGTTTTTTAATGGTTCCTTTTAACAGTATATAATGTCCTTCCTTATCCCTTTGGATTAACTTAGTCTTGAAGTCGATTTTATTCGATATGAGGATGGCCACCCCTGCTTGCTTGCGAGGAGCGTGTGCGTGGTATATTTTTTCCCAACCTTTCACCTTCA
This sequence comes from Ictidomys tridecemlineatus, assembly GCF_052094955.1. Taxonomy (NCBI): domain Eukaryota; kingdom Metazoa; phylum Chordata; class Mammalia; order Rodentia; family Sciuridae; genus Ictidomys; species Ictidomys tridecemlineatus. The sequence goes on from NC_135483.1 coordinate 86,939,029, forward strand.
GCCTGTGTATGTCTTTTCCAGTCAGGTGAGTCTCCTGGAGACAGCATATTGTTGGATTTGTTTTTTTGATCCATGTTACCAGCCTATGTCGCTTTATTGGAGTGTTTAAACCATTAATGTTTAGAGTTACTATTGATATATGGTTTGTACTTACAGCCATATTTGATTATTTATCTCATTTTTTTATTTTTATTTTTTTAATTGCGTTTGTTTCACCATGATTAGTTTTCCCCCCTCCGTCTGTCTTTACTGAGGTACTTCCCATTGTTGGCTTTGGTTATTGTTTTCCATTTCTTCCTCGTGAAGTGTTTTGCTCAAGATGCTTTGCAACGCTGGTTTTCTGGCTGCAAATTCTTTTAGTTTTTGTTTATCGTGAAAGATTTTTATTTCATTGTCGTATCTGAAGCTTAATTTTGCTGGGTACAGAATTCTTGGTTGGCATCCATTGTCTTTCAGTGTTTGAAATACGTTATTCCAGGATCTTCTCGCTTTCAGCATCTGAGTTGAGAAGTCCGTTGTTAACCTTATTGTTTTACCCCTGAATGTAATCTTTCTCTTTTCTCTTGTAGCTTTTAATATTTTCTCTTTGTTCTGTATATTGGATATCTTCATAACAATGTGTCTTGGCGTTGGTCTACTGTGATTTTGTATGTTCGGTGTCCTGTATGCATCTACAATTTGAATATCTGTTTCCTTTTTTAATTCTGGAAAGTTTTCTGTGATTATTTCATCTAGTAGATTACTCATTCCCCTTGTTTGAATCTCTATCCCTTCCTCTATCCCAATGACTCTTAAATTTGGTTTTTTTATATTATCACATATCTCTTGTATGCTTCTCTCATGATTTTTAACTAGCCTATCTGAGATGGCTAGTCTCTTTTCCAGATGGTATATTTTGTCTTCATTATCTGATGTTCTAGCTTCTACTTGCTCCACTCTATTAATGATACTCTCATTTGAGTTTTTAATTTGGTTTATAGTTTCCTTCATTTCTAAGATTATGGTTTGATTCTTTTTTATAGTCTCTATCTCCTGATAAAGATGCTTAACTTCTTCCTTTATCTGTTTGTGTAATACATTCTCAATGTGTTCTTTCGCTGCTTGAATTTGCTGTCTTGTATCCTCTTTAAGGTTCCGTTCCATCTGTCTCAGGTGTTCCATGAGTTCTTTATATGACCATTTTTCTGGTGGTTCTATATCCTCTTGAATATTTAGGCTGCCCTGCATTGTTTGCACTCCTTTTCTTCCTTGCTTTTTCATGCTGTTCATATTGTTTCTTGTTCTGTTTGACTGCTGAGTTACTGTTTACTCCTATAAATATATTTGAAGCTTGGGAGGAAAGGTATTAGAAGGGATGGGTAGAAGTCACTAAAGAGAATAAGAGTAAGCAGGTAGAATTCAAGGAAGGGGGAGTAAGAAAATTAAAAAGAGATGTAAAGACAGGAGAAAAGAAGGATAGAAAAAAATAGAAGATTAAAAGGGATTTAAAGAAAAATAATAATAGTAGAAATGGAAAATGAGATTTAAAAAATATAATAAAATAAAATAAGATGGATTAAAAAACATTTAAAAAGACAGCAAAAAAAAAAAAATTATAAATGCAGTCCTAGAGTTCAATTAACTGCTCTTCCAGTGGGTGGAGCTATGCCCACCGGGCCAAGTTTCTCCTCTCAGTAGGCGGGTGTCAATCACTGTGCAGCGGTACTTCCTCCCGGATTAGGCGGGTCTCCATTCCTGCTGTTCGCTGTGTGGGCGGGGCCTTTTTAGAGCTGATCAGGGGTCGTTTGCAGCACTGGGTTGGCAAGTGAAGGGTGGTCGTCTTCAGCTCCAAACCGCCAGAGGAGGTTCACAGAGTCGAGTCCTCGGGGCCGGGCAGGCAGCGCCTGCTCCCCCACTCACTGCAAGGGTGTAGGCAGCGGTTGCTTGGCGGTAGCCAGCGTCGGTTCACAGAGCTGGTCTGCGGGGGCCCAAGCAGCCAAGCAGGCAGCGCCGGCTCCCAAGTTCACTGTGCCGTGTGAGCAGCGGCTGGATGAGGTTCACCAAGCCAGCCGGGGGGAGGGGGGGGGGACAGGCAGACAGCCAGCAACTGCTTCCAAGTTTGATGTTACGTGTGGGCGGTTCACAAAGCCAGGCTGCGGGGACCCAGGCTGGCTGCTCCTACTCCTAAACTCGCTGCAGCGTGTGGGCGGCGGTCGGCTTGGGTTCACAGGGCCCGCCCGCGGGGATCCAGGCAGGCAGCAATGGTTCCCAAGAACAATGCAGCGTGTAGCCTGCGCCGGATGGGATTCACAGAGCCAGCTCGCGGGGACCCGGGGCAGGTCGCTCCTGTTCCTAAACTCGCTGCCACGTGTGGGCGTGTGGGCGGCGGTCGGCTTGGGTTCACAGGGCCCGCCTGCGGGGGTCCAGGCGGGCAGCAATGGTTCCCAAGAACAATGCAGCGTGTGCCCTGCGCCGGCTGGGATTCACAGAGCCAGCTCGCGGGGACCCGGGGCGGGTCGCTCCTGCTCCTAAACTCGCTGCCGCTTGTGGGCGGCGATCAGCTTGGGTTCACAGGCCCGCCCGCGGGGATCCAGGCGGGCAGCAATGGTTCCCAAGAACAATGCAGCGTGTGCCCTGCGCCGGCTGGGATTCACAGAGCCAGCTCGCGGGGACCCGGGGCGGGTCGCTCCTGCTCCTAAACTCGCTGCCGCTTGTGGGCGGCGATCAGCTTGGGTTCACAGGCCCGCCCGAGGGGATCCAGGCGGGCAGCAATGGTTCCCAAGAACAATGCAGCGTGTGCCCTGCGCCGGCTGGGATTCACAGAGCCAGCTCGTGGGGACCCAGGCAGGCAACGACCGTTCCCACGAATGCTGCAGCGTGTGGGCAGCGGTCGGCTTGGGTTCACAGAGCCCGCCCGCGGGGGTCCAGGCGGTTAGTGTCCGCTCCTATGCTCACTGCAATGTGTAGGCAGTGGCCATTCGGCGGCCCCTGGCAGGACTGTGCCCCTGCTCTGGGTTGCCGAGATTCAGTATTTTGTAACAATCTGACACCTCCTATTAAACTTACTAGTTCCAGGAAGGTCTCCTTTCAGAGGAAATTTGCTTGAAGTTTCCCAGCAGGACGCATGTGGGTGTATTAATGAGTCTCTCTGATCCCCTTACCACGGAGGCATTGTATGTGCTGCCTCTTCGCTGGCAGCCATGTTCTCCCGCACCTGTGCTCTTGATAGGGAACAGACTGGCACAAGTGTGGGAACATGAGTTTAAGGGGCCCACTGTGCTGACCCTCACAAGTCAGTCAGTCTTTCTTTCTTTCTTTCTTTCTTTCTTTCTTTCTTTCTTTCTTTCTTTCTTTCTTTCTTTCTTTCTCTCTTTCTCTCTAAAGCAATTTACCTGCAGCTCTGCCTGGCTTAAATTCACAGAATATGTTATATTTCTCTTGATATAGGAGCCATAACTCACTATGGAAAAAACCACATATCACCACACACAAATCAGGCCTGTGGTAGGTTATTTTTAGGGCCCAGCTAGCCTGGTAAGCAGACTGAAAGGCACTGTGTGTAGTTTTTGGCCCTGAGATGGGGGCTGTCTGACTTCCCACCATGAATGTGAATTGGAACCCCACAGAGGAAGCAGTTGGACATTCTTTGTACACCAGCCAAACTTCATGATGATCAAGATACTCATCCAGCATGATTAAGTGGGCCCCTTTGGCACGGACACCCCAATTATCTTTACTACTCTTAAAAAGTCAAGCAACAGTCCAAGGAGCCTTTGTGTATTGGCTGAATCCATTTCCCCTCTGATCTCTTATGAATGAACAAGAACAAAAAAAAATGGATTTCTTTTTTTTAATATTTTTTAAAAGAGAGAGAGAGAGAGAGAGAGAGAGAGAGAGAGAGAGAGAGAGAGAGAATTTTTAAAATTTATTTTTTAGTTTTTGGCAGACACAACATTTTTGTTTGTATGTGGTGCTGAGGATCGAACCCGGGCTGCATGCATGCCAGGCAAGCATGCTACTGCTTGAGCCACATCCCCAGCCCCCCCAAAATTGGATTTCTTACAAAAAATGGGGAAAGACAGAGAGGAGAATCAAGGGACTCATTTCAGTAACGTAGAAAAGTTTAGGTAGTCATTGAAAATGGGATTAATAAACCAGGCACGGTGGCACACACCTGTAATCCCAGTGGCTCAGGAGGCTGAGACAGGAGGATCATGAGTTCAAAGCCAGCCTCAGCAAAATGAAGGCATTAAGCAACTCAGTGAGACCCTGTCTCTAAATAAAATGTAAGGCTGGGGATGTAGCTCAGTGGTTGAGTGCCCCTGGGATCTATCCTCCAGTACCCTCCCACACCCAAAATATTGGATGAATAAAGCAAATGTTAATGGTGTAGAAACAAAGGTCTTAATGTAGTCCTTTGGGAGGTTAGATACCCTCTGGATGGTATCCCATGAAAGGACCTTAAATGAGTCTACTCTACTTACCCCAGTTTGGAGGAATTTTGAAAGCCATAAAACAAAGGTCACAATAAGAATATGGAGATGCAAGGTGGATTGACGTGAGGTAAGCTTGGAAGGCAATGGCGATGTTTAAAATAGGCTTTCCCTGAACCATTGTGTCTCTTTACCTGTGAAAAGGACAGTGTATCTGATTGGGGAACATGGCTCCGACCCAGCATCATAAAACAGAAGGCTTGTAAGATCTGCCCTTCAGGGATTGGACATGGTAAGTGGGAACCAATAAATTGCCTGGCCCTATGCACTCAAAAACAAGAATTGAGGTGCTTGTTGAGGTGGTTTCTCTGAGGTACACTAGCCCTGTGTGGAGTGTAGAGGAGGCTTATGGCAACAGCCTGTAAGCACCTCCCAGAAGCAACTACTGAGACTTTGGAACAGAAAGATTCCATTTGAAGGACAATTACTGGCTTATGACCAGAAATTAATTGAAATGTCTCCTGTGACTGACAGAAATAAATAATATTGAAACACAAATTATTACCATGATTTTGTTGATGTTGGAGAGATAAATGCTCCAACCAAAGGACAGTGACTAGAAGAATCTTCTAAAAAAAATGGAAATAGTTGGTACACAAGGTTCAGGGAGTCTTAGTCATTTCATGTGATATGACAAAATGCCTGAGATTGGGTGGTTTATAAAGAACAGAAATGTATTCCTCAGAATTCTAGAGGTTGGAAAGTCCAAGATCCAGGAACCAGCAGTTTTGGTGTCTGGTGAGGGCCCATTCCTCAGAGATGGTGCAAGCTGGGTGTCCTCACATGGCAGAAGGTGGAAGGGCAAAGGGGGATGATCTGGCCCTCACCAAACCTTTCATAAGACACTCCACATGCTGACTGGGCTCTCGGGATTTCATCACACTCTTGATCCCACCACACAGGGACCGAGTTTCAGACCATGCCGAGGAGGAGAGTGTGAAGAGTTACTCAGTCCCTTCACCACCGAGTAGCCTCTTCTCCCCCACAGCTGGCCCTTGACCTGAGGTGGCCAAGCCAGAAGAGCAATGGACCTGATGAAGGGATGCCAAGAGGGCACGGCCCATGACAATCACTGTAGGAACTGGAGGAGGGCATTACAGTCGGACACATCGATTCCTGTCAGAAAACCACCTCTCCAAGACCAGAGGAAGTTGGATATCTCCGTGGGCTCTCTTGAGTCCTCACCCAGCTCCAGGAAATGAGTGGACTTTGAGGAGCCGCCACACAGCAGCCAGGAACTGAATCAGACTCACGCCTTCTGTCTCTGCTGAGCACAAAATGCCACTACAGATGGCTCTGTTTGTCAACAGGAGGGACAGAGACTCCGGATGGCTAAGGAGCAGATTCCCCAGGAAGAGGGTCTCCATGAGACGGAGGCCAGCAGACTTGGGTGGCAACCAGGGGGTCCAGATGGGAGTACCCGCTTTCTCCTGACTCAGATTTGCTGATCTGTGGGTTGATGCCCATGTTCCCAGTACTCGGCAAAGAACCAGAACAGAAGAAACTTTGCCAACTGGACCCAATGAGTCACAATCCTTCAAACCAAGAAGGAGTTTATGTCCTGGGAGGAATGTTGTGACAGGGAATTGGAATGGACAGTTGAAACATTGGTTTTCCAAATGGGGGTAGATTTGGGCATGAATTGCTGGTGTGTGCCTTTCAAGTCTGTGTTTATATCGGAAATGAAAGGAGTGACGGGAAAAATCCCCACTGGAGAGATACTTCTCTGTATCTAAAGGAGGATACTGGTAGGATTCCTCCCATGGGGTGAACATGGCTAGACGTGTTTTTCTTCCTCACATCACCTCAATTATTATTATTTTTTACCTAAGTGCTGCAGTGGTCCCAAGACCAGGGGTACAACCTTAAATACCAGAAGCAGAGATAATGTCTAAGCAAAGACTGTAACTATGCTTTTATGCTATGTCAAAATTTTGAAGGTCTGGAAAGAGCAGACTGTGCTTGTATCCCATCTGGTAAAATCGGGGTTGACAGGGAACGTGGGTGTGTGGCCTAATGGTTGAAATATCCACTGGTTCTGTACTTAGGTAACCATATCCTGTATGAATGGGAGGGGACTTGATTGGGTGGCATTGCCAACTGGGGTTATCACCAGCCATCTAGAGCCGCACCATGGCTGAACCTCACTAACACCCCTTCCAAGTGTGGAAGGCTTGGGGGTACCTGGAGAGAAGTAGAAATTCTACCCAATGATGATAATGACTAAGAGGGTCAGACAGTGAGAGAAATTCAATATGATATCAGAGCTTTAAAAGCACCTAAGAGCAAGGCATGCTATTGTATGTTAGCTCATAATACCAAATGCAGGGAGAGGGTGAAGCCATACATTGCTGAAAGCTCTCCTGTGGTGTAACTTGACAGAACTGAATGGAGCCCTGCAAACCTGAGAGGCCGCACCTTGGGAGAAATCCTGGTTATACAGTATGATGATAGATTAAACTCACTGTTAATGATTGAATGAGATTTTAGCAATATAGCAGCATTTTTTACTTATTTTTAGAGTTACGTATACATTTCAGCAATATGGCCAGCATTATTGGTAAGACTATAATACTGATGGCAATCAAAATGAATTAGAATATTGAGTTAACTGCTTTCTATCCCTGACCTGCATTAGAGTCTCCAAATCTGGGGCATTCTACACCAAAAGCCAGAAGATAGTCTGTGATATACTAAGAATTTGGCAGGGCTGGGATTGTGGCTCAGAGGGAGAACATTTGCCATTTTACCAGGTTTTCTAGTACATTACAAATCCCCACTGGCCTGGGAGCTCCTTGAAGGAAGGGATCACACTTTACACTTCTTTGTCTTGTCATAGTAAAAATCTCACAAATGGATCAGCAGTACAATCTCACCTGTATGAGATGGGTCCCAAGATTCCCCACATGCCCCAAGGCTGCCTGAAATCGTGATTAGCCTCAAACTCAACACATACTCCCTTTTTTTCTGTGCATGCATACCTATGATAAGTCTTAATTTATAAATTGTCACAGAAAGAGATTAACAGTAATGAAATAGAACAAGTATAAAAACATGATGGAATAAACATTGGCTAAAACTTAGGTATTGTATATTTCTGGAATTTTCCACTTAATCTTGTCAGACTGAGGTTGACCGTGGCTCATTGATGCTAAACAGTGAGGGGATTTGCCCTTGGGAGGAAGCCCAGGCCAACAGCCCCAGCAGCCTGGTGCAAATGTCACCCCAAGGGCCACCCCCACCCCCAGGCCTGGGGCAGGACTGTGCCTCTTTGAAATGGAGGTTGATCGATTATAAAGTGGGATACATAGTGACATGAGACCATTTTTGTGGTAATAATGAGAGGTAAAGTCTTTAATATGCCTGGTTGTGTGCTCCATGAGGGTTAGCACTCCCTAATGGTTAAAAGAACAAATGGATTCAGGAAAATATGAAATGTGATTCATGATTTGCTTTGTTTTTATTTGTTGTGGTTTTCTTTTGCATATTTTTATGGGTGCATTATAATTATACATAATGGTGGGGTCCATTGTTACATATTCCCACATGCACACATTGTAACTATAATCTGACCAATGTCATCACCCAGTACTTCCCCTTTTGCTCCCTCGCTCCCTCCCTTCCTCCCTGGGTCCTTTCCTTTATTCTACCAAGCTGCCTTTCATATTCATGAGATGCCCCTCCCAAACCTTTCTCTTCTCCTTTTTTCTCTTCAGTTTCTACATATGATGTTGTGTTTTTTTGCAAGAGTGATATTTCTTTTTTTCCCTTGAGAATAAGAATTTATTAGTTTTCTAATGAGATTTCTAATAACTCTCCCTATTCCCATGAGTTACAGGATGCACATCTCCTTTTTTTCCCCTCAGAAACAGGTTCCTTATTCTTTTTTATTTTTAATTTGTTCTAATTAGTTACACATGTCAGTGGAATGAATTTTGACACATTGTACACAAATGGAGCACAATTTCTCCTTCCTCTGGCTGAACATGATGCAGAGTCACACCAGGTGTGTGATCATACATGTGTATAGGGTAGTAATGTCCATCTCACTCCCCATCCCACACAACCTCCCCTCCCCTCACTCCCCTCTGCCCAATCCCAAGTCCCTTCATCCCCATCCGCCTCCATTATGGATCAGCATCCACTTATTAGAGAAAACATTTGGTGTTTGTTTTTTTGTGGTTTGACGTATTTCACTTAGCATGATATTCTCAGCTCCATCCATTTACCTGCAAATGCCATAACTTCATTCTTCTTTATGGCTGAGTAATATACAAGAGTGATATTTCTTAAATGTCATTTAGTGTTTGCAATCCAACAAATAGCATTAAGCTTTCTATTTGTTTTGCTTAAATAAGTAATAAAACAAAACAATTATATCTTGCTTGACGTTTAAAAGTGCTTCTGTTATGTGGAACAAACATGAAAACGTAAGTAGACCTGCTTGAAACAACACCCTAAGTTATCTCATGATTAAAATGTGAGTTTCTCAGATGCTTACATTCTGTGCTAATTATCTTGGCCTATCAGAGGCATTAAAAAAAAAGACGAGAGAAGTCTATTTTAGAATGAGTGAAGATGCAGCAAATTAAAAAGATCATGGTGAAAATCTGGAGGAGAGAAAATCACGTGCACTCATGACACAGACGCCACAACAGCTTTATTTTCTCTTCCAGTTTTTGCATCTTTGTTTGTGAACAAAATGATTCATGTAGCTGTCCATTGGCATTCCAGAATTACAATGATAGAATGTAAATTAGGGTAGAAATTAGGAAGCAAAGTCTATGAACCACTAAAAAAAAGTGAGATTATACCCCCACTTAGTGATTAGCCTGATTCATCAGCAGAGGCAGAAGCCGAACATTCCAAAACCAGCTTGACACAGATTCCTTCAAGGTGCTGAGAAAGTCAAGTTCCAAAGCTGTTAAACATGGGGGGAAAAAAAGAAAGAAAAATGCCCCAGAACGTCAAAGTAGCCATTTTTTATCACATTAACACAAAGTCGTTTTTTTGTTGTTGTTGTTGTTTTGTTTTTCAAGCTAGGAGAAATATTAAATGGGGATTGGAAATTAGATGCAGATTTTTGTGCTAAAACCCACATAGTGACTGATGTCTTTGAATCCCACTCGGCTGTGTCCTCGCTGGGCCCCCATCTGTGTCATTCTCAGTTCCTCTGTTTCTCATCTGTAAATCAGGGTCATGACAGCACCTACCACACAGGGCTGCTGTGACATGAAATGAATCATTTGATGACCTTAGTTATCATACATAACACCACACAAGCCCAGGACGTGTTTTGATTGTGGTCCTCCATACTCACCTCTGAAAAATGAAGACAAAGTTTTTACAAATTACTGTGAAATAGATGTTTCAAATTTCTAAGGTGATGTTTGAAATCAAATGGCTGTGGTAGCACCGAGGTATTTGACAGAACAGCTTCACCTCTTTGCCACATTTGGTCCAAGTTCCTACTTCTCTTCATTTTTTCTTGCAAGAATTAATTCAACTGCATGTCTCAGATGGCAGCTAAGGGCACTGAGCACCACTGTGCAGATTGAGAGGCTTCTTCAATGTCACGGGGCTGGGCTCCCAGGCAGTACATAGAGACAGGTCACACAGGGACAGAGGGTGTGGCAGGCCACTGTTCTACTTCCATAAGCCTGAGAGGATGGGGTCTGGAATTGAACCACAGACCTAAGGTGGCCCTACCTGCTACTTATCCTGCCCTGAGCCTGTCTCTTCCTGAGCAAAGGGATCACACCATTAGTAACTTTTTAAGAAGAGTAGATTGCATATAAAAATAAGCTCCATCCAGTTGTTTCAGAGACTAACATTCAGCTAACATAAAAGCAGGACAGATATGGATATGAAAGTTATACTGATGATACCATTTACAACAGTCTGAAGGTAGGAGCAATCTCAAGGTCCATCAATGACTGGAAAAAAATGTATTACATCCACACGGTGGAACATTAGTCCATCAAAAAAAGAATGATGTCACACCTGAAAGAAAAACATGATACTTGAAGGAAGCCAGATGCAATAGGCCACATACTGTATGATTCTATTTATAAGAAATCCCATAGAAAAGAGCAGATTCATGGTTTCCCCCAAACTGGGAGCAGAATAAAGAGAGATTGCTTGATGTGCACAGGATTTCCTTCTCAAGGGATGAAACGTTTTGTAACTACCTAACTAAAGGTGATGGTGGGATGATATCATAGCTCTAGTAAATGCCACTGAGTTGTGCGCTTAAAAATGGTTAATTTCATGTGCATGGATCTTATCTCAACTTAAAAAAGTACAGCAAGGGTGACTCTGATAGTGGAGGCAGGTCTGTAGGAAGGAGAGAAGCCCCCATGAGTGTCAAACTGTCCTTTCAGAGATAACAGCTCTTCAGCTGTTGGGGGAGAAGTTGGATCTGTGGGTCTTCATTCTCCTGTAGGGTTCTCCAAGGTCAAAAGCATCTTTACTGCATTAAGTATCCCCCTCACCAGAGACACCACCCAAAGTGAGATCAAATACAAATAGCTATGCTCTCTGTAGGTATCAGAGAGTGATGGAGATGGCCAGGAGTCATAGCACCAAGAAACTAAAAAAAAGAGAAATGTCTTGCAAGGGGCCTGCAGCCTTTCCAGTGGCATTTACTGGCTCCAAGGGGCCAAGTAGAATGTGAGGCTCAGAGACAGGACGGATGATAGATCTCAGGAGCTGACCCTGGGATTCAGAGGGACCCCATGCACCAAGACTGAAGGTGCTAAGGACTCAGGAGGGGACGCGCCCTGAGCTGACCTAGAGCATGAGGAGCTGGACAGAAGGTGAGGGCAGAGCTCAGAGCATCTGGTGGCCCAAAAGAACCCACCAGGATGGCGAGGAATTCTGGACCTCCAAACAGGAAGGATGGCACCTTGGGCCCTCGAGTGCCACTGGTGGAGAGGACAAAGGAAGGTCCCATCTGGAACAAGGACAGCTGAATGGACGGCTCAAGAGTCTCCCTGTTGCATGTCCTGGTCAACACACACCTCCCAGTGGCCCAGGGAGTCCCTGAGCCACTGTGTTTGGTCCCTGGTGTCTGCCCACACCTGCTGTGCTTTGGCCTCTAGCTGTCCACTTGTCTCTATGATTCCTCTGCCTTCCCCTCCCCCACCTGTGCCCCACCTGCAGTCCTTTCCCTGGCTTCCTGTTCTCAGCCAGCACAGCAACTCACTTCTCCAAAGGCCAGTCTGTCTATCACCAGCTTAGAGCAGGACCCTCTGTCCACCCACTTGGTCAGGGGGCACTTCCAGGCCTCGGTTTCCACAGAGTCAGAGCACCCTGTCTCCCCTCCCAAGCAGGCATGAAGGGGTCAGTCATGTCCCCTCCCTCCTCCAGGATAAGAAACAAAGTCTGCACGGGCACAGAGAGGAGCCAGTGAGTGAGCAGCACCTGGCAGGACAGCCCTGACCAGTGACCTTGAAATGACCTTGTGCTATGAAGGCCCACCAGGCCTCCCTGAGTGATGGGGTGTCTGACAGAGGGAGCAAACAGTCAGGGCACCACCAGAAGGAATTGCAAAGGCCCTGAGCGGTGACTGGCTAGAGAATATCACATCTTCCTTGGGTCCCCAGGGTGGGGGTGTGCAGACTGGGGATGGGATGGAGTCACAGTGTGACATCACTGAGTCCAGCCCAGAGCTGCTGGGCCCTCCCCTGTGCTGTGCCATCTGTTGGGGGCTGTTCTGTGCTTCACACCTGCCTCACCTTTCAGGACACCTGGTAGGACTCTCCCCACCGGCCCTTCATACACACTTGGAAGGGGGCCAGGGGAGGCTGACCCTAGGCAATGATAATGGATCAATGTCGTAAATAATGACTAACCTAGTCAACTCAGACTGAACAACACTCTCAGGTTTTTTTGAATGCCTAATATTTATCAAAGAGAATAATCTTTCAATTTAAACATGTGCAAGCATAGCTAGTATTCGTGTGTACACACATCTGCATATGTGTGTGCACAATAGACATATACAGTCCACAGTCTGTAGAAAGCAAGGGACAGCTTTTGCTGTCTTCATGATAACCTAAGAGTCAAAAATAGATAAGGGAACTCACAATAAAATCTAAATCTGTAATGACTAAGTTGGCATTAACTTGACTTTGATGTGATCAACATGATTATTTAGAGTTCATGGAAAACCCGCACCTCTGCTTCTGCAGGCATGAAGCTCAGCCCATCATGGAAGAATGCAGTTTTCAAGTGAGAGTAGTTTCTAAATGAATATAGGATTGGATTCACATTCAGGTTGTGATGACCTGGCTTTGAACAGGCACATACCCTGGGTGACCGGGCGATGTGGACAATGTAAAGGCCAGGAGGTTGAGGGTGACATGGACAAAAGTGTCCTGCCTGCTTTGCCAGCCCTGCAGTTACCCAGGGGACAACCAGGGGAAGAGGGCTTTGTGGTTCTGCTGAGTGACAGTGAGCCCCCTAGTTTGAAACAGGGTATTTCCCATAAGGATGGAGGTCACTCTCTCCAGGAGAGCAGGATGCACACGGTGGCCATCGGTCCCTCCCTTCCAGGGTCAGGCGGACCTCGTGTGGAGTGGCTCTGATGTCTCAGTGCAGCTGCTTGGGCCCCTTGTTTCTGGAGTCAGATGGTTCCTGACACAGGACCTCATAGTGACGAATGGCACTTTGTATTCACAAAGATGTTTGTATTCTGTTGTTTTTGCCCAAATAAGAAATTACACATTTTTCTTTGCATAGTAAAGTCAAAAGGCCAAAGTGATAACCATCATGAATGCGACATTTGAGTTCTTCTCGTAGCTCCTTGTTCTTGAGACACCTTCATTTGCATCAAGACCCTGTCAGATACAGAGGTCCTGAACAGCACAGAGGACTCATGGTGTGAGGAACGGATGGACTTCCATTCCTTAAGGATGACTGTCCCCACAACAACGTCCTCAAACATCTGGCACTCTGATTCACACAGCATCGTCTCTAAAAACATCTACACAGGGCTTATTATTCACTGGTCTCACAAGAGTGGGGACAGTCACAAGTTAGGGAACTTGGAGCACAGGAGATGAAGGACACCTGGTCCTCCAGGGGCTCAAGGGACTCTGAGGAATCCTGCAGCACCTCCCTGCCCAGCACCTGCCTACTGCCTGCCTGCTGGCCCATCACAGCTGCAGAGCCACAGGCAGAGGCCACACTGTCTGTTTCTGAATTCAGGGCACAGCGGCCAGCAAGGCCCCAGGTCCTTCTATGCAGCCTCTCCTGCATTACCTAGTCATCAGCAAAGCTTCACTAGGAGGGACGGATGTTAACACCCCCTGGGAGACAGAGCCTCAGTTTCCAGCACAGCAGGATAGCAGGGACATGTCCTGCCAGGACTTACTCAAAGACCCAGTGACCACACAAGCACAGGGAATGGCAAGGGCCAACTGGTTAAAAAATAAATAAATAGACAAAACCCAGTGGAGCTGTTCATAGTCCAATTTTGAAAATTTTACACTACAGCTATTAAAAAAAAGTCTAATGTTTATTTCACTCTCTAAATCAGCAAGGTATTGAACATTTCAGCAATGAGCATAATGAGCAACACATGAAATCTAATTATCAGCATTCCAATTTGCAACACTTAAGTAAATTATTATTCTTAGCAGCCCCTCCCATACTAATGCTTGGATTCTTGTGAGAATGTCAACTCTGGAAAAATCCTCCTTTCTGCTTCCAATTTTTCCAAACCAATTTTTATCTTCTAGTATCCCTTTAGAAATAAACCAGCTACATATTCCACCATCCAGTCGTATTTACGACAGGGAAAGACTTTTCTCACACCATCCGCCAGGTGTGCTGACAGGAGTGTCCATGGGACAAATGGGTGAGGTGGACAGTGTTCCAGTGACCATAAGAGAGGACACCCAGATGCTCTGGGAAAGGGAGTTGCTGGGCCCTTGACTCAGGCTGCAGATACTGCCACCTGATGTCCCTCAGTTTTCCAAGGACAACAAAAATCTGAAGGAATACCTTCACACACTCACAGTAGATGCCAACCCCACATTCAGCTCAGTTCCAGAGTGACTTTAAAAATTCATTTCCCTTCTCTGGTCCAACTGACCACATGTCAGATGTCTGGGAAGACGGAACCCAGATTGGATGAGGGACTCCTGGGGTACAGCTGAGGTCACTGGACGCCCAGGCTGTTGAGACAGGAAGGACTCCTGGGCCTCCTGGAGTTAGAGAAGCCAGCACACGACTTACAGCCAGACAGCTTAGGCTCAGGTCCGACTCTGCAACCTGAACTTAGAAAAGTCACTTCACCTGCCTGAGTCTAAATGTCCTCATCTTAAAATAGGGAGAATAGCAATTCTTTCTCTGCTCCTCTGTTATGTGAAGTAAATAAAGCCCTAGGAACAGCGCCCGGCCACAGGACCTATGAGCTGAGTGTTCAGGACTTGGCCGGAGTCCGCATCTCCGTCTTCCTGACCTCAAGTTTAACTGCATCTGTTAAGAACCAGAGTGAAAGAAACAGGAAGAGCTGGGTGCTGAGTGGTAGAGGCCGGGAGTCCAGGGAACACGATTCTCAGGACATCCTGGATAAGGAAAAATGGCTACAACAGAGCCGATCATTCCAAAATTCTATCTTTTGTCGAACAAGTATTTTACTAGGGCATAAAGGTACCAGGCTTTACTCCAGGCACTTTAGGTATATGTAACCATTTAGTCTCCTGAAACCCATGAGAAGCAGCCCAAACCATTATCACCTACAGAAAAACACGAGCAAAACCCAACAGAGTGTTAGTCACCACCTGGGGTCCAAGGAGGTCCCCAGGTGGGAGAAGGGAGCTCAGCTCTGCTCTGGCAGGTTCTTGATTGACACCACAGAAAGGATTTCAGGATACTCAAAAGAGACCGCAGCAGAGATTTCTTCAGTGACGCACGGAGATTTATTGCAACAGAGGAGGACATGCACCCAAAGGGAGGGTGTAGGCATCCAAGGGTGGGACCGCCTGGGGGTCTCAGGCCTCTTCCTGTAAAGGAAATCTTGTGAATTAACAGGGGGGCATCAGCTCCATGAGCTGGACTCCTTCCATCACACAGCACAGAGCCGGGCATGGTGGTCCAGTTAATGCCCACATCTTAGGTCCCCAACAGTAGCTCCCTCTAGGCTTCTTGTAATCAGCCTAAAACTATGTCCCATGAGCTAACAAGGCGTGTAGGCACTGTGAACAGGACTAAGGGGACTCTAAGGTCTACTGGACCTCTTACAAATTCAGGCCTGGAGGGAAACAGGCTGGGGGGGGGCAGTGTGGTATAGGGAGCATGTTCATGGGGAGTTTAGATATAAATCTGCGGTCTTCCTTCTGTCCCTCTGTGACTCCTTGCTGTCTGTCCTGATTTCTTCTATGCTACTCCATCATACATTTTTTTCAAAACAGATATTCAATGAAATGAAAGCAATTGTATAAAGTATATGTTGTTTGGTGATAAAATCAGCTCTGTAACTCAAAGTGAAAAAAATTGAATATTAAAAATGAAAAAACAGATGAAAACTGGTCCAGTTCACTGGTTGTCTCGTTTTCCTGAGTGGGATTCTTGGAGAAGTGATTTCTGGAAGGCATATTTTTGTCCCTCCCTAATGTGATAATTGCAGCAAAGGGAAAAGCTTCTACCTTTCCCTCCTGCCTGCCTCCCAGGGAGCTCCCTCTCTGGAGGGCAAAAGGACCATGCCCGGCTCTGTTCATAGCAACCTCACAGTGCCAGGGCAGAGGGAGGCGGTGGGCATCCTGGGAGCACACAGGGGCCAGTCCAGCACTCAGGACGGCCCGTGGGTCTCCACAATGGAAGCCTCTGTGCTGTCTGGGGAGCAAGGGTGGAGGGGCATTCCAGGGGTGGGCAAAGGCCAAGAGCGGGGTGGAGCCTCAAGACAGAGCACAGTGATACTGGGAATGAGGTGGCCCACGTGCCCCTTAGAAAACCTGTTCGGGGCCAGGTGCAGTGGTGCACACCTGTAATCCCAGCAGTGTAGGAGGCTGAGGCAGGAGGATGGCACATTCAAAGCCAGCCTCAGCAACTTGGTGAGGCCCTGAGCCACTGAAGATAGATCCTGTCTCAAAATAAAAAAATAAAAAGGGCTGAGGAGGTGGCTCAGTGGTTAAAGGCCTTTGGGTTCAATCCCTGGCACCAAAAAAGAAAGAAAAAGAAAACCTGTTCAGGGAGCTCAGATTTGACCTGCCCAAGGTGAGAAGAAAGCAGAGGTCAACAAGCAGAGGAAGAAACTGGCAAAGAAGGCAAGGAGGATCCCCAGAAGGCAGAAGATGATACGTAGCAAATGGAGACAAGCCCAGGCAGAAACCTGCATTGCCTTCCCGGGGCTGGTGGATTGAACGAATGTGGAACGTGGTAAAGAGGCTGCTCCTATGTGCTTCCTCTAATTCCTTCACGCTCTCTGAAGACCCTGCGGCAGATCTTTGTCAAGTGGCTGTATTTATCAGCTGGGGCTGCCATAACAAAGCATCACTGATTGGGCCGATTAATGGAAATGTATGTTCTCACAATTCTGGAGGCCCAAAGTCTGAGATTGAGACACCGAGACAGCCAGGATGAGGGCCTTGGAGAAGGACCAGAATCATCTGGAGATCTCCCTGTGCAATGCTACTCCCCGGCAGCTTTAGCCACAAGGATTCCTTCTGAGTTCATATTCCTATTTCTGTTCCTCACAGCTTCAGCCGCCGCCCTTCCTCAGTTGCCCTTGTCCTGACCTCCAGCAACCGTCAACCACAGAGTAGACCCTGACCTGAGGGGCTCTCTCTCCCCAAAAGACATGTCAAACCACAGGGTTGGACCTGTTCCCTTAATTAGGTAAATAAGGGATCCCTGTGCACTTCTAATTGCCTTATTAAACTCAGAGCTTAAACAGCTTGATTGGTCCAGGCTGGCATCCCTCACCCCACCAATCCAATGCACAGGGGCATCAGGTCTGCCTTTAAAAGCCCCTGGACCACAGACACCCCTAGGCAGCCCTCTCTTGGGGCCCCACCCCTTCGGGAGCTCTGCCTTCTTTCTATTACTCTAGTAAATCCTGTGACTTGGCTTTCACTCTCGTGTCTGTGGATTTCGTTCCTCGAATTCAGGAGAAGCTGCCCAACTCCACGTCACTGTGTTGGCAAAGCTGGCTTCTTCTGAGCCTTCCCAGATGGGTGTGGCCAGCTTCTCCCTGCGGGTTCATGTCTGCTCTCCTCTGTGCATGTCTGCATTCCAATCTCTTCTTCAAAGGACACCAATCAGGTTGGATTAGGGCTGACTCTAGGACCTCATTTCAACTTCATGACCTCTTCAAAGACCCGACTGTCAAATATTGCCAGACTCTGAGGTACTGGGGGGTTAGGGTTTCAACATGCAGATTTGGGGTCAGGACCTAATTCAGCCCATAACAGTTGAATTATTTTATTCATGAAGAAGTAGTCATAGGTCAAAATAATACAACTAGAGCTAATTATTTCTTTAGAAATAAGAGCTCATTAAAGTAGCTTCTGCAGTCTAATTGCCCAATAAAGATGCATGAAAATCCTGCTTAAAATACCTGCCCTCACACTTCATTGGTGTTTTAACGCTTCAGTGATACATACATTACAGGTTTGGGGACATGGTTTGGGGTGGTTGGGTTCACTGCAAAACCCCAGCTGTGTGTGAGCTGTGTTGCGTATGTCTTACATAACAGATCAACCCAGCAGGACACAACAGTCGTTTAAAATACTTAAATGACCAAGATGTACACTGTGGCAATTATCAGACTGAACAAAAATCCCATCATTTCCAAGCTTGTTCCCAAGCTTGCATTAAAAGAATTTCTGTGAAATAGGAAAATGGCATGTACTGATTATTTCTGGATAGTAAGGAATCAAAATAGAAGAGACATAGATATGGTGGCCTGGACCTAGAGAAAAAGTTCTATTTTTTTTTTTTTTTTTATTCTGGTGGTTTTCATTTTCTGTGTGTCAGTTGAGGTCTTAAAAAATAATAGTTTTTTTTATTATTTATGCATCCTACTTAGTGAATAATTTCTTTCAAAAATACATTGATAGGGCTGGGGCTGGGGCTCAGCAGTAGCACACTTGCCTGGCATGTGTGAGGCAGTGGGTTCGATTCTCAGCACCGCATATAAATAAATTTAAAAAAAAGGTCTATCAACAACTAAAAAGAAATTTAAAAAGTACATTGATAAGCATGAAATTTAAAGAGGATTTTGGAATTTGACTCCATCTTTATTTTTATATAATGACATTCTGAAATACTTTCTCACACACAAAAATAAATCACATGGATTTACTAAATGATCTGGGAGGAAAGGTAATAACACATGCTATTTTCATCTCAACAGATGGGTTAACACTTTAATCACATTTTTTTCTCTAGCATTTAAATGTGGGCTTTCTATAAATGGATGCAAGTTATGTTAACTTTCCCACTGGTTCCCTGGGAAGAGTCATTGTTGTTCCGACATTCATGTGGATACACTGAGCTACATTCTACGTGTGACACAGAGGAAACCACCTCACAGCCCTGGGTCTCAGCCTTCTGCCTACCTTAAAAGAGGAGGAAACAAAATTATATATAAAAAGCACATGGAAAGTCTCAGTAGATGTTAAGGCAAAGTCATTTTCCTGGACCTTCTGTTTTTCTAGAGTGCTGTTGGACTTTTCTTTCCCCATCTTGGGACCCGTGAATTGTCGGATTAATTGATAGCACATGACCAATGTATATTTGTTCACGTATCTTGACCTGGTGCAGTGAGGGATTTTAAAGGCCATGTCCACACGTGGTTACTCCCTCTGTGTGCTTGCTTCTCCCAGATTCTAAAGGTTGCCCATATTCTTGGTTGCTCATGGTCTTCTCCATCTTTAAAACCAACAGTGGCTGATCCTTCTCATGGGAATCATTCTAGCTCTTCTGCCTTCTTCCACTTTACACCAACCTTGTGATTCCAACAATTGCACCTCATTCATCAAAATCATCTCTGCATTCTGACAACACTAGATAAGCTACCTTAATTTCATCTAACAGCTTTAGTCCCTCTTGGTCATGTCAGGGAATGTTGTCACAGGTTCCAGAGATTAGGACTTGGATGGCTTAACAGTAGCATTATTCTGCCTTATCCAGAGGTTTCCATTCTGACTTATTTAATTAAACTTCGCTTACACTGACATTTTCTTGGACTGCTGTGACTAGAGAGTGTGTTTTTCTCCCAAGGTCTGAGTATAATCTGAACAGCAGTTTCCTTTTTTATTTCTAATGTAGTAACAAGCTTCTGTTGGTTTCAGTGTCAAAAACACACAACTTGATTTAATTCCTCAGATTTAGAATGTAGCATGACAGTTTCTTAAAATTTATATAAATAACAAAGAATTGGGGAGGGGTCGGATTTAAGGGCTGCAATACCCATATATTTTAGGGTCTGGGAAGAGAATCCCTTCACCTCCCATAAATCAGGATTTTCTAGTGATTTAATGTCACCGTGACTTTGGTAGGACTTGGGCAACTTGCAGGCTGTTATTTCCTTTCAGCTTTGCCGGCAATAATAATTTATCTATTTCAATAATGTCCAACAACATCTAAAACAACCTTACTGTTCCGAAGACACGCTTCAATAAAACAACCCCAATGTCCTAAAGTTATAAACTGATTGTAGAGAACAAGAGAAGGCATTCACTTCTTTTTTCTTCTCAATCTTTTGTTCTTTTCCCCTATTACATTGTCTCCCAACAAAAGGGCCATCATTGTGGTGGTAAGGTCACAACTGGTAGCCAGGGAGCTAGCCTGTCCCTCCAAGACCAAAGCACCCTCTGTGAAATCCAGTTGCCTTGATTCTCTATACAGATCTCTGCACAGCCTCAGCATGGATGGACCACCTAGAGTTAATGACTGAGTAGATCCTTTGTTTGAGGACAAATTGATTCTTCCTTCCCTAGCCTTTGTATCGATGTTTCCACTTGATAGGAACGATCATAGGCTGTTTTCAAATTTTTACAAAATGTTAAATGCTTACACACACATTGCACACACCTTCACATTCTTACACACAAAGCTAACACCTTTGTGAAATATGAACATCAAGGAACTGAGATGACCTCCAACACTGGCCATGCTGCAGGAGGAGTGTGTCATCTAGGGTGGATGCAGGTGTCCCCAATCCTGACCACACTCCCAGGTTGACTCACCCTGAGGTCTCCTCAGATTTCCTCAGTTGAGCCCGTTGCCGAGCACCCTCCACCCGAGAGCCGCCTCCTCTGGAGGATGTTCACCTGGGATATCTCGAGGAGTCTGCTGGCTCTGGAAGATCAGGTAACATGAATCACCAGTTAGACCTGTGCCTGGGGCACGTCGGCTGGCCCGGGTGGTGTGGTGAGCAGAGAGCAGGCCTAACAGGGCTTTCGGTGGTTCTAGCTCTAAGCCTCGCCCCACATCTGTCCCCACTGCAGGTTCCTCCTGTCTGTAGAGGAGGGGTGATAGTCTGGGTATAAGGAGTCCCCCAAAGTCACATGTGTTAACGCAGGAGGTGAAATGATCAGATTGTACTCGTTGTGGTTTAATCAGTGGATGGACCTCTTTGGTGGACTCATCATGTGGAAGGACTCCTACATGCCTCCTCCTCTGTAGGCCGTTGGGGCATGGCTGGAGGAGGTAGGTCACTGGGGGGCCCCTTGGGGTGACATCTTTTGCCCTTGGTTCCTCCCATGCTCTCTCTGCTTCCTGGCCACTCCTCCATCAGGCCCGTCCACCATATGTCCTGCTTCCCCTTGGGCCCAGAGCAGGAGTGCTGGCTGACCAGGACTGAATCCTCTGAAACCATGAGCCAAGATGGACTTTCCCCCAAAGTTGTTCTTGTCTTGTATTTTGGTCACAGTGGTGAAAGGCTAACACGGTCACCATCTCACAATTTACATTCATTGCCCTCCAGTGTTTCCTGAGGCACTGTCTCCTCCATGTCTGATAAGTCGGTCTGTGCTCCTCTGATGTCCTCCTAAATGCCAAAGACGCAGCTATACACAGACGTCATCTGACACTGAGATTTTAAGGGAATTTTTCTCTGCTTCAGAACAACATACGGGATGATTCTGGTTCCCCTTTGCTACCACTATTCATTGCCCAGAATGAACCAATAAGCCTTGGCCTCTCTCAAACTACAGCGTGGCAGCTCTGTCCACGAGAAATCGCAAGTCTCCTCCCGGGGTAACAGCAATCTTGCTACTTAGGGCAGAAATGACCTGCTCTCGCCTCTAAGTGCTTCAGGGGGACAGCCTCTGCCCTGTCAGGCAAACTCTAATAGAGCTGCAGGACATCTCTGCTCCAGACTGGAGCTTGAATCACCGCAAACCATTAAGAGACAATTATGTTGTGTCATGGGTAAGATCATAGTTATGACTATGAAGCACTGTAGCCTGTTCCTGCTTTCACATGCATCCTAAATTAGAATGCTTTAGTTTCACTCCCCAGGATTTGAAATAATGCTCCTTACTTTTCAATCTATGGTAAAAACTCATGTCTCTTCCACTTGTGTCTTTGTAGTGACTTTAGATTTTCAACAGTAATTAGAGTGCTTGCCTTCCTTCCTTCCTTCCTTCCTTCCTTCCTTCCTTCCTTCCTTCCTTCCTTCCTTCCTTCCTTCCTTTCTTCTTTCTCTCTCTCTCTCTCTCTCTCTCTCTCTCTTTCTTTCTTTTTTTCTTTCTTTCTTTCCGTCAGGGGTAGGGATCAAACCCAGGGCCTAGGCAAGAGCTTTACCACTGAGCTACACCCCAAGCCCTAGATGGACTTTTTAATAATCCATATTATCTTCTTACTGGATTCAATTGAGTCTACAAAAGTTAATTTTTCATATGCTTATAAAAAAAGAAGAATTATGTTCAGTCATAGCTTTTAGAAGCATTATCCAGCAGGAAGATATAAAATGATAATCACCCTCTATAATCAAAATAATTGAAGCTTAATTGATATTTTCTTTAGGTGAAAATTTTCCTGAGGATGTGCTGTTGAAACGCTGGCCCAGCTAAGGCAGTAGGTAACGGCTGGTCCTTGTGGTTCACTGCTCTTCCCCATTAATTTATTCTTTCCTTCAACCAATTTATGTATCTGTAATCCATGGACATAAATGATTTTATTTGAATTTTTAATTAAAATAATGGGCTTCATCTTTGTCAGTTTACTCATTGCCTTAGGGTTTTCTAATTCTTATCATTTTCAAGAAAAACTTGGAGGAGATGTTTAAATCTTCCAATTACTCATGAGACTAAATACACTCAGAAATAAAGGCAATGGGATGAAGCATACTCAAACAGAGCAATTTTTAAAAATGAACAGTTGGGTGTGGTGGCACACACCTGTAATCCTGGTGTCTCAGGAGGCTGAGGCAGGAGGATGACAAGTCTGAGGCCAGCCTCAGAACTTAGCAAGGCCCTAAGCAACTTAGGACCCTGTCCCAAAATAAAAATTAAAATGGGTGGGATGTGGCTCATTGGTTAAGTGCCCATAGGTTCAATCCCTGGAGAGAGAGAGAGAGAGAGAGAGAGAGAGAGAGAGAGAGAGAGAGAGAGAGAGAGAGGGAGAGAGAAAGAGAGAGAATGAATATGAATGAACAGAAGAAGCTGTAATTCCTAGATTTTTGACTAATAGAATACCTTGCTATCTCACAGGGCAGCATGAGCTTGAATCAATATATTATTGCTTTTAACAAAGGACTATATGTAAGAGACTCCCAAGAACTTGTCCCTTTGTTAGTGGGAATCCACAGTCAGACATGGATTAATTTCCCCATTAGATCAAAAAACTTAAGTTCACAAGACGAATGAGTCTAGAGGAAAAAACAAAAAGTAAACATCTCATTATTATTATCATGCTATGTCCATCACTGGAAAAAGAAATTATGCAATTTCTATTACTATTACTATTAATATTAATAATAGTAAAGAATTACTATTATTGCATGGTAAACATTTTGCCTCTGTAAATAATGAAGAATTATTAATTCAAGAGAAATAATAATGTTGCATTGATTTTTCTTTTATTATTATTTGCACTGGGAGAGAAAGTGGATGTGTTCATGAGAAATCCTAGTTACATAATTGGTAGAACTGTCAATAGAATTATTTTCATTAGTATAGATTTAGAAGCTGGACATGGTGGTACACATCTGTAAACCCAGTGACTAGAGAGGCTGAGGCAGGAGGGTCACAAGTTCAAGGCTAGCCTCAGAAACTTAGCAAGACCCTGTCTCCAAATAAAAAATTAAGCCGGGTGCTGTAGTGTGCACTCCTATAATTCCAGCAGCTCAAGAGGCCAAGGCAGAAGGATTAGGAGTTCACAGCCCAGCTGCATCAACTCAGGGAGACTGAAATATATATATATTTGGGTATGTGGCTCAGTGGTTCAGTGAGTATGTGCCCCTGAGCCCAATCACTGGTACGAAAAAATTAAGAAATAAAAAAGGATTGAGGATGTAGCTCAAAGATTGTGTGAAGCACTCCTGGGTTCAATCCCTGTCTCTGGTGCAAAAAGGAAAAAAAAACACACCATATCTATAGCTATCAGATAAATATAGAAATATATATGATCTGTATTATGAGTTAGAAAAACATTTTTTAAAAATAGCTGTTCTGGTGGTACTAAGTCATGGTCACCAGAAAAGGAATAAAACATTTTTTTTAAACTCAAGATATACACAGACATCAATTGAATCATCATAATGGTACTCAAGTATATTAGAGGGAAAAAACTAGCAAACACGCAGAAATACAAGTATTTAAATGCAGTTGATTTTTAAAATTTCCTATAAACCCACAACCCTAGCATAGCCCTACCTTGCCCTTGGATGCTGCCTCCCCCCCTCACCCCAGGGGTTACTCTCTCCAAATGCCATCTGAAGGGAAAAATCTTTCCACTTAGAGAAGAACTATTTCTAGGTCAAGAGTAACCATGCACTCCTGTGAGAATCACCAAGTACCTATCAACTGAATGGAGAAGCCACATAATGTAAAAGAAATTAGACAGATGGCTTGATGTAAAACACTCACTTTTCAGTTATCCAAACTTCAGCAATACGAAGCCTCAGTTTCTCCTTGTATTAACTAAGTAATAATATCGAGTATGTTAGCCAAGACAGGCTCAGCAGCTATCAAATATCCCAAACCCCAGAGCCTAAGTACAATAGAAACCCATGGTTCTCCAGCTAAGAAAGCCAAGTCTGATGGGACTGGGGTCCCCAGGCTGGTCCTGTACTGCTCCTGCCTTGGGGTCCTGGTCACATCTGCACTCCAAAGGCAGTGACTTTGGGTTCACCTCTTCTGCCTGAAGGTAGGACCAAAAAGGTCCGCCATGCCTGTTCCTACCCATTCGTCTGCATTTAGTCATGCGGCTGCCCCTAAGAGCAAGGGACCTGGAAGTGCTGGGAACTGGGTGGCTGTGTGCCTGACTAGCACTTGGGTTCCATGACCAGAGGAAGCAGAGGAGAGAGGGTATTTGTCTCTAACAAGCAGATGGCTGCCTCCATATTGCACGCCGGCTGCGTGCACAAAGCTCTGAGTTAAGATTTCATGGGTGCGTGGCTCTTGCTTCTTTAATATCTTAGTTTCTCTCTAGTTCCTATCTTGGGATGCTGGCTGGAGTTAGCTCCTGGGGAACTCTTCTGCCATTTCAGCTTTGCTTGAGATTTTCAGAAAAGCCCATGCCTGGGAGCTCAGCCTCATGACAGGCTCAGAAGGTGACAGTTACAAGAGTCACTTAATAATTCACACCAGCAGGATCCCTGTTTAATCAAGGACTCTTAGTTTTATAATAACCCTTCGATGTATATCACTGCAGGATGTAGTCATTTATCAAGTTCATAATCTTTTTTGTCTTTCTTATTTTTTTAATCCAAGCTAAGAAGAACAAGAAAGCAAGGCCATTTACCATGTCATAATAGAAAACCAGCTTGTACACTCAGTCAGACTTAGGTCCTGTTTCTCTGGTCAGGAGCTAAGGCATAACAGTAACAGTTTATTTTTAAAAGTCATCTTTATAAGGTACAGCTGTTGCTCATAATATCCAATCATGAGGCGCTCGTAAATCTT